>NC_141323.1:5062500-5355000 GCF_037954235.1 Aulostomus chinensis | reverse complement strand
TCCACTATCTGGGGGGTTCACGTCAAACACACACATTATAAACGTCAACAATGGCAGATACAACCCTCCAAGTCATCACATGGACCTTTGACTTTTATGCACAGAACCCTCGGGGGGAAATGCGGAGTAAAATACAGACGACAAACACATCGCAGCGGCGGCAGGTTCACAGCCCTGGCATGGGAGCGGACCAGCGTCCTGATGGGATTCCTTTTTTTTGGGGGGGGGTTGTAATTAGTTCAAGTTAGAAATTAACAGGAAGAGCAGCCAGACTTTCACAACCATTGTTCGAGGGCATCACTCTGCTCAAGCGAGTGTGACATTAAACAAGGAGAGAAATGTGAGAGAAGGAGTTGGTTTGTAAGCTGAAGGTCAGGAATTAAACAAGCGCTCCTCCCATGAGATGAAGTTTGACATTATCGATCCCAAAGAAAAGAATTCTTTTGAACTGATAAAACTTCTCTTTTTAGCCGTCATTCCATTTGTCATTGTGTCATTTAACTCCACAGTGTTTGGAAATCATCACGGGCATACCTCACAATTCAAATCCAGTCCATTCCTACTTTCTCTCTTTCTTTCTTTCTTTCTTTCTTCTTTTTGGTGCCTTCCTCTGTGGCATGAGAAACCGGCAACATCACGGGCGAACCTGAGGCCTATTGTGGGGCTGGCTATTGTTGGTTGGATGAAAGCTGCATTCAAGTCACTTTTCTTATTGAATTGTTTTGCGTCTGCTTTTCGTGGCATTCTCTCTCTAGCCTTGCACGAGACAATCGGTGGGGATGAAACTCCATTCTGCTTTTCTTCCCGGCGCAGATGAGCGATATCAAGGAGATGAATAGTGTGCGTGCATGTGTGTGTGTGTGTGCGTGTGTGTGTTTTGGGAAAAGCAGTGCCCCAGCTTTTGTCTGATACAGGAGTATAAAGGGGTTTAGAGAGAGGAGAGAGGGTCCTGTGGTTTTCCTGATGGTGTGTGTGTGTTATTGGCCTCCCGGCGTGGCATTAAGTTAAGGACAAAGGCCTGAGGTTCATGAATCAGCCAAGGCTTCCATAGTGCCCTGAAACACACACACACACACACACACACACACACACACGCACACGCACACACACTGCAAGTGAGTTTGTGTTCATACCTGGTGACGATTGTCTTTGCATTAGGAATGTACTTCCTGCCCGGCTGTGTGTGCAAGTGTGTATTTGTGTAAATCAGACTGTCCCACATAAAGGCCTCCTGTCACAGATTCCTAAATAAGTGACAGGCTCCAGTGTTTTGGCATCCACTCTTCCATTCAACACCGTGTCTTACAACCAAATCGGTGGAATCCATGATTTATCTTTTCTCATAAACTCACTTCATTTGCATGTTGTTTTTCTCCCCTTTTCTCTTATTCTTCTTCCCTCCATTCACATGCAGAAGATTCAAGATTAATGTGCTTCGTTTATCCCTCCATTACTTACTGGAGGAGAGCAGAAGTGCAGCTGAGAGAAATTTTCATTTAAAAAAAAAAATGCTTCAAACATTTGCCAGAATTTTGTCAAGTTGGCCAACAACTTTTTGAGTTAACTTGCACACCGGCAGTTACTTTGTGAGTAGGTGGGTGTCACGTTTTGGAATTAAATGCTTGATTTTTCAGCTTGACATGGTGCCACAGCAACAAGGTATCACAGCGGTGCAGCTTTCCAGACTTTTATATAAACACGCAAACGTGTGTGTGTGTGTGTGTGTGTGTGCACGTCAAGGCTTTACGTTAAATCTGTGGAAGACATTCTTGAGTGATGTGTTTGATGGAATGTGTGTTTTAAAGTTGGCCAAACTTTTGAACAGTACAGAATTAATTCAATGTCTATAAACATCAGTGATTTTACCCCCTGAAAACAGTAAGACAGGTTGAAAAATGTTCACACTGCAAGTTCACACTTACACTTTCATGACATCTGAACTTATTGTGAGTCATCGGTGTGTTGTGCATGTTAACCCCCTCCGCATTCTGCTTGTTTATATCTGACGGAAGCTAAGTCCCAGTGTCTCTTTATAATCCGTGTCGGCTTGTGAGCAAAGTAGCGCAATCTGCTTAGCACAGTTTCAGCTGCCACACACATGTGAAAGCATCAATGACCAGCGCAGGATTCAATGTGGATGTGCAGGGGCTTTAAAAGCCTGAGTAGGGAGGCAATTTGGTGACAAACGCACCCGAGTGGGTGACCGTAGCTTTAAGACGTCAGAGAGCAACAAGTCGTACTAGCAGCTAGCCACGCAGCCATTCGTCTAGCTAGTCACCCAGGGAGCCGGTCACTCAGCAGCTCTGTCAGTCTTTGAAGCCGCAGGGTCTCTATGAATTAACCCCTGGCTGGCTGGTCAGAGGGCGGGTCCTGCAAATGAAGTGCTGGTGTCTATGCTGTCAGCCTCAGGGGTCGCGACCCTGAGCCCACAGCCTTATTTGAGCCAGATGTTGGGAGACAACCCCAGCGCCATCGCTGCATTCTTCTCCTTCACTGCCGCTGCTGCTCGGCTAGCAGGGCGGTCATCACCCCCCAAACCAGAGATATCTTTACCCCTCCGTCTGATCTCTCCATCCCTCCCCTCCATTCATCCATTCACCTCTCCCCTCCCCTCCCTCTGTTTTCACCCCTCCCTCCTCGTTTGGCCCACTGCCCCTTTCCGCTTCGCTCAAGGGAGAAGAGTGCTGTGTGTTGCCTGGCAGCATGCCTTCTCCTATCGTTTCCCCCCACGTCCCCTCCATTTCTCCGATCTCATCCCTCTTTCTCGTCCTGTCATTCCAATCCCTCCTCTCCGCCACCTTCCCTACATCCCTTTGCTGCTACCTCTCTTTGTCCCCATCAGTCTCTCCACCTGCTTCTAATCACTCCCCCTCCATCTCTTTCACTCCCTGCATCCATTCATACTTCTCTCTCCCTCCCTCCCCCGTCTCCTCCTCGGCTGGGCTCAGGAGCAGTGAACAGGTGTTGTCTCCTTTTGATTTGGGTGCGTTTGGATTAATGTTGTCAGCTCAGCTGTTAAAACAACTGCCACCGCCAGATGCCAGTCAGTTCGGGGCTGGAGCTGTCACCTACACACACACACACACACACACACACACACAAACACTCAAACATACGCACACTGGGATGCAAGCGCAAACACACACACACAAAACCACAGGCCCTCTTGGCTCATTGCGGTACCGACGAAGCGAATCAGCTGCTGTACGCCAGTCTTGTTTGTAACCCAGGTGTGTGTTTCTGTCGCCTTTCCAAAACATCACAGTCATCGGGTTTGACACGATACTTCGCCGATCATTAATACACAGTCGGATGTGCTCAGGACTCGCCTGGACAACGAGATTGCGTGGGTGAGGAATTAAGTGTCACCTTTTTTTTCTGTTCTTTTTAACACCGATGACTCAAATAAGTTACAAAAGCTCAAATCGTCCTGATTTCATAAGCAGTTTCAGACTAATTAGATTTACTCTGATCATGATTTAATTCAACCACTAAATGATGGTGCTTTCAGGCAGCGTTTGGAGTGTTGCGTGTTGGACTTTACATTTTTGAATGCACTCAATAATGGTGGAGGAAATGCCTTTTAGAAAAAAATACCTTGACGTCTTTTGGGATACAGAAGTTAAAGCATGAACCTGTGACTTTTAGTGAAAACATCAGTGTGGTTCAAAGTACCTTTGCATCTAATTCTTACTAGCAATGGAGGGAACTCAACAGAAACCTTTCCCCTTTTCATTGATATACTTTGTTTTTGCTGAAAATACTAAGTCGTTCTTGTACAAAAGTAGAATTTTGAATGAAGGACTTAATTGTAACATAATTACTGTAAAATTAGATCTTCTCATTTCTGGAAATAAACCTACCTCTTTGGCCTTTCTGAGGAACATTGTGAGCTAAATATTGAGCATGCTTTAGATTATTTCCTGTATTGCTCCATGAATGGAGGGTGAAATACAGACAAAACTTTATTTCATTACTTGGTTTTAATGAATGTGGACTGAAACCATGTTTACGGCTGGAGAAACTACCTTCTTTCTCCACCCTTCCTCTTTACCCTCATTTGTTCCTTCCTTTTCTCCATCCTACTCTTAAAAACACATACTTTCTTCAATCCTCCCTGCTTCATTACAACATAAAATAGACCTGTGGATGATTGGCGTGCGTCTGGGTTCGTCACTGGCCTCCCTTCCTACGCTCACAGCCCTCCGTGTTAAATTTAGAATCCTTGATGAATTTGTAAGTAAAATGATGATTAACTGTGTGTATCACTGATGAGCAGTGTAAAATTAGGACTGCTTAAGATGTGGGTGGAGCATCGTGTGCGTGCGTGCGTGTACGTGTGTGTGTGCGTGTGTGTGTGTGTCAGATGGTGGGTAGTGGGCTTGGGAATGGTAAGCTTGCTGAGTCCATTTTATACAGTCACAGTCAACAGCACAAACATTCCTCTATCCATCTTTTCCTTCAGGCGTATTTGGATCTATCTTAATCTCTCTTCCATTTCTCTCTCTCTCTCTCTCTCACTCTCACACACGTACCCATGTTTGTTTGCTTCACACTGGACAGTCTTGTGATGCTGGTTCACGTCCACGCTCACACACACTGGACACTTGTTTGTGAGGTCATGTCGGTTTGTCTGACTTACACCCAAAAGCACACATGAACCAACACCCTCTCCTAACATTGAGCCCTCTGTCTCGCTCGCCCAGCCCCCCTGTATCAGTTTACTGTGTGAACACACAGGCAAACACAGGGGTCTCAAGCCCACCGGCTCCACTAACATTTCTCCCCAGACCACCGAAGATCACGCCCTCCTTGTCTGTTTCGTTGGTTTGCTTAATTACACTAATGAGGTTATGGCCAAGGTTATCATACCCCGATGAAGTCTGCAGTCTCTGCCGAGCCAAACGTTGTTAAGACAATTAGCCCACTCAAAGAGTCATGGGTGTCTTGTCAAGGAATGGGGGCGGAGAGAGAGGAGGGTGGGGGGGCTAAACCGACAGGAATGTTCAGGAAGAAAGGGGACTGTGTGTATCCATCTGGAACGCAAAAATTATTTAACAGGCTTCAATAACATTGGGCAATAATTGATTTATTAAAATATTCACGGAGAGAGAGGAATGATTGTATAAAACAAAATTTGTTTAATGAAAGCGGAACTATTATGTGTTAACAGAAACATCCAGAAGATTCTCAGAATGAGCAACATCAGGGAACATTCACATAAATGCAATCTGGCATTTATAAATATAATAATTAGCCAGCTCGCAGTTTACAACCGCGCTTTAAAAAGCTTCGGATTTCATAAAGAGTGCTCAAATTCACAGCAGCAATGTTTTTCATGTCAAAAATACGCTGGATCCTCCATTTCTCATCCTGTTTTGTTCACTACACCTGATTTTATCTCCGACTTATCAATTGCAGGTTTTTGAGCTCGATGAGAAATAATCTGAGCAAAATCGGCTTCCGCTTGGTGCTCGCGTGTCGGTTGCGAGCTCTTAAAGTCAGAGTGCATGACATGCATGAGAGGGAAGGAACTGTTGTTTCTGTACGTGCACGTACAGATAAAAGGATCAAGGCAGTTAATTCAATTTTGGAAACTGATTGTAAATTGTGAACACTTGCAAATGATGCAGTCCATTCCTTCGCCCGTGCTCCTCACTTTTGCTTCTTTTCAGTTGGCTGGCTGGAAGAAACACAGCGCAGAAGCGCAGAAACATTTCCTATGTCACCCTGGAGCCAAAAAGCAGTTTAAAGAGCAGACTGGCGATGGTGACCCTCTGTCGCCACCTAGTAATTTCGTGTAAATCAAAAGTTAGAAAAGACTGTGAGCCGCCTGTCTCTTAAACCCAAGCCTTTCTGATACAGTCTTTTTGTTTGTAGTGTCAAACTGAGATCTCCCTGATGTTTGTTTGTTTGTTTGTTTTTCAAGTTTAGATGCCCCCTGGAGATGTGGTGTGATGGTGTCTGCAGATCTAGCATGGGCAGCATGCTAGCTTAGCATAAATAGCATCCGTACATGCCTCACAGATACAGAACTGTGTACCCCAAAATTTTAGCGATGCAGAAAATGAACCAGATGATTAGTAGCCATATAACGAATAAAGAGAAGTTCATCTGTCATCTAGTTCTAAATTCTTGTACCAAATAAAGGACAATTATTTTGTATGAGTTCCACTCTGCATGGTCGCTAGCCACAGATGGCTAAGTGATCTAAATGCGACCTAACCAGCAGCATCAGCCGTTATTGACCATGTAAATCTCATCAACCAATTTTTTTTTCTCCCTGCTTAAAAACAAAGTGATCTTGCCAGGGAATTTGGGAGAGTGGGAAAAGATTTACAGGTCCCACACACACACACACACACACACACACACACACACACACCATGAGCACACACATGCTAGTCAGCAGAGCATTCCAGTGCTGTTTGGACTGTTGTTGCCATTGGTCTAATGGTTCTCACATGTCTGTCGCCCTATCTTTGAGCAGCTCACAGGACAATGTGGGCTTTTCTTAAGACTTTACAAAGCACTCTGTCTCAGGCCGATTGACGCACAGATGGAACAAACATTCACACATTGAGAGCAAAGACAAAAAGAGACAGAGACGGATATCAAGATTCAAACAGACACATAAACAGAGGGAGAGGTATGTGTGTGTGTGTGTGTGTGTGTGTGTGTGTGTGTGTATACGTCTGTATGTGTGTGTACGTCTGTTTGCGCTTGTCAACAGCGTCTGCGTTAACGGGAATAGGCAGGTCCCGCCTCCGCCGTCCGGCAACGCAAAGATACTCTAAAGCCAAGCCAACTGTCAATCAAACAGACGACACAGGGCCAAAACGATGATAACATCAGAAATAACAGTATTTATCCATCACTCAGCACGCGCACACACACACACGCACGCACGCACGCACACACACACACACACAGGAGAGGTTAAAGTCAGACCTCAGCACTGTTTGAGTCCGCTTCCAACATGCAAAGCAGCAGTCGTGTGTCAGGACTGTCTTGCTTTTCTGTCTGTCTCTCTGCCATCGCTTTGACAGGCAGATGAAAAATGTCACGACTCAAAAGCGAAAGCTCTGCTCTCCTTGTGTGTGTGTGTGCGCGCGTGTGTGTGCGCACGTGTGTGTGTGCACGTGTGTGCGCACGTGTGTGTGCGCATGTGTGTGTGTGTGTGTGTGTGTGTGTGGTGTTCCTCCGTCTGTCTCTCGCGTAGTTAATGCGTGGGTCCGTTCCCCTTCTATACACGGCAGCCCAAACACACAATGTCTTCTTTTGTTGTCACGTTAAAATGATGCAATAAAGCTGTGCAGTGACAAGGACGGCCCGGGGCCCACTGCAGTCACAGAGACAGCGAGTGTATGTGTGTGTGTGTGTGTGCGCGTGCGCGCATGTAGTCGTGCATGCATGGAGTGGAGACAAGAGCACTGAAGAGGGGTTATTGCCACGAGACAGATTGCAAGTGTCATTTTCCATTACAGCAGCCTGTGCCACTGTGTACAACACACACACACACACACACACACACACACACACACACACACAGATGCAGTCCGATACACATGCCTTGGCCTACTTTAACAAGATGCTTTTGACAGCGAGAGATGTGCGTGCATTAAAAGAGTGCCGGCCCAGACTCTTTAACTCCCTCCTCACCCTGACGTCAGGTTGAGAAAGCAGAATTTACACACTTTCTAAAGAGCTTATCTGATTGGATGAGGCACAGGTCATTAATATAAATCAGATTTTTTCCGTGAAACTAAAGATTTCAAGTGTGTAAATTAGAGTTTGGACCTGAGAGGGACTTTGAAAACGCTGCTGAAGAACTCATTTTGACGATTTTCATGGTTTACTTGACAGATTACGTCATGAATTTCTTTGTTCTGGTTGGTAAACCCGCTGAACTTTTGAGACCACGGAACAGTGAAATTAAAGAGATTCAGTAAAGGACTCTCACTCACAAAATCCCACAGGTACTGAAATACGGGTCCAGTGGAACAAGTGAGTACAAGTACATGAGTTACCAGTAGAAACTGGTAACTCAGGAAGACCAGCAAACAATGTGTTCTGGGAACTTTCTTGTCAGTGTTGGAGAGTTACAGGCTGAAAGACTGGTTGGACAAATGCATGAATACGGTTCTGTCTGTAAACAAATAAAGGCAAATCTGATCCTTTCACAACTTCTCAACCCATAAAATATGAGAGTTATACTTGGAAATGGCAAATAGAGCAAAAAATTCCATTGATGAGTTGATAAAGCAGTTCTGCCTGCATTTTAATACAAATGTGTGAGTGAACAGCTGCAACCACCATGGATGAGGATTATATCCAATTATACTACATTCTGGTGAGTACTTGGGGGACATGCTCCACATGTGCAGTAGATCAGTGTTTTGCGCACAATAATGGCGACGCACGCACATGCAAGTGGAGGAGTGACTTTTGTCTTTTTAGAGTAGACGCATAAAAATCACACAATGAAGGCATCCGTGTGGGTTTACTGGCACACACACGCCAATGCCGTGTGGCTCTGTCCGCGCTGGCAGAATTTCTGGATGATGCGCCTCCTCTGGTGAGTCGGGGGACCTCCTAAGGGGCAAATCGGAGCAGCAGAGGGGATGGAGCGGCACCCAGGCCGGTGGGATGGGGTGAAAGAGTCCGAAAAACGGATGGAACCGGCAAATAAATCTATATTTTCATGATTCAGGAGCTCCGTTTGGTCCATGCAATCACACATGGATAATTATAAAGTAAGCTAACATCCAGGGGATTTAAATGGAGGAATGCAATCGACTCATCAGTTAACAGAGGCTCCTGAGTGAATACATTCTAAATACAACATGACCCAGTGTTGCATGTGAATTGCCATTATCTATTCAAAAGTCTCTCTTGAGGCTCTGTTTGTTAACCGGGCAATTAGCAGGCAGTGTTTGGTGGTTATCAGTACCACGGTTGACACTTGGTCTCTTCAGCCTATAAAGTATGAGGCAGTAAAATGAAAATGGGATGTGTGTCGGGTCCCATAGCTTGTCACTAATAAGGTGCAGTGGCAGCAGCTGAATTAGCCCGTAGTGGATTCAAATGTCTTGATGTCATCAAAGAACATTTAATGATAATAGAGGTCACAGAGGCAATTGGGAAAATGGAGAGTGTGTGTGTGTGTGTGTGTGTGTGTTTGCGTGTGCACGCACATGCTAAAACACAGATAGCATTGCTAATTTCAACGACACGCAACGGAAGGGAAGGAGGAGAAGAAAACAACAACACACAGACACACAAGAAAAATGAAAACAACAAGCAAAGTTTTTCTGCGACTTTCTCAAATGTCGCTCCAGATTTTGCCCTTCATCGTTCTTTCACAATGTCGCGCCCTCTCCGCTGCTATTTCTGACTGCCAGTGTGTGGATCTGGCTCGCTGAGATTTCATGCCAGTATAAAAATTGGCTGAGGGTTTGGTTCAAATCAAATTGGACATAAGCACCCACAACACCATCTGTTAGGGAAAGGCAGTGGAGTGAAGGGCAGAACTCTGTATTCAGATAAATGAATTTTCAATTTATTAAATTGTTGACTGACACCCTTGTAAATTTTTGCTTTATGTGTAGCGGTCTATTCTTAGAACGTCACGGCTAACGGATACATGTTGCGACGCATCCAACCAACCAACCAATATTAGCCATCCTGTTACATCTGTTCAAGGTGCGAGCACTTCTTTTTATATTCCTGTATCTCAATTTGCCTAAAAATTGCATCTTACTCGAAACTGGGAATGATAATCTCCCTCCAAAGTTTAGGTGTTTTGGCAAGTGTGCGTGTTAGCAGGTGTGTTGCCCTGAAAAGTGTGTGTGTGATTGTCACAGTACTTCAGGGAAGGACCATATGTCTCATGTCGCTTCACCCAAAAAAAACTTTTTTTGCAAGGTGAATAACAGTTGATGCCGAGTGTTTTTGAGTGTGCGTGTGTGTGTGTGTGTGTCTGTGTGTGTCTGTGTGTGTGAGGGATGCTAGTGTCCCCACCTCCCCATTCCCACCCAGTGGTCTGGGTGTTTATTAATAACTGAAGTTGGAGCCGCCTCTGAATGAAAAGTCACTATGGATTTGAAACCAGACACACACACACACACACACACACACACACACACACACCATCCTGTGCTTCAGTGGGAGACACCAGGAGGGGGCTAGGCAGTAAGGAGGAGGAGGAGGAGGAGGAAAGGGATTTTAGTGTTTACACAGAGGCCCGGCCACCGCGGCAACTGTTGCCAAGCACTGTTCTCCCCAACAACAAGCCAATAATTGGTACTTTTAGCTGCTAACCTTGTGGAGGTGGTGGTGCAAGGTGGGCTTGGACAAAAAGCTTTTTGATACATCTCTTCATCTCTGTACTCTCTCTCTCAAGCAGCCCCCCGCTTTGTGGCGGTGTGGTTGTTTTTTTGGTTTTGTTTTGTTTTTTGTGTCTGCGCGTATTCTTGGCACGGCCCGCTCTGCTTTGGAACGACTGGACTGGCTTTAAAAGGAATCGATGAAAATGTGTCCAGACACATGGCCTAGCTCAACCAAACATGAATTGATCATCAAAATATCAACATCATCATTTTGTAATGGAGTATGTTGGCGCCATCGGAGGGGGTGGGGGGGGGGGGGAGGCTGAAGGCGGGGGGTGGGGGGGTTAGCTTGCCAGATTGAAAAGCATCAAGAGGCTTTAAATAAGTGAAGATATATATTCCAGATTTGTCTTTTTAGACATTTTTAACACCCCCATAATGTTGAATATTCACTCTGTTAAAGCAGTAAAATGT
Source organism: Aulostomus chinensis (assembly GCF_037954235.1). NCBI lineage: Eukaryota > Metazoa > Chordata > Actinopteri > Syngnathiformes > Aulostomidae > Aulostomus > Aulostomus chinensis. Next base: position 5,344,195 of record NC_141323.1, on the reverse strand, counting down.
TACTGCTGGAAGAGTCCCATTATTTTGACACCTTGTTAGCTTAAAAGTAGTTATTCTACCAGTAAAACAGGCCATTGTAAGAGTAATGATGGGTCATTTGTGTAGTTTAGCGCAGCTCGGACCTCCCCTGCAGGGGAACCATTCCTGTCTATATTCAGGGGGAACCCCGACAGAACCATTAAACCTGGAAATGGACACTGGTCGTTTATCGTGAAATAATTTAAGGATATAATTCACAGAAGGAGGAGTAACCCAGGTCAGTTATGTTGCCTCGGATTTTGTCTTTAATTCAGTTACGATAACCCACTTAATATGTTTACAAGACAGTAGCAAAGGTTTAGGCCCTGCTGTAATCTAATCTGGAGATCATATGTAAACATTCTGGATCTGTCATGGAGTCTTTTCCCCATTTTTCTGCTGCGCGCTTTCTGTCCGCCTCAGTCCTTCAGTGTTCAGGGTGGCAGTCTTAGACAAACTCCACCAATGCTTGTATAATTGCTTATTCAACGCTGACCCCAGCTCAGTTTGGGAGGAGAATGAAGGAGGAGGTGGAGGGAGGAGGGGCGAGGCAGTAGCTACAGCCTACGCAAGGCTGCCAAGGCCCAAGTCAATGTGGAGCCTGTTTTTCGGGGATATAAGGGACGGCCACGGGTCCCAAGCCAGGGCCCTTTCCTGTGGGCCCTCCTCCTCCTCCACCTCCTCCTCCTTCTCTGTGCCTTCACTCTCCTCCTTCATCCTCCTCCACCCTCCTTTGAGCCCGGCTGGGTCTGGCGCTGGCACAGAGGCCCCTTTGTTGTGCACCCGAGGGCCCAAGCTCTCTCTCTCACCATTGCACTTTCTTCCCCACTCTCTCCCTTTTTCTCTCTCTTTCCACATACCCACCCACCCGCCCTTCCACCCCCACCTTTCTCTCTCTCTCTCTCTCTCTCTCTCTCTCTCTCTCTCCAACATCCCTCCTTTTTCCTCTAAAGGTCTCCAGGCTTCACAAATATGAGATAATAGGAAAAATAGAGCCGGCCGTTTGTGGTGACTCAGGGCAAAACGTCTGAGTGAAAAATAGAATGTACGAGAGAGAGAGAGAGAGAGAGAGAGAGAGGGTGGTGTATTGTTTCTAAGGTTGGTCAGAGCGAGCTGGACTGAGCTCGACTCTCCCATCGCTCTCTCCGTCAGCTTCTGAACCAAAAGCTCATGGTGGATCCAAAAGCCGGATAGGGGCTTGCTCTGACACGCACGCTTCGCACAAACACACACACACACACACGCATGCACGCACGCACACACACTCGGCAGGTGGACGGGGTTGTTTTGGCTCGGCAGCAGGGCAGCAGCTTGACTCTGTTTGAGCCAATGAGCCAAAATAATAGCCGGCGATTCCAGAGTTATTGTCAGTGCCCCCCCCCCCCCCCACTCCCCCTCTGGTGTTCCCAGAATCACTCTCAGCCGTGCGGGTTCGGAATCACAACATCACCCTTCGTTAAATTAGTACACTTCCTCATGAAAGTATGCCAGGATTCACATTTCAGACCCCAAATAATAAAGGATTGTTTCTAAAAGTTTCCAAACAATACGGAAAGAAGTAGAAAAACTGCAAAAGACATCTTGACTACTAAGAAAAATCCCTATTTTAAGGCTTCACACACACACTCACACACCTTTACGGCCCTGTGCAACTGAATGTTCACACTAACTCTCCCTCTCCGTTGTTTTCTAAAGGAGGGAGGAGGCCACCCCCTCCCCGCCCCCAGCTCTAAAAAAACCCCACCCTACAAATATGTGGCCCACGCCCCTGCGTGGGCACAAAACTGCACACACTTACCTCACAGAACACACACTCAACATCCCAGAGTGCCAGGAGAGGAGGGAGGAGCTCCTCATGGAAAGTGCTGTCCTCCTATATGATGTGAGCTTTGGCCGTCGGTGGAAGTCGCGGACGCCTGCGAGGTTTCCATCAAAGCTGCCTCACCATCAGGTGCATCGGTGCAAACGCTCTTTGAGAGGCGGGGTTTGACACGGGGCAAGTCATTGCTGCGCAGTTCTGGTTAGACGTGATGAAAACAAGGAAATGCACTTGCAAGTATTCTGAAGCCCTCACAACCGTGATGTGGCGCTAAAGCACGGAGGGGACGGAGACACTTCTGAGGTCATGATATATCCGGTGTGTGTGTGTGTGTGTGTGTGTGTGTGTGTGTGTGTGTGTGTGTGCGTGTGTGTCTGCACATGTGAAACAAGTGTGTGTTTGTGGCTGATCAAGGGAAATGGCATGGGCTCTTTTCTCATGGTATTCACCACAATCAACTTCTTCTCTTCTCTTCCTTTCTCCTCTCTTCTCCCCCCCTCCCTATTTTCCCATTTTGCCATCCGCTGCACAATGAAAGAGCCTCTTGGCTTTTTATTAATAGTTAAAGTGGCCCTGGCCTGTCACTTGGGACAATGGCTGCAGCCCTGTTAATAAATAAAAATAATAACTAGAGATGGAGAGGAGAAAGGAGTGCAATGGAAAGAGAACAGGCGACACTGCCATTTGTTGTTCCCTCTCACTTGTCAAAGCTCTTTGGCTTAAAAGCCTCTGTCATTGTTGAGGGAGAGGGGGCTGGAGGGAGGGATGAGAGTGAGAGACGGAAAGGAAGAGGGGAGAGAGAGAGAGAGACAGAGACAGAGAGAAGGAGAGAGAGAGCGCCAGGGGCTAATAGCACCTGTTGGGGTGATGGTGAGACAGCTGTCATGGGAGAAAATAACACAGGAGCTTTCTTCCTCTTTTCTATGCATGTTTGTTCCCGCCTCCCTTGCAAAAGATTCTGCGTCTATCTGCAGATTCCCAGAAGGCTACAGTGGCTTGTGACAGTGGGACACATCAGCACTCAGTCAGCTTCCACACAAGCTGGATGGATGTGAAAAGACAAGAGTGAGCAATGAGAAATAGAAAAGAGTGAGAGGTGGGAGGACTTCAAGTTGAGCATTGATCTTTTGTCGTGTGTGTGTGTGTGTGTGTGTGTGTGTGTGTGTGTGTTCCCATTGTAATCAGCAGAGCGTGAATGTTCTGGTCCTTAAGTCAGACCTGATTCAGGCCTCCAGGGAGGCTGTAGCCCAAACACACACACACACACACACACACACACACACACACACAAACACACAGCCTAGATTAGATTGTGAAGCTTGCAAACTAGCACTGCCTTGTATCTTACATATTACATTGTGTGTGTGTGTGTGTGTGCGTGCGTGCGTGCACGCACATTCATGTCTTAGAGGAGAAATGGAGTTTGCTGTTCAACTTAACACACCGGACATCTTTCTCTGTAGAGAGCATTAGTGTTTGCATCTGGGTGTGTTTATATGAGAGAGCGTGTGTGTGTGTGTGTGTGTGTGTGTGTGTGTGTTTGTACAGGCAAGCTGTCTCATACCAGTAAGATTAAGATGTTTTTTTCTTAAATCACTCTTGTCATTCTAGTTTTTTTGGAAACTAGGAGGAAAAAAAAGAATAATCCTGGGACAAATAAACTTTTCGCAGCCGTCAGCACTCATCGCCCGTGTGTGTGTTGTATATGTGTTTATACGTGTGTGTGCAGCAATATACCACTGCATTCACAAGTATGTGTTGTGCATGTGTGTATCTGTTTGTTTTGCGGCTGTTTGTGCATTCAAGTGTGTCTGTTTGCATTGGCTGACAGGGTTAATCTCCCTGCTCAGAGTGTAAAACCTCTTTCCATCGTAAGGCCTTGCATCCGAGTGCAGATGGCTGCCGGTAAATAAAATCCTCTCTGTCTCTCCCTCTCTCCTCTGCTTCACACCTCCCTTTGTCTAATCACTTCCCCTGTTTCCTTTTGTGTGTATGACCGTATGTATGTATGTGTGTGTGTGTGTGTGTGTGTGTGTGTGTGCGCGCGCCTCTTTGGGTGCATACATATGTGCACACATTTAGAATTGAATCTCTGCGTGTGTGTGTGTGTGTGTGTGTGTGATCTCTTCTGTGACATTTTCACTTCTCCCACTGCGTGTGCGCTCAAACATCCAAGTGCGACCACGGTTTAGGATTGTGCTGTTCTGTATGTGTGCATGTGTGCGTGTGTGGTTGTGCAGGGGCTTGTGTGTGTAAGGGTCTGTGGAGTGTGTGTTGAAAACAAAGCGCTAGCTGATAATGTGTCCATTGTGGCGGGTGCATTAAGGCCCTCTTTGTCTCAGGGCCCACAGGGCTAATGATTCTCTAGCAGCAGGTGAGAGGGAAAAAGCCTCTCTCTTTCTCTCCCTCTCTGCTCCACTTGTCTCTCGCTTTATCTTCTGTTGCCTCTCTCACTCTTTCCCTTTTGCTCACTTGTTTTTGTTCTTCAGATTTCCTCTTTTCGATTATCAGCTTTCTACCTTTCTTTCTCTCTCTCTCTCTCTCTCTGTCTCTCGCTTTTTCTCTCTCGCTCCTGCTGATGCGGCCATTAGGCTGAGCTGCCGCTGCCTTTATTACAGCAAATGGACTTTAAATGAGCTTTATTGTCATGTTGGCCAGCCAACTGAATCTCTCTCTCCTCTGCCCCTCCTCCCCTAAACAGAGGCCCCCAGCATTGAGAGGCTCTTGTCAAAGGACTGGAAGGATAAACTTTTGGCCATGGGCTCAGGGCACATCGGAGAAATTAAAGGTATGGTACGACTAAATCACGACAGAACTCAACTGTGCCCGGCTCGCGGATTCAATTAACCCAGACGATGCAAATACACACAACTCCAGTGAGCATTCAGGGTCAGCAGAGTAGATCTGAACTCACGCTCTCCCAGATGAGATGTTGTCTTCAGTATTGAAGTCTGTTTACATGCAGCGCCATTCAGGAGGAGGAAGCTCATGTAGCATGAGGTTTTATCAAGCTTGCTTGTTAGAAAGTAAAGAAGTTTCATTCCAAAACACAGGGTGGAACCCAGAGCTGACTCACTGGTCATATTTCCAGCTAACTTTTTCCCCACCAGAACTTCTTCTTTTTTTATTTTCTTTTTTTTTTAAGTTGCAAGCCACCTCCAGGATTTTTTGAACATTTTCACTCATCTTCCAAAATCCCAGAACGTCTTTTAATATGGTTATGAAAAAAAAAAAAAGAACATGGACAAAAGAGTGAAGTGTCGATGCTGTGTTTATTCTGGGCTGCTGGTGCAGTATTCTGTCACCACTGCGCACCCCACCACGTGACAGCGATAACTCTGATTGCCAGAAAAATCTTCCTCAGCGGGGAAAGAATTGCTTGTCAGGAGAAATTTTAGACACTTTTTGAACTGTCACAAAAAAAATTGAAATGCAAATTGGACATATTAGTTTTCGACTGATGTGGAACAAATAAATTGGGTGACATGGCGTGTTCTCGTTAGAAGCTGGCGGAGAAGGCAACACCTGGCTGTAACAAACAGTAGAAGAAGAGTTGTTGTCTATAGTCGTGTATCGCTGACAGATGGAGAGAGAACTGGAGGGATGACCTGGAGTCAGAGAGGTTGTAGATGTTACTACTGGACATGTAGCTGCTGTCTGGAGGCAAAGTTTGGGAAAACCACCTTGTCAGTCAAGGCAGTTCAAGATTTGCTACGTCAGCGCTTCATTGGACGCATACACTCTTTTTGGAAAAAGGCAAAATCTACCTCAAAGAACATGAACTCTTCATTTCTCACTTCATCAATACTGCCTTTCTTTAGAATATGATCAACGAGTGCAGGCGAACTTGGCATATGCTTCCTCCTGGGGAGGTCAGCCAGGGTGAACAGGGTTATATTGGATGAAATCCATCCCTCCATCCATTTTCCAACACTTATCCTGTTAAGGGTCACGGGGGGTGGAGCCTATCCCAGCTGCCTTTGGGCGAGAGGCGGGGTTCACCCTGGACGGGTCGCCAGTCCGATGGATGAAATCAATTTGATCTCTTTGTAGTTTTATTTGGAAGTTAAGTATGTTTCATGAAATGTGTTTATTGTCATGACAGTGTGGTGATGTCATCTGTACACACACAGAACCACCACAACGGTCGTAGATTGGTAACTTATCTGCAACGGTTCCACTGAAAGCGTTTGTCACAGTGAATGACATAAATAGAAGCATTTCTTGCTATTTTCAAACTGACCAAACCCAAACTCACACACATAAACGTTCCCACTGGGCGTGAGAACAAAGGGAAGCGGCAAAGCTCCTTCAAAGATAGCTTTTGGTCCACTTTTCAGCAGTAGTTATGCTCAACGTGTCCCAGGGGAACTGACATGTGAACCCCTCACACACCAAAATAATTATACTTCAGCTTCTGAAAATAAAATATGGCATGGCAGTGCAGGGGATGTGTTGACTATAAATAATGAGTGAAAAGAGAGAAGCGACGGTTCAGAGAGTTAAAACGACCCGTGAAACCTTAAAATCGAGTTCAGTTGAAGTAAACTCAAATGAACTGTGCTGCCCTGACCTGGACCGAGCTGGCGCCTGCTTCATCTTGTGTTTGACCAACGCCTCAGAAAGTCACCGCTTGTCCATCAGCTCGGCGTTAATCTCAGTCTAATCATCTATTTTATCCAATGCCGCGAGGGAGACGAGCTGAGTAGGACAGGGGGCGGAGAGAATAAGTGTTCAAGAATAAGTTTGAACACAGAGGAGCAAAAATGAGAGGAAAAAGACGTGAGAAAAGCGGAGAGTGGTGGAAGAGCTTGGCTATTATTCCCTGTAACTCCAGGGCAAAGCCACTGTTCTCCTCCAGTAATTGAGCTTCATTAGGAGGCAGAGCAATATGTAATCAAAGAGCCTCGCCGAGCAGCGTGGCCGTCGAGAGGGGGGCTCCATTGATCAAACTCCCTTTTCCCAGCTCCCCGCTGCGCTGACATTTCTATGTAGGGGCGTCCTGCTTGGCACACCACACACCAACAGCTGGGGAGCAATATCAGGAGTAAGTACGAGTGTGTGTGTGTGTGTGTGTGTGTGTGTATACAGTAAGTGCATGTGCAAGTCTGTGTATGTGTCTTACATAACTGTGTGCCTGTGAATGTGAAGAAAGCAAGAAAAAGATGGAAAGTAAAGTGTTCATTCACTGATTTGCATTTACAGTGCGTAATTGTAGGTGTACAGGTGTGTGTGTGTGTGTGTGTGTGTGTGCGCGCGTGTACGCAGTTCCCATTCGTCAGCGCATCTCTTGAATTTTTTTTTCTCCGCCATCGAATTCCACTGAAGAGCTTTTCGTGGAGAACAAAGTGATTTTGAGCCACCGCCTCCTGCTCTGTCTGTGTTACTGAGAGGAAACATCGGTAAAGTAAAAGGCCCCATGTGGTTCACATAGTGAAGTACACACACACACACACACACACACACACACACAGAAAAATCTTAGTACTTGAGCAAATATTGGCACAGTGCATCGAGCATTAACAAGTGGAGTGAACGTAGAGTTTAAAGTCTTTTTACACGCTGCTCTTTTTACACTGAACTACACTTCCATAAATGCAGTGAGCCGGGTTCTGCCTGGCATGATTGGTTGGGGGTTAGGGTTAACAGTTGGGGGGGGGGGGGGGTAGACCCTGCAACAAATATGCAAAAACATGACAATCAAAGAGCTAAATGGTGACAATTTCACTCCCTGTTGCAGTTTATTATCCCATTTACTGACCTGTACTGAGTCACGCAGTACCTGTACTTATTTGCCTCTACTGTATATTAGGGACACACAAGGTAATGCACTGCTGTCATAAATCCTTCCTTCATGAGGACTATAAGTTTTTACTGTTTTATAGATCATTTACTGGCCATCGCGGAGACTGAGCTGTTCTTTGTTACACTGATGGACGCTTTAATGCTCATTACAGCCTCCACTGACTTCTGATACCCATCAACACCACCGTCCTTCCACTGATCCAAAATGCAAAATCTCAAAGCAGCTAATTTGTCTGGATTTGGTTGCAAACTACAGAGAATGAGCTGAAACGTGCTTGACATAAAAGACATAGGCCAACCTTTTCTGGAGAAATGAATGAAAACATCTTAATATCCTCTGTGTTGCACTATCAAAGAAAGAGGGAAGAAAATCAGAATCCATCCCAGAATGTTGAGCTCTTCCTTGGTCCTCCCCCGTCCCACCACCAAGGAATACACTGGTGCTAATTAAGTGCTAACCAAAGAACTAGCAAACGAATTAGAGGGAAACATTTTAATGTTTCAAATGAATCTGGGAAGAGGAAATCATTTGAAAATTCTTTGTATACTATTCTTGTTTCCTCCCGTCTTTCCTCCCAGGGCATGAACCCCCCTCCCCCACCACCACGGTCACTGGGGGGAGGTATGAATGCAGCAGGGGTCATTAATTAACACCAGAAACACGCTGACAAGTATTACATTGTTACAAATTGGTTAATTACGCCATGTTTGCGTGTGTGTGTGAAACAAGGGGCGAGGTGGTTGGACGTAGGTGAGCGCGGGCCGTAACAATGTGCCTAAGGAGGAATGTGTGTGAAGCGATGGAGGAAACCAACTTATTGATCCACCTGCCGTCCCTCCAGCAGCTGAGGAAACACACTGATGGGAGCTGATTTATGGGGGGGGGGGGGGGGGGGGGGCACAGATATTCTTAAAGTGTGGATACAGTTAGGAAACATGTTAGGAGTTTCTTCTGTCTGGTTTATAAGAGACGTGTGTGTGCGTGCGTGTGTGTGTGTGTGTGTGTGTGTGTGTGTGTGTGTGTGGCGGGGGGGGGGGGCTTGTGGAAGAAGAAAGAACAAACCAGTTTGATTCTCACACACCTCACTATCCAGCCTGGTGGTTTAAGGAATGCCTCACACACACACACACACACACACACATCTTCTCTGTTTGGACAAAAGTACCCGATTTAACTGTGTTTGCATTTGTGCATGTGCGTGTGTGTGTGAGATGGGGGGGGGGGGAACTGCTACAAGAAAGCCTCCTTTGATCCATCGTTTCACCTTTACAACCCCCCCTTATCCTTTAAGTTCTCCCCTCTCACTTCACCCCCTTCCTCCCTGCACCCTTCACCCCCACTTGAACAGGCCAACATTTTTAACACAAGGCTCTTTCTTGTCTTGGTCAGCTTTTGCGATACACACACACACACACACACAGACACACACACGTTTCTCCCTTTCTGGCTCTACAAAGGTGGGTCTGTGAGTTAGGACAGCGGCGTGTTTATTTTTCCAGCGGCCAGTGCTCCCGACAGTTGCCTTTATTGTTCATTGTTGGCGGATGGATGGAGTGCGGGGGGAAGTGAGAGAGGGGGGAGGGGTGTCAGTGGGCAGTAGAAGTGAGTGTGTGTTTTGTAGGGGGGGGGGGGGGTGTATGAAACACTGGTGGTGGCAGCTACCAACAGGGAGGACAAATGGATGGCTCTCCCCTTCCTCAGCGGTCAAAGGCCAGGTCAGGGACCATGGCACCTCCTTGTCTTTACTACCCCCACACTCTATCCCCCCGATTCCTGCCTCTCTCCCTCCCTCGCTCACCCCTTTTGTCCCCCTCTGGGTACCTCTTTTTTTCCTTCCCTCTGTCTCTCCTTTTTCTCTCCTTCCCTCTTCCTCATCTGGTTTGACTGGCGCAGGAATGTGGCCCTGTTAAAGGTAGCAGCTGAAGAACAATGGGGGATTGTAGTTGTCCACACACACACACACACACACACACACACAAGTCATGTAGGTAAACACTGGTACGTATGACCAGACATGAACACACACACACTCGTACTGATTGTGCCTCAGTGTGCCTCTCGCTAACTACATCCTGTTGAATGATTTAGGCCTTGTGTGGAAGTGTGTTTGGCTATGTAATTGTGTGTGTGTCAGTATGCATGTGTGTGTGTGTGTGTGTGTGTGTGCGCGCGTGTATGTGTGTAATGGAGCTGGTATGTCAGGATCTGAAGGGTCAAGGGTCAGGCTGTGCTAAATGTGAGCAGAAGGTTGGCTGACTGCAGGGTAAACACAGACCAGACACACTCCCCCCCCCCCCCACCCACCCCCCCCCACACACACACACACACAATTCAGCACCAATCATGTTTTTTAGGGTGAAGTATACACTTTCTGGCTGATGACTTTTGTTGGTTGTGAAACGTATTGTTTTGCCTGTTAACAGACGTTTCCTCACACAGATTTGTGTTATTTCAATGAATCATTAAAGGTCTTGATGGATGCAGTCTGATGAATCACTTCTGGCCTTTTGTGCCCAGGAAAATGACTCAAAATATCCATTCATCCACCTTTGCTTCACATCAAAACAACCCTTAACCTGTCATACATTCAGATGACCAACCACTGCTTTGTGCCTCTGACCTTTAACCTCGCCCCTACAATCCTTTCTGGTCTCCAAAAAGACATGAAAACCTCCCTAGAAGAGCACCCATCGATATCAGACTTCCTTCATGCGCATCTTCACTTGTAGAGTGCATCATTATAATTTTGGTGTACGCGTTAGGGAATGAACATTAGTCTTGCAAAGACAATTGATGCATGAAGGGATCTTGTATCTTGTGCAGCTTCTGCACACATTCCAATAATTTCAGATATTGTTTTTAACAAAGGTCGCTGCAGCAGGAAGACACAGAGAGGGTCCGAGTCGGACTCAAGGGAGTCCAGACAGGTTTTTAAAGACTTAAAAACCCTCTCAACTGCTCCACAGTTTTTAACCACCAAAACATAGAAAACACAGGCTTTCTGAGTAGATTTCCACACACTTAAAAGCGTAACCTCAACCAAGTCTGACACTTCTCTTCAAAGCGTTACAACCTCACTTTTGACCCCCTCTCACCCTGTCCCTTCTCTTGCCTCTAGGTACCCCAGACAGCCTGGCGGAGAAAGAGCGCCAGCTCATGGGCATGATTGGCCAGTTGAGCAGCCTGAGGGAGCAGCTCCTGGCGGCCCACGAGGAGCAGAAGAAGCTGGCTGCCTCACAGATGGAGAAGCAGCGACAGCAGATGGAGCTGGCCAAGCAGCAGCAGGACCAGGTACGGGCTGGAACCTCTTCACCTGAAAACACTCCACACCGCTCCACGAGGCTGCAAACATCCCATCTACACGGTTTAGTCCTGCTGATGTTCACACAATCAGACAAACACAACAATTGTTGCATCTGGCCAGTAAACTGTGAACAAAGATGCATGACAATACTGAATATCAGATTATACACACACAGGAACAGGGATGTCACTGTGCTGACAAAGAAATCCACACACAGATTTCTAAGGTTTAAAATATAAAAAGGAACAAATCACACAGAATATTTATCTTCTGCTCTCTCCCAGTCTCTCTCTCTCTCTCTCTCACACACACACACACACATACACATACACATCTCATATAATGTTCATACTGCCAGAGACATGCGCCTTTAGCAGCTTGAGCGCTGGGATGCTGCACAGGAATGAGCTGAGGGTATGTCATGCTGGAGCGGATGTAGCCGAGACACACGTGCGTGCGCGCACACACACACACACACACACACATTCACAGGCGGAGACACACACCGTGCTCCCAGGCGAGAGTCTGTCAGGTATTTGCATAGAGAGGGGTTTCCCTCTTTGTTGTGCTTTCTAGCTTCTGGAAAGCTCTGGTTTACAAAGCGAAACACAGCTAGTGTATTAGGACAAATCACCTGAGACAAACACGCTGCCTCCCGCTGATGCTGCAGCCTCCGAGCCCTGCTGGCTGCACCAGGATGTACTGTAGCTCTGAACCACCGGGCAGCTTCTGACCAGGAGTTAATATTCTTTTGCTTCTATGTAGAACACCTAACAATCATGCAAAAGTAGAGAAGCAGGAAATGTGAGAGTGCCATGTTGCCCGTGCTGCAACCCAGAAGCTGACCAGGGTTTCCTCGACCAAAACTAAGAAATTCAGTTCTGTGGCAAACAAAAGTTTATGAAATGTAACACATTTTGATCAGCAAGATAATCATCAGAAATTAACACCACTTTTATGCTTGTTTGAGGCATGAATGTAATGGTTAGAAGAACAAAGTTTGGGCTTCTTCTGTGTTTTCAGCGTAATGAGCCCAGACCTCCTGTTTGACATGACACACCCACAAACATCTGCACAACCACGAGGGCCAAATCATCTCAGCCTCCAAAAACAGATACAACGGTACAAGTGTCTGAATTCATATAGATGTTACTGCTAACCGCTAACCTCGTCGGCAGAGGTTAAAAATGTAAAATGTGCCAATCACAGTCTGGACTTATTGAGGGAGTAATGACCAGTGCATCTATGCTGCAGAAACAAGCATAACTCAAATTTATACACAACATTATGCTTTGAGACACATGATCAGTCTACTTCAGTGCCTCACTTTTGAGTTGCCTGTTTATCAAAGGGTTAAGTTTTTATTTTTGATAAAATGTGAAACTTTATGAACCTAAAGTGTAATAACATCCTTCACAGAAATTAACACAGTATGAGACAAGACTTGTTCAACTAATAATCAGCAGCTAACCTTCCTGATGACTGGGGTTGAGTTTATTGCTGAGGAATGTGTGTGTGTGTGTGTGTGTGTGTGTGTGTGTGTGTGTGTGTGTGTGTGTGTGTGAGAGATACTGTTGACCATTTGACTGTGAGCTGAGACCAGATGATCTTTAATATTTTATGCCGTGGCACCGACCCTCTGTCGTGCAACTGAGACCCCAGAGACCTGCAGATGTGTTGTCACACCTCTCACAGGCTCCACACACACACACACACACACACACACACACACACACACACACACACACACACACACACCCTAATAACGTGTGTCCTGTCCTCAGATTGCGAGACAACAACAGCAGCTCCTGCAGCAGCAGCACAAAATCAACCTCCTGCAGCAACAAATTCAGGTGAGGCCACCGTGTGTTGTACAGTATGTGTGTGTGCGTTTGTGGCGGCATCCCTTTGTTGACGATATGTGTGTGTATTTATGCGAGTGCATGTGTGGTATAAGGTGTTTGAGAGTCTGCATGACCCACAAAGTCAGATTTGATTGTGATTGTTGCAGCTTTTCTTTGCAAGGCCATCATTTGAGGCCTGAATCAGCATTGTCTTTAACATCTCTCCGCCTTCTAACACACTCACACACACACACACGCACACACACACAATGTAATCACTAAGAAAGGATCAGCTTGCCTGCAGAAATCAGAGGGAGTGTGGTGGTTGATGCAGTGCAAGTGTTTAAGGCTGTATTTGATGTGAGAAATCAAAGTTTTGTTCGTACCGCAGGCGTCACTGATGTTCACGCCGCTGTGTCTGAAAGTGATTGTGAAGCAGTTTCGACAAATATTAGCGACAGAAGCGTCAAATCCAGACCAGGAAACTCACCGCTAAAGAATTCCTCAGCAGTCTTGAATCCCGTTTTTATGTCAGTTTGTCTTCATTGTGCAACCTAAAAGATGTTTTACTGAGAGTTAAATTAGTTTATTAGTGAATCCAAAAGTTTTGCTTGGATGTGTGCCTACACAGAAGCACCAAGGTTACCGTTTTTTTTTTGGTAGGCATACCTTTAAGTTAGCAGCACTTGAGTTCTCTCAGCCAAAGGCTCATGGCAGTTTACTTTGGATTTGGATTATTGCAGGAAACAATCTCTGTGGCAACTAAAGTTAATGAGATTGACACGTTTTGTTTTGCAAGTTAATCTCCACAAATGAACACCACCTTTATGATTCTGCATGAATGCAATCACTAGATGCCCTCAGCTAACGTTGGTTGGTGAACTACACCACTGACACATGACGTCGGTGGCACCTTCTCTCTTCCGTGTGACGACACTTAAACTCTCATTCTCAGTCTCATTCAGCCACTTCCAGCCAGAGCGGTGGAGTGTGCTTTTACGAACAAATCAGAAAAAAAACCTTAAATCTTGTCAGGCCTTATTTATCCAAAAACCCTTTCACAACCCTATGGACTTGGCCAACATCTCCATCTTTTAAGACTCAGACTGAGCTCAACAGTAGGCCATACTTTTTAGATTTGCCAACAAATCCATTGATTCTCAAATCAAGTTTAGTTATTATTATTATAGTCTACATGCAATGAGAGATTATCTTATTATTTTGTAGTGTTTTGACCTCAATCTGTGTGGTTGCACAATACAAATTCCAAAGTGTCAACATTGCAGCTCCTTAAATGTTGAAATGGACAATTGTAAAATGTTGATTCATGACTTTAAAGAGGCCCTGTTATTCTCATTTCAGGGGCTTTTAATACAGTTGGACCCCAGTGGGGTTGAAAGATCGCAGTCCGTAAACTCCTCTATTCTGCCTCTTTCCTGTTTCCCTGTTAAACTCTCGGACTCACCCCCCCCTCCACACACACACACACACACACACACACACACACACACACACACACGCACACACACACACACACACACCTTCTCCGCCGCTACCGCACCCACTCTGCTGAGATTGGTCAACGTATTGAGGGGCCTGCTCCCCCGCTGCACAGTAACAGAACTCCTCTCACATGCAAGGAAGTTGTCTCACCCGGTAACTGGCTTGTTTACAATTGTAGCATTTTCAAAATGTCTACTCCAGCGACGCTACCATACATCTCGGATACGGAATCTGACCCAGACAATGACAATACACAACCTGAACCTCCGTTGCAGCAACAACTTTTGCAAGACGTCTCTGAATGGTAAACGCTAAATTCCACCACATCTCTTATTATCTGCTAACTAGGCCACTCTGTTACTGTTTTTTAGTCAGCGTGGCCTGACATAAAACTTCAGCAAAGTCTCTAACGCTGTACTGTGTGTACCCACTGCTTGTATTTATACTGAGAGCAGTTCTTTCACCGCAGTTCAGAGCTCAAAACAGACAGAACACTGACAGAATGTTACTTCCAGCCTGTGGTTTGTGTCCTCCTCACGACCATGGAAAGACGGGACAGCAGTTGCCTGCAGGATTAACTTTTTTGCAAATCCAGTGTTGAACTGAGGTTTGTTTAGGCAACTGCTGTCCGAGAAATGCCAAGAGCACACGAGCCGCGAAGGGAAAAGAGTTACTTGCTCCCTGAAAACAAAAGATCTTCCCATTGCTGCCTTAATTCATCTTCTTTGGGAAGTCCATGCAAGGATAAGAAGTATTTGCACCTGAGACAACACTTTCTGATAGCCATTTAGATGACAACACCGTAGCTCTGTCGTCTGCACCGTGTACTTCCGTGGCAGAGCAGGTTGGGCGGCCACACCACTGGGCACTGACACCAGAGCCAGGTGAGTCGCCGGAGATGGAGCTTCCCCTGAAGTTGAGACTTCACAAAACGAGACTTCTGAAAAAACTCTCCAAGTCCAAGCATCCTGCTGCCCCAGGATGACTTTAACACACGTCCACCTCATGATACGAACAAGTTTCCAACATTTGAAACATATTTATAAGTCTGAAAAGCTGGAAAAGCACAACAGGTCCCCTTTAAGTATTTAAGTACCAGCAAGACAATGAGTCACATGGATGGATGGATGGAAGGATGGATGGAAGGATGGATGGATGGATGGATGGATGGAAGGATGGATGGATGGATGAAAGGATGGATGGAAGGATGGATGGATGGATGGATGGATGGATGGAAGGATGGATGGATGGATGGATAGATGGATGGATGGATGGAAGGATCGATGGAAGGATGGATGGATGGATGGAAGGATGGATGGAAGGATGGATGGATGGAAGGATGGATGGATGGATGGAAGGATGGATGGATGGATGGAAGGATGGATGGAAGGATGGATGGATGGAAGGATGGATGGAAGGATGGATGGATGGAAGGATGGATGGATGGATGGAAGGATGGATAGATGGAAGGATGGATGGAAGGATGGATGGAAGGATGGATGGAAGGATGGATGGATGGATGGAAGGATGGATGGATGGATGGATGGAAGGATGGATGGAAGGATGGATGGATGGAAGGATGGATGGATGGATGGATGGATGGATGGATGGATGGAAGGATGGATGGATGGATGGATGGATAGATGGATGGATGGATGGAAGGATCGATGGAAGGATGGATGGATGGATGGAAGGATGGATGGAAGGATGGATGGATGGAAGGATGGATGGATGGATGGAAGGATGGATGGATGGATGGAAGGATGGATGGAAGGATGGATGGATGGAAGGATGGATGGAAGGATGGATGGATGGAAGGATGGATGGATGGATGGAAGGATGGATAGATGGAAGGATGGATGGATGGATGGATGGATGGATGGAAGGATGGATGGAAGGATGGATGGATGGATGGAAGGATGGATGGATGGATGGATGGAAGGATGGATGGAAGGATGGATGGATGGATATGGTTGATCCGTCCATGTGAAACTGTCTTCTGCAAATAAAAGAGATTAAACTTTGCTTCTCTGAAGACCTCCAAACTCCCCACTCGACTTTCTCTCTGATCTAAACAGCAAAATAATAAGAAATAACCGAGTGAATAAGCGTGAGGGGGAAGATGAGCTATCAGCTTGTTTGTCTTTCTTTTGTATCACATGTGACAGGCATCCACAGGAAGAGCTGCCTGCACGGGAAATACTAACAAACACAAACTCAATTGGCTTTTTATTAGAAGCATCTGTGTTATGACGATGTTAGGCAAACCTAATCATATAGAATATTGAATAATTAGAATATAACATAAGAAAATTGAGCAAAGTAAATGAACTGAAGTCATAAGTTTGAGTGGGTATATGTGTAACACTTAAAAATGGAGGTATTGTCCTTGTGGATGCTACACTGGAGCCTCTATGTTGGTCCAGGTGGCTTGGAACGAAGAACCCAGGCCTTTGTAAAGGCAGATGACACTGAATTTTGAGCTGAGAAAGCCGGGCTTTGTATCACAGAGAGAGACACTCTCTCCAAGAAAGAACACACACATTCCCTTTCCCCCCGAGAGTTTAGCCATACACAGTTTGTGTGATAAGAGACCTTGGGATAGCATGTGTGTGGGACGTGTGTCCAAGATTTTGTGTAAAGCAGCTGTGTTTATTTGCTTTGTGCGAGCTAAATTCTGAATTGTTCAGTTTTTGTGCCTTAAAGAAGAAGAAAAAAAAAGAGTTTGTTTCAGAGGATTTTTCTGTGTCCTCAAGCATCTTCATCCGTGCATATGTGTGTGTTTGCCGCAGCTGTGTGTGTTAAGCTATAAACACGTCCGCTCATGATTCACTCCCTCACGACCCCGCCGAGACAAAGCTCTCTTTTCCCATGACTTTGCAACCTTTTCCCAAACAAGCGTCTCTCCATTGAACGAACCCAACAATAGTTTCTCACAAGCAGGGGCAGCTGTAGGCAGCCTCATTGAGCGAGGGGCGCAATCAACAGGGACTCCTCGCAGGACTACACACACATAAATACACATCAAAGTACGCACAAACATGAACAAACATACAAAATATATGCCTTCGCTGGCTTGCACACATGTATTGCGAGCAGTCAGAGAGACTGCTGATGATCAAACACACACTCATCATCAAAGACTTGGTGGAGAAATGCACTGCTTAATCATTCATGAAGAGATTGTCCGCACAATCCCACAATACAATGGCCTGCCAGAGCGAGGGCACCAGGTTCAGTATGTTGGTGTGTGTGTGTGTGTGTGTGTGTGTGTGTGCGCATGTGTGTGTGTGCGCGTGTGTTTTCTGTCTGTATGATAAGCCCCTTGTGATTGCATTTCCCCCTAACGAGGCTGAGTTCAGCTGTCCCTTCGTGTGTGTGTGTGTGTGTGTGTGTGTGTGTGTGTGTGTGTGTGTGTGTGTGTGTCCACGTCCTTGGCTTTGTTAGGCCCAAACCCCCAAAGGCCTGTGAAGAATGCTTTCAAGCGTCCTCTTGGAAGAGGTGATGAAATGAAACGAATAATCAAGCTCATGAAAAAGAGAGGAGACTGACACACATCTCTTGTGAAAAGGAGGACAAATTATTTATTGTCCTGGTATCTGATTCCCTTTTCCTTTTTTTTCCTCACCCTGAAACTCAAACCCTGCAAACAATATGAGCGATGGCAGCCACAGCGAAGGCCACTCGCACCATGTGGTGTGAGCAACAAAAGTTAATGACTTACAGTACACTCGAGAGGGAGACACACACACACACACACACACTCATTATGTAAACACTCATTAGAGGTCAGTGACTGACAGCTAATTGATTCTACCTGGAATTATCCAGGAATTAGCAGCAATTATGATCCATTAATTTAAGCCCCCATCAAACACAAGTGAAGGAACACACACATTTCCACTGATTTACTATTTGTGGGCAGTTTTATAGCCTTGAATCAAAAACATGGCCAGACGTAACACAGGCACAATCATCTTGGAGCCAAACTAAACCCAAATTTGTCCCCCAGGCTAAGGCAGAACCATCGGAACTGACCCACCTTTTCTATATCACAAACTGACCTCACAAGAATTCCAAAACAAGAAGGTGTGTGCACATAAAGACCATGAAGAGACACACACACACACACACACACGCTCCTCCACCTCCCTGCTGGGGGTCTCCTTGTTAAGTTCGAAAGGGGCAGAACATTTCCTCAAACTTCCCTTTGCTCTCGCTCTCGTCTCCTCTCATTCTAATTAAGCAACTTGTCTCCGAGGCTCCCCCCGGTGTTGCTGGGGACGACTGTTGCCGCCGCGCGGGGAAGCGCAACGGGGATGAAAGGAGCTCACCTGCCGAGCGGCTCAGGGCTTACCTTGAGAACACATTTTCATAGAAGAGACGCAACACACATATATTGAAACAGAGGGATGAGGGGACACATGACTAATGAATCAAAACTCATTCAAGCAAAACACACACATGCTGTCAAGGGTGTGTGTGTGTGTGTGTGTGTGTGTGTGTGTGTGTGCTGTTCTTCATCTCATCAAGCACCAATGTTACTTTAGGTCGGGGACAAAAAAAAAAAGCAGACAAAGTGAGAAAAAGCTGAAAAATGAGTAAATCCACCTGATGCTTTGACTGGTTTAAGAGAGGCCAGACGTGGCGGCAGCAGCAGCTAACAAGCTCTCTATTAAGGTTAACCGACACTGGTAACTCGATCACACACACATACACACACACGGACGCGCGCACACACACACACACACACACACACACAAATATACATACAGATACCTGATGCAGTCACAAGCTCAGCCTATGAGTGGATCTGATGTTCACATGCAAAAAGAATAAAATAAAAAGCATGCTCCCCATTCACCACACACACACACACACACACGCACACACACACACACACACACACACACACACCGCCACCTCTGTACTGAGCAGCTAACCCAATTGCCTGTGTAATTGTTTAATCACTCCCATTTCACTGCAACTGGTGTAATTTGTGTTTTCCTTACACACTGTATGTGTTGAACTGCATGTGCGCACACCCAGACACACACACACACACACACACACACACTCATAAACTGGACCACAACCAGCCATTCCCACTGAGACCCTCCATGTCGCTCTCTCTCTCTCTCTGTCTCTCTCTCGCTCTCACACACACACACACACACACACACACACACACACACATGTACCTGCCATCTACATTCATAGCAGGTTGGCCTCTAATGGCCCTTGTCCATAGAAAGTTAATGGACTAATATTAAAAGCCTGCTACGTCTCTCTCTCTCTCTCTCTCTTTCCAAATTAATTATTGGTTCTATCACTCACGCGTCCCCTCTTCAGCAATAGGTCAACCAGGTCTTGCATTAATTGCTGGAGCATATGGTCGCCAACAGATTTTAGCTGTGGGACTCGCACTTTAGCGGGGGCTATTTTTTCGCGCGCTCAGATGCGAGCCATATTGTGCGACGCTGGCAGCTATTGTTCAGCGCATTAACTTCATAGAGCTAATTACTCCCCAATAATAACTTTACCTTGGAGTTTTTAGCGCGCTGCGTGCCAACCAACCTGTTTCGCACCCCATATGTTAATTAGCGGCCACATCTTCATTATGCCGCAGCAGCACTTTAAGTTCAAGCTGTGCCGCCTGGCGCGTGGTGAACGCAGCCTCCACTCGCTGCCAATTATCCAATTCTTGCTCCCCTCTCTCACTCTCTCTACTCTATCCCTTGTTTATTTCCTGAGACGTTCTCTCGCCACGTTGACGTCTCTTTGGCCCTGTGAAAGTTCTCAGAAAATAAGTTCCACTCATCTTCTTCATGTATTTGTTCCACATTCACTGATTAGAGATTTTTTTTATTTTGATGTTTCTTTCAGGGTTTTCTTTTTCCTTCTTTTTGGATGTAAAGGGAGGGGGATAAAAGTCATTTGTCTGCAGTCCTACAGTAGCAGCGATGTTTTGTCTGCAGGTTTTCATGTTCACTCTGGGACTGATGTGAGGGAGAAGCTGAGGAGTGAGTTATTCCCTGAAGTGCCATGCTGTTTCAGATGTGCCTTTTCATTTATGTGAGATCTGGAGATTGTCTGATAGATGTGGCCTCACTTCACTTTCACGGCCACCCCCCTCCTCTCTCTCTCTCTCTCTCTCCCCTGTCAGTCTCACATTCCATGATTTGGGCGAGTTCTGTCGCTCTTCTTCATGGCTCCCAAGTTTGCATTATGATCACGAGGCTAACTCACTTTAAGGTATTGCATATCCAATATTGGGAGAAATATCCAATTAAGTCATTTTGGAGATGTAAAGGATTGTAAATGAGGAGGAATGTGAGGGGGGACACACTCAGCCAGGGTCATATGTCAATGTCATATGATCTCCTGGTGAACAAACACCAAGTTCAGAGAGTTTTTGTAAGCGTGCGTTTCCTGGTTTCAGCCTTGTTGGTCTGTTACACACATATCCAACGCCCCTGTCATCACAGCCTCATACGGGAGAGACGGATTCTCTGTCTGCCGTTTCTTTGTGTCATTCTCCTCACATTTTGTTCTTTTTTTTCCTATTACTTGATCTTTTTATCCCATTGTGGGGACTTGTGTGTATTGTGCATCAGTTCTGTAGGCTGATTCATGTCTTCTTATTGTGTGCAGGCTTTTTGTTGTGTGTGTGTGTGTGTGTGTGAGTGAGAGAGAGAGAGAGAGAGAGAGAGAGCGAGAGAGAGAGGCTAAGAGCGCTATTCAGGGCCTTGTGTGATATTTTCATTTTGCAGTGAAAGAGAGCAAAGCCACAGACTCACTCACACACACACACAATGACACACATGTCATACAGTGTCTTTGCCAGTGTGACTGTCATGCAAACTTTGGATTTGTTGTAAAATAGGAAATGGGCATGGGGCATGTTTTTGAAATCGGTTACATCGGTTCAGTCACAAACGTCGGTTCAGCCGACGGTGCAGCAGACATGATGTTAACAACACACAAGCGTCCCACCTGCAGGGCACCTGCACGGGGGACCCCCTCTCTTGTCGGGCTCCAGGCAGGTCTGTGACATAAGCTCATATCACGATGACGATGAAAAATACGATTCATTTTGCAGCCCTACTACATAATACCACCAGCAGATGGCAGTACAGGCAACATTACAATGGATGAAACAAAGAAAATGAAGACACGAGTACCAGCTCAAAATCGGCACAAGGTTTTGAGGAGTTTGCCAGAACCAGTCAGGTTATTTCTCTCTTGTCCCTTCGTATCGGCCATGTTGCTACAAAACAGCTTGTTTACCAGTTTAAACTTCGGCGAACAAAAAAGGCAAAAACCACAGGAAGTAAACACACTTTTTTACAGCAAAACTAGCCCCCCCCCCCTAAACTTGTACACTTTCTAATACGACATTTCAAAACGCACAAAATTAAAATATGTTAGAAACCTTGCTGACCTCTCCTCTACTCAATCGATTGTGTTATTTATGATTTATTGTATTTCTACTTTAGCCCTTAAATCCTTGATAAGGGTGAGGAAAAACTACCTAAAAACCCTTTCCTCTCCTCCTCCCCGCTCCTCTCTTCTCCTCTCCTCTCATCTCCTTTCCTTCCCTCTCCTGTCCTGTCCTCTACTCTCCTCCTCCCTACGGCACATTACAGTCTTTCCTAGCCAGCTCCACTTCAGCATATGTCCAATTAGGCCTGAAAGGCAAAGCGGAACTGTTCTGTCTGTGATTCGTCCCCGCGGGGGTCCTGTCCGAGCATCGCGCTGGAACGCCTCTCCCTTCTGATCGCGCCGCGCGGGCAGCGCGTGGTTTATGGTTAACCAAAATGGTGGAGTAATTATTGTTTTTGGTGTAAGAGGGAAACAGGAGCCACTTGAAGAGAGCACTATTCCCCTGAGCTGTGATAGTTTGATTACAGCGCTGCTGGCTGCCGCATGCCGACACACGGGAACAGGAGGAGGGAGACACACACACACACACACACACACACACACACACACACACAGGTATTTACTGTACACAAGCATGCAGGAAACTAGAGTACACACATAGGCAGGGAAGGATAGCCTCCCCCTCTCTCTCTACTTCTCTGTCTCTCTCACTCTCTTCTCTTCTCATGTCTCCCCCCTCTCTCTCCCTCCCCCCCTCAAGCCACTTCAAGTACCCATTTCACTGAGATATGACTTGATGATACCACTGCGCTCCTGTGATTGCGCTGCCATTTCTATCATGCCAGATCAATTTTCCACATCAAACAGCTTTTACCTGCCTATTATCCTATTCAGCCCCTTAAACAGGGACACCTAGGAGGGGAGGGGAGGGGCCCTCGGCAATCAGGACCACAGGTCACTGGCCTCGATGCTCGACCAGGGAGGGGGCGTGCCACTGATTTCAGACGGGAAGGCCAGTTTACCTGTCATGATCTTGCACTGAGCTGATCTTGCTGAGAGTCACCCCGACCAAGCGGCCGTCGGTGAATCACTGAGACCAGACACGTCATCAAAGTCTTTGGTTTAATGTGAAAATGTTTGGCTTGGCCTTGAGGACACAAGACCCCCGTGAGCTGATTAGAATCTTAGAAATTCCAGCGTTCACAATGTGTCTGTGCTCCACTTAGCCTCTGCCCCCGTAGGTGAAGGCTGCATTCAGACAAATCGGGCACTGCGGCAAAAACACAGGTTCTGTTCATTTGAATGAGGTTGCTTCATTTTAGCTGTCAGAGGAGGTGGAGGGTGATCGCTGCGGTGATGCCAGGGAAGATGCACATGGGCGTGTAATCACATGACTGAGGCTGGGATTTCTGTGGATTAAATCGTCCTTCTCCTTCACCGCCAGCGCTGTTTTCAACCACTATTGGTGACACGAGTGTATTACGTGCCAGTCTTCTCCTGCTTGTTTTTGCAATTCCAGATGCATAAAATGTAACATCCTGATGGGTTGTGTGCCACATTTCTGATAACTAATGTAATTTGGCATCTTCGGTTTGCCGTACCCCGTCACACACCACACCATCAAACTCCGCACCGCCCACCATCACAAATAAATTCCTAACTTGTGGGAAACACTGACTTCTAACATTTTCAACTGCATTTTACACAAACTGAAAACGCTAAAGTCAGAGAAACATTTCTGGCTTTTAGTAGCTTCCTCTTCTACTTTCTTTCCAAACCAGCAGCATGAATCAGACACGATGGCTTACTTTCCTGCCTCTCTCACCTTTTCCACTCTCCCTCTCCTCTTCACTTCCTCTCCTCATCATCTCTCCTCTCAAACTGTCCATCAGTCCATCACACACGAGTCTTTGTGTGTTGTTTTTGGCAGAACGCTGTTCAGTGCAACCATCTGTCTCCTTCTTCTCTCTCTTTCTGTCTCCCTCTCTCTCCTTCTCTCTCTCAACTCTCCTGCCAAAGCCACCCATCGGAGGAGCTTTTCTTCTGCTTCTCCTTTTAAAATCCTGGAAACCTTGTCAAGTCGTATGGCGCTCTGCCGGCAATCGTGCAAATGACGATGATGCGTGTTTCTTGTGTGTTGTCTTTTTTTAGGCAGGAAGGGGGGGCACATCTTCCAAATAAAAGGAGGAGGCCAGCTGTTCTGACCTGTCCCCATGACTGGCTTTTTCTCTTTGAATCGCACGTGTGTGCGCGCGCACGTGTGTGTGTGTGTGTGTGTGCGTGTGTGTGTGGCTTCGTCGCATGTGTGTTCCATATGTATTACATGAATAAATGTATACGATCATAAGGAACTGTGATGTAATTCATATGCTTCAGTGTTCTTGGATCGGTTTCAACACCAGGCTATTTTTGGCATGACATCATTTTGCCGTGTGACTCTGCCGCTAAACGCAGGTACTAATGTTTACATCTGTTCCCCTCCCTTTCATCCTCTTTCCCTTCTTCTCTCTCCTGACTTTCTTGACTCCACCGCCTCTACCCGACCTCCTCCTCCCTCCTTCCTCAGCAGGTCCAGGGCCAACTCCCTCCGCTGATGATCCCTGTCTTTCCTCCTGACCAGAGGACCCTAGCGGCGGCGGCGGCCCAGCAGGGTTTCCTCATGCCCCCTGGCTTCAACTACAAGCCCGGCTGCAGTGAGTGACACCCACTTCTAAACGGAGTAAAACTCTCTTTTCACGTGTGACGTTTCAAGTTTTTTTTTTCCCACAAAAGGAATCGGATTGTTTCCCAAAAGACGAGCTCGCCCCTACAGCCACGTCGTTCCTCTTAATAGAAAAAACTGTGCAAATACACCCTTCCTGTTTACACTCTCTTTATCTCCCTCTCTTGCTCAGTCCTTTTGGCTCCTTCCATTTGTCTTGTCTATTTTTTGATGTATAAAAGCAACAGGATTTTTTTTTTTTTCTGGCTAGCGCACTCCGGCTGTGTGGCAATGTGTTGTTTACCATGATAGAGGGACAGACAGAGACAGAACGAGAGAGAGAGAGGGAGAGAGACAGAGGCGGGGGGGGGGGGCACATTTGCCAGGGGATGCTGGGAATAAATGCTCTGTAGGGGGTTAGTAGAGTGGGGAAGAAGGGGGGGTGGTAATGTGACCTGCCCCAGGTTCTCCTCACATTAACACGGGATGCAGCCAGAACATGTTTCCAACACAGCCCACACACACACACACACACACACACACACACACACACACACACACACACACACACACACACACACACACACGGCCAAGCAGCCAGCGATGGCTTTGTGATATTACAAACACACACCAAAAAGACTGACACAAATATATGCACGCAAATAATTGTGCATGATCAGCCCCCCCCCCCCCCGCCAGCCCCCCCCAGTATTCCCCTTTAGAGTTTCACAGCTTCCCAAACAAGTCAGCTCCATTTTAATTAGCGCCATCTTCACCCACACTCACTGCCCACCTAAATACCCCGTCAAGTGGTGGGCTTGTCTTTTCACTGCCTCCGCCAACTCCAACTGGACGAGTATACGCCACGCCAGGCTGAGCCACCCCTGAGAAAACTCTCTGGCAACTTTCAAAGTTGCTGTGAGCCGCCATAGTTTGGTGCTGTAGCTCTAAATAGGACACATGCGGCATTGTGCTCTGACATATTCTCACAACACTTTGAAGATATGAATAGATTCCATCCGTACGATTTACGTCCGAGCGCTCGGCGGCTGGCTTGATCCAACACTTGTTGAACACTTTCCTGTTTTCCAACTCATGATTGGAAAAACTTTAGCAAGAGCTTTTTGCCTTTTCTGCACGTTTTTGTATAAAATGCTCATCAATGTATCAAAAAGCTGATTTAGAAACAATTAATGAATTGGCAAAATCGCGCACACATCAAACTGATTTCTGCGTCTCGCTTCCCTGGAACAGAGATCTCAACCTCGTCCCCATGCCAAGAGCAACATGTTTGCTTTCCTCCATCCTTCTCCCTTTTGTTGCAGCGACCCCCATGAGGAGCATAAATATCCACCCAGCTTATGTTTGTCTAGGGAGCGAGGAGAAAGAGACCCATCTCCTTGAATACACAGTCCTGAAATAATTATTTAATCCCGCCCACCCCTCCCTCCTTAATGGAGAAAAGAATGTCATAGCTGGCTTTTTATTTTAAGTTATATGGGAAAATATGTCAGAGGGAAAGTCTGGCTTATGCCACACTCAAATTTACAAGGGTACACATACACACACACACGCGCACACACACACACACACACACACACGCGCGCACACACACACACACACACACACACACACACGAACAAGTGAGGATCCTGATAGAGCCAAGAGGCTGACCGCAGCTCTGAAGGTTCAGGTCAGAAATGCAAGGTCAAGCCCTGAGAACATTCCCGAGTCTGCATGAAGAATGTCTGCTCAGTGCGATAGCGAGTTAAAAGCCTGTATTTTTGTTAGCGGGCCTGTAAACAAGCACTTTCAGTCGGTTAGTTAATTCCACTATCTGTGCGAATTCTAACTTGCTTTACATGACAATCAAGTACATTATTACTTGTCTTTTCTCGCTCCCTTCATGTCTGACCTTTCTCCTCTTCGCTGTCTCGCTGTAATTACAGCGCGCCCTATCAGCACCTGGTCACTAATAATCCATGCTCTGCTTTCTCTGTCTCCCTGCTCTTCTCTCATCTCCTGTTCGTCCATCTATCTCCTGGTTTATCGCTCCCAGCAGAGGGGTGAGACACGGAGAGACACCGGAGAAAGATTATGACAAGGGGAAAAAAATAAGGAGAAACAGAAAGTGGGAGACGGGCACATTGAAAGCAGCGTCGTCCAAACAAAGCAGGAGAACAGACAGTTGGGGAGGAAAGGAGAGAGAAAGAGAGAGTCGGTGGCAGCTCTTAATTACGGCGCTGGGGCCAGCTTTATCAGAATCCCCTCACCTCGCTGCTCTTTGTCAGGGGGTATTAAGGAGGAGGACACACAATCAGGCTTTTCATTAAGGCCCTACCGGCAGCACACACAAAGGGCGGCTTTAACAGCTGCAGAGAGGGACTCAGGTGGTGGTGGGAGGGGGTTGACGGGGGGGGGGGGGCGAGGTGATGGTAAAGCAAGCATCGAAGGGGGAAAGGGAGGGGGTGTACATTAGGAGATGGATGGATTGATTGATCTTAATATCTGATTTTTCTCCAGGTGACCCCTACCCTCTCCAGCTCATCCCCACAACGATGGCCGCTGCTGCTGCTGCCACTCCAGGCCTGGGACCCCTACAACTTCAGGTGAGAGCCCACTTCCTGCTATTGTTAAGAGCCTGCTGTGTGTGTACTTACACTGCCACAACACTAGTTGGCTAAGAGCACTGAGTTTCTACTGCCTCTGTCTCACTAAAACCTGCTTTTTTCTGCAATAGAAACATCTTTATTCAGCATTCAGTCACATGACCCTGCAGGGTATTTATCAGCTCATCTCCCATCAGCAAAATCCAGGTCAATTTGTGACAAATTTTCAGTGCTTCAGACACACAAACAACAAGTAGGCGGGGCTCCAGTAACAGCAATTCACATGGAGAAAGGAAAGCTTGTCACCTCCACCCAATTAATGTCCTCGCAGCCACAAATTCGGCCCTTTGTGTTCAAGTGTCGCTGCCCTGCGCTGGATGTGATACATTCATCCCCAGAATTATTCAACCATCCGTCGCGGCCCAACAACATCCAAACTATCTGAAAACTAGACTCCCAACCCCTCTCCCTGGAGTCTGCACAGCCATCCTCTGTCAAGGCGTGTAAGAGATGTCTGCATTTGTGTGAAAGCCACAAGGAGTCAGTGACAGTGACCAAAAATGATCCAAACTTATTGAAATCATTTTTTGAGTTACTGCATGAACATCAACCTCAACTTCCTGCACTTTCCCCAAAGTTTAGACAGTGAAATGATGCCATAAAAACAGATCGTTTTGATGAGAGCTCATAAAATCCCACAGACGTGACAAGAATAACTGTAGCATTTGGCTCTCCAGCTATGGGAAGTAAACATGACGGTGTCTACAAGCTGGTTCGGGGGGGGGGGGGGGGGGGCTAAAAATGTGGACGCTAAGGTGACTTGATATTTTGGGTCATAATATGACAACAACTGCTTCAGCAACTTTTCACACAGTCTGTTCTATAAGAACCTCAGTATAAAAATGAAGGAACGAAAAAGTGCAAAATAAATTAAAGTTATCAAAGTTGTTTTAAGGAAGGGTTGTGATTGGCTAGATAAAAAAAAACAAAACAAGAAAAAAGTTCAAAGCTACATTACTTTTCTTTACATATGTCAAATACCAATCAGGGAATTGGACCAAGGATGTACAGAAAAGCAAGAAATATTATTTCAAATGCTAAATGTTCTCCTGATGGAGAACATCATCAGTACCGACAGAGAACATCCCAGGGGGGTGGAGACAATGGCAGAGTTGGAACCTCCGATGGGGGCGGGGACATTAATTGCCCCTCGGGGATAAATAAAGTCATCTGAATCTGAATGTGGTGAAGTTTCACACCACCAAACATCGTCCCAGCAGCAACACGCGCATTGCAGGACGACCTCGCTGCAGTCATAGAAGAAAACCCCTTCAGTCTTTATAGATATTAAGTTTGTGGTGACAAATATTCACACGTCAACCAAGGCTTTTGGAAGTTAGTGTAATTTCCAGTATGGCATGGCAGTGAGTAGTGGTAGTAAAAGTAGTAGTAGCACTAGTGTCTGGTACTGCAAGACTCGGAGGCTGAGCATATGTGAACTCCAAGTCGGAGAAGGTATAGGACGATGGGAGCACTCTAATTTTTCAAACTTTAAAGTATGTGTGCATAGACAGTCAAAAGGAATGTGAGCAAAAAGAGGTACACACAAACATACGCACACACACACACACACACACACACACACACAAAAACATGGAGTGAACATCTGTTATCCCATTCAAAAGGAGGATGAGTCAAACTTTGGTCCTTTTCCTTTTCCAAGTAGCCTATCACTTGGTAATCCTGACCCTCAGCTCCCCCCCCCCGTACTCTCACTTGCTCCCTGTGACCCCCCCCCCCCCCACACACACACACACACACATCCAAACACACACGACCAGACCTCACATACTTCCACTCAGATCCACATGAGTTCTGGGGGCCCCATCTCTCCCTGGGGTTGAGAGACTGCACAGGCATCCTCCGCGCTGCCTGCCTGAAACACATTAACCTCCAGTGTCGTCTAGGATGCACTCGCTGCCTCCCTCATGCACATTATTACACGCATATTTCATATTCTGTTTCACACTTCTCACACACACACAGTGAACAACGGGAAATATGGGTTAAAGGTCAAGCAGAGTGTGTGTAATACATTTGCACCTGTCAGCCAAACATGCCGGCCCGTATGCCAGACTCTACGGGGAGAATAGAAGAGCGGTGTAATTCTATCATGGCCAACGGACCCCGCTGTCGTCACTGATTTCATTATGACTCGCTTGAGAGTGTGTGTGTGAGCACATTTGTGTGTTTAGCCCCAGAATAATGTCCTCGGCGCCGTTATCGCCGCTTCAATCTAGCGGCCCATATGTTCGACTGGGTTCTGTCTCTCATTAGACGGCTTTGTCCACCTCATATCTGGATTTATCCTTCACCTGTGGGTGTGAGAGGAAGCGACGACTGCAAAATCCTCTCAGTAGAAGATTCGCTTCATACAATTTTTCAGAAAAAACAACCATTGCACACACACACACACACACACACACACACACACACACACACACACTCAGTAAATAGGAAATTGATTCACTGAGGCTGAAATCATCTCTTCATTTGATAAAGAGGTGTTGCTGTCACCAAGGTGAGACCCAACATGTGTCAAGTCACCATGGCAACACAGTCAGGGCACAAGTGAACCCACTTAATCCAAGCACACACACATACACATACACACACACACACACACACACACACAAACACACACACACCAAATAAAGTAAAAATACTTTCAGCAATAAACTCTCTGTGGCATTAAAGAGTCTATTAGGGATGCTGTACTGAAATGTTTCATACACTAACCAAGTGTAAAAAGTTGTATTGGATTATGTCTATCTAGACACACACACACACACACACACACACACACACACACACACACACGGATCACTCATGAGCTCCACCCTTGCTGAGAGAGTAGCAACAATAAATGACAGCAATACCAGACAGACAGCTGACACGTCAGCTCATGCTGGGGATGTTTTCCTTCACCCCTCAAATCAAAATGAACCAAAATACATACGCACATGCACACACACACACACACACACACACACACACACACACACACACACACACACACACACACACACACACACTAATGCCTGATGACCCCTTACACCCCCAGAGTTCATCTGTGATGCACTTCTTTGACCTTTGAAAGTGCATGGCCTTCAAAAAAGAACTACAAAATAAAGCCATGTCTGTAGTTTTAAACCAGCTAGTGTATTTTTTGCTTTGAAACAATTTCAGGAAATTTTGGGCACCACAGAAAAACAAGCAACTGTGTGGAAATGGATCCGTTCATACCACAGAGAGGGATACACCACAACGTCCTCACATCATCAGTGTCTGCAGATATTCCTCATTTGTTCAACATATCGATCCAGTGGTTGATATTTATCAGGCTCAATTATCTTCATTCCTCATCATCAACGAGTGAAACGATAAATTTATGATTGATTTTAAACTGTTTTGGAAATAAAGAGAAACTTCTTAAAATTCATGTTTACATGTATTTGACAGTATTTCAAAATGTTTTGATACACATAACATCAATATCAGTAAATATCAGCGAATAAGACATTGGCAAGGAAACACGGCGCGTCCCTGGCGTTACACGACGTTGAGGAGGTTGTCTGGCTGGTGGTCTTGCTGGTTTTTCACAAGCCCAAATGAACTGAATCAAGGTGGAAACGTTCTATTTAAACGCCTTTAAACGTCTCATAAGGGCTGTTCAAGAACATCTCATCTGATCGAGAGATCAACAAATCATAATAGAAGATGGAACAATTACCTTACATTTGGAATTGGCAGATTTATGTTCTGCATGTTCAGTATGAGGAATCTGGCGTTATAAATCATACATTTCTGTCTTTCTTGATGTCTTTCATGTTAACTTGTTGGAACTGAATTGGAATGAATGTAAAGATGGAAATCCACGCAGAATAATGGCCGTGCCCTGATTACCGCCCTGACAACTGCGTACAGAGGAAGACAGAGAAAAACTCTCAAAGGCAGCACTTTGAGTGAAGAGCAGTTCTTGGAAAAATGTATTAATCTTCTAACGATTTAAAGCTCTTTCTATGTTTGAAACATGGACCATAGAAATCTACAGAGCAGCTCTCAGAGTCAATGGGAGCTTATCACTGAATGTTTTTCAAGGCAATGGAGGCTTTGGAGTGTACAAGGTTGGCATTTAGTATCTTAATCCGGGGGATGAGTGTGACATTGTGCATTAGAGCATACTAATCTGGCTCCCTATCGACCCTTGATATTATTGATATTATCCACATCACACAAATGCACTGAGAAGGACGGACAGAATCGAAAAGAAAAACACACTTATCCAGGCCAGAGAGGGAGGCGATAAAGACAAGACGAGATGACAAAAGCGATAGGAGTTATTTGGAAGGATGGCAAGTTAAACGGATAAATAGAGAGAGAGGAAGGGAGGAGGTAAGTGGAGGAGAAAAGTGAGAGAAAATGTGTGTGCAGCATGGTTTAAAGAGGGTCAATGGTGTGGGTCAGGCATCATACGGAGAGGCAGATGTTGGAACATATTGTCCTGGATTACCACACTGTACACCGGAGAGATGGACGGACGAACAACGGACAGGCAGACGGGGGGGGGGGGTCAAAACAGAAACAGATGAGAGAAGGCAAATCCACTGAGTTGTTCTTCTGCTAAACCGTATTTGGAAGAGAAAAAAAGCAGTTTCTCTCTGCTGATATCTCCTTCTGGAGCGCTCACAGCACAAGGAAATACCACCAGTGACAGGAAGTCGATCAATATTGATCGATCGATATGCAGCTCGGATAGGCGACTGCAGTTGAGCTAATTGTCTTCTGGCTCTCTTCCTTTATAGACGTTTCAGGGGGTTTTGTCTCTAATCTTGCCGTTACATTTCAAAACCACCAAAAAAAGGAAGCATAACGAGAGACCAGATTTTACTTCGCTTCGAACATAACGAACAAAAGCTTAACGGATACATCGCTTGATATTGGCTTTTCAATTACTCAAAACACACCAATTAAAAAGGTCAGAGCTTATTGATCGTCTGATCACTTCCATGAGGTTGCAATGGGCGAGGACGATGGTGGAGGAGTGATGAAAAACAATAGAAAGACCAGAGCCTTCCTCGCAGTAAGCAATGTAGTAAAACAGGAGGGGGGGGGGGGGGGGTAATGGACCAGAGTATTGTTAGCTAGCTAGCACAGTAGCAACAGAATCACCTGGCTTCTGGCTCAGAATTTTTCAGAATAAGTCTCTAAGCAGCTCTGACAAAAGAGCACAGTCACTTCTTTTATTTTGAAGACAAAATTATGACACTAGAAGTGATTTTATAGACGACTGATCCAGGATCAGGCCTAAAAAGCAGACCGCAAAAAAAAAAAATTCTACAAAGTACATTTTTTTTGGCACTAACTGTGTACATTTACATGAAAATGTCTGACAGGAAAGTGAAAATGACCACTTGAGGAACTTTAATGAGCAGTTTACTTTCTATGTAATAGTTGAAGGGTGTTTCAGTCTGAGCAAAATAACGATAAACCCCTGATAACAAAAGGATCCTGCAGCCCCTCTCCTTCTTCTCCTCAGCTGCCGCTCACTTCCTCCATTCCCCTGGTTAGGTTAAACGGCTGAAAAAAAACCCCAATAAACTTACAAAAATAAATAAGATGACCAGCAGCATCTCTTCATTATGTTGTTTAAATGATTTCTACTTGATGTTATTATTTTATTCACAGCAGCAGATATACTGAGATCAGAAATTTTCACTCCTGAGCCTGGAGAATCTGCATCAGCCCTCACGATCCAGAATTGGCTGGACTCTCACTGTTTTCATGTTTCTGTGTGGGTGTTTTAATAGTATTTATTGCTTGATTCGATTACTTGAATGCAGCTATGGGTCCTGTTATAGAAGAGAAGAAGAAACAGAGAAAAAGAAAGAGAAGTTAATCAAAAGAAGGGCTGATGGGACCACAGACAGGGGACATGTTTGTGTCCCAGGACTCCAAATTAGCCCCCTCTTGCTTCTTTTCTTTTTGTCTTTCAGTGCCAATACACCCCATGAGTGAAAAACATGGTCTCTCTCTCTCTCTCTCTCTCTCTCTCTCTCTCTCTCTCTCACACAGACACACACAGAAGAATCCATTAAAATCCATACAATAGTCCTCATGTCCATGTAAACAATAGAGCTCAGACCTCTGTGAAGCGCCGCCGCTAACTCTGACAACAAAGACCAGGCGAGCTGGTAATCGGACTAAAGCTGCAGATTATTGACCGAGAAGAATCACACACACACACACACACACACACACACACACACACACACACACACACACACACACACACACACACTCACTCACACTGAAGAAACAGTGCATGAGAGAATGAACAAAGCTTAGTGTATATGTGTTGTATTGTAAAACAAACGTGCGCACGCACACACAATCAATAGAACAATTCCTTCAGTTAAAGAGCACCAATACTCACATACCACCTTTTCACCTCTCATCAATAGAGTTCAGCATGAAAATGCTCACACACACAGGCGAAGTCATGTGACAAGCACATGCTGACCACTACGCTCACGTGCACACACTCACACACACATGAAGATGTGTTTTCACATTAGGGGATTAGACACAAAAAGAGTGAGAAGCAGGTCTTGTGTGTGCCCCCCCCCCCCCCCCCCCCACACACACACACACACACAGAGCTCTGGAGTGTGTCTGGCTACTGAGTGACATTTCAAATTCCTTCATCTCATCCCACAACTACAATTGCATTTTCCCCCCTCTCACTCATTGAATTGCTGTGTGTGCATGTGTGTGTGTGTGTGTGTAGCTGCAATTGTGTGTTTGCTCCTCCAGTCACCCCAGGGGGCTTTGCGCTGTCACTTCCTGTTTGTTGACATGCATGTCGTTGTGGCGACGCTCTGGGCGCACTCCGCGGTGCCTCTGCCCTCTGTGTGTGTGTGTGTGTGTGTGTGTGTGTGTGTGTGTGTGTGTGTGTGTGTGTGAGAGAGCAAGAGAGAGAGAGCGAGAGACAGAGAGCCAGAGAGAGAGAGAGAGAGAGGGAAAGCGCGTGCTTGTGAGCATGTGTGTATGTCATTGCTCGCCGGCCCATTGAGCCGGCTTTGAGTGACGGGAGCTGGCCTTGTAATGGAACTCAATTCACTCCGCAAATAAAGAGGGCTTTGAACCACTGGTCCGAATATGGCAGGACACACATGCACAGACACACACACACACACACGGACACACACCGCCTGTGGTCCACTCGCCAGGGGGTTTGGCTGGTGGGTTGAGGAGGGAGGGGGTCTTCCCAGAGCCACAGTGCAACTAATTGAACAGGACCAAGTGAGCAGAGGCTGATCTGATCTCAGCGAGCTGGTCCTCAGCGCCGCGTCCGTGTCGCTTGAGCACGATCTCCCGCTGCTTCCCACATCTACCGCGTGTACCTCAATTATTACTGTTCCCCTCTGCGTGGAGAACCGCTGCAGATGGCCAACGAAACACTTGATGAATCTGAAGCCTCTAATATGCAGCGAAGAAGAAGCCACACTCGGGTTAAAAAAAACGTGTTTTAGAGAATGTATCACCTCCTCGGAAAAGTGGGTTCCTCATTCTAGTGAGCGGGGAAAGTTTGGGAATTCAATAGAAGAGAAAATCTAGTACATCACAGTCGCAATGTTGCATGGCGAATATTGTTATTACCGCATGTGAGTGACAGTCAGGCGGAGATTATTTCATATTCAAATATGAGTTTCTTCCAAAAAGAACTTCATTATGCATGTGTGTGCGCTGCCAGTCGCTTGAATGTGGAAGTTTGTATAAAAGAGATGAATGTCTTTATTTAAGATAGCAGCGAAGAGCTAATGTGGCTGTCAGGACTGATAGAGAGAGGTGCAAATGGACAGAGAACGAGAGGGAGAGAGAGAGAGAGAGAGAGAGAGAGAGAGAGAGAGAGAGAGAGAGAGAGAGAGAAGGCAGAATCTCTTCGTTGTCCATTTGCATAAACCAGCCTTTGTTTGACGCTGGTGGCCGGCAGCCAAGCACCAACAGAAGGACGGAAGTTAAACTAAAAAAAAAAAAAAAAAAAAAAAAGGATGGTTCTCTTCCAGAAAAATCCTCCACCAGAAATAAATAATAACAATTATAACTATTCAAAAACAACACATCTGTTACTTTTTGCAAAACAAGCGTTGTGTTGCTCTTCAGAGGAGGCAACGGCGCTTCTGAGGACGGAGAATCTTGGAGATTTGTATTAGCCGACATGAAAGTCGCTGAGCTTCGCAGGATGATTTTGAGAAGGAAAGAAGTGAAGACTGAAGCTCCTTCCAAGTGCTGAATATTATGCTGTTGCTGTAGAAATGCTGGCCAGAGACTGTTTTGTGTGATTCAATGCTATTGCATAAATATTCACACCATAATGCTTTTATTTAATTGGAAATTAATTAAATACATAAATAATAGGGAATAGGGAAAATCTGCTTTTTTGTTTGCCGTAGCAGTTATTGAATACATTTATTTAAATAGATGCAGTGTTTGTGTATCTATTTATTGTCGGAACATCGCAGGGGCACGAGACACGTCCTGCATGTCCCATCTGGCGAGAAGCTTCACAAATTTTCCTGTCTCTCCCGTTCCCTCTCCATCATCGCTTTTTTTCACCTTGAGCTAGAGCCGGGCTCTTCGGCGTGACCTCGATATCCGGAATGTTTTCCTTTCTCCCACGATGCACCTGGAGGGGACATGGCCATCTCTGGGCCTGTCAGAGAGGCTGTTAGCGCTTCTCCCATGGGGTGGGGGGTGACAGTAGAGATGTCCCTCTCTATCTCTCTCTGTCACACAAACAGAGCCCGGGCCACTAATGGCCTCTTCTTCCAGAGCTTTTTAGCCGGTCTCTTCTTTTTTGTTTGTGTGCTCTCGAGTATTCATTTATTCATGTTGCCCCTTTCTTCTCCTTTTTTTCTTTCCTTCCTTCCCTCCCTCCCCCCCCCCTCTTTTCTCTTCCTCTTTACTGTCCTCGCCTCCCCTCCGCTCATCTCTGTCTGTCGCTCTACCTGTCTCTCTGACCTTTCAGCAGTTGTACGCAGCTCAGTTGGCAGCCATGCAGGTTTCCCCCGGGGCCAAGCAGCACGCCGGCAGCCTGCCACCCCAAGCTAACCTGGGCACACACTCCCCACCCGGAAACACACACCCACAGAGCGACAAGGGCCGTAGCTCCCCGCCAACAAGCAAGACCAAGGTAAAGACAGTGGCCTGCAAGTGTGTGTGCGTGCATGTTTGTGTGTTTAACTCTAGAAATGCCAGTGGATTGAGGGTTTGCAAGAAGTGGAAGAAGGTTCACTTTGTTGACAAGCGTCCAATCTAGACAGAAATGTAAAAATCCATGTTGTTTTTTTTACGTTGTTCAACTGATTTACCCTGAGATTTAGCGGTGTCTTCATGGTTCACACTCCCTCTACGAGTGGAAATCAGGCCAGTATCGACAGACGCTGGTGAAAGCAACATCCGAGCTGGAGAAAACAGAGACAGAACCCAAAAATATACGGCTTTGGCAGCAAAACATAACGTGAGCATTGTTGCAATCAATAATCAGTATAATCAATTGGAGCAGCTCCACTGATCACGTTAGTCCCACAAGATATGTATCATGCGATACCATTTTGTCCTTGTCCCCCACCCCTAGTCTAGTGACAGCGTGGTCACGCCTAGAGGCACAGGACACCACAGAGCGCTGCAGAACTGCTGCCAGTGGAACAGGCATATTTACGCCACCTGCCTGACTTTATGCTTTCATGACACTTTCTGAGGGTTCCTCACATGTCTCGATCGTGATAGTTTCTCTACTTTCAACTCAATTACACACAGAAATGACACAGCTAATTTCTGGGCTAGCTAATTCTGATGCATCTCAATACACTTTGGCGTTTCTAACGTTACAACACAAACTGGCTGGATGAGATCGTGTTTCACTGCATCGCATGACCTGGGAGTGTGTTGCTTGTTTGAATATTGTCAAACTTTCTTTTTCTTTTTCAATCCAACAATCCAGATGAAAACTTACTTTTGCAAATCAAACCCTGAAACTTTATCACAAGACTCCAGCTGCGATGTGGTAGCTGTAGATTTCAGGATGTATTGCTGTTTGTGCCATTTTCTCGGCTGGCTGCCCAATAGGGGCGAAGGGAAGCCTTGTGTCCATCCAAGTGGAATTCAATGAATATGTGGTCAGCCTTTGGGACCCTGACCACCCACACACACACACACAACCCTCTACCATCCCAGATCCACCGCAGGACCCCCACGAGTGTAAATCATCAATCAACACACACAAGATAGAAGTTGTTGTGGGACCCACAGAGTTCCACAATCAGAATTCAGATGGGTTCTAACCCCCAAATTTCAACTGAAAACTCCAACTTCTCTAACTTTTCCTCTAAAGAGTTCCACATTGTTCTAACCCTTAGCTCCCACGTCACCAAACATATACATTGAAGCTTGTGGTTGACCCCAGAGCATTCACCCCTGCCTCCTTGTCCATCAACCCCTCCCTACACCTCCATCACACACACACACACACACACACACACACACACACACACACACACACACACACACGACTTATTACCATATATATGGAGTTGGGCTGACATGCAAGTGCTGCAGCCTGTGGTGGAGGGGAAGTGAGGAGCCATAATGACCTCCCCAGTCCAGCAGGAGTGGCTGACTGGGGAGTGGACCCACATGGATCCAGACAGGCCCCGTGGAGCCAAAATGGTCAATTGACCGCAGTGCTATTTTGGTGGAAGTCCCCCATGCAGCGGCAGTGTTTGCAAGCATGGAGAGACAAATATTAGATAAGCAGTCTGCTGCGTTTGATAGATTCTCTCTCTCTCTCTCTCTCTCTTGTGCTGTATTCTTTCTCTTTTTCCTTTTCTGATTTCTATTATCAGACTGACCACAGTGCTTTCATACACTCTTACTATCATCTTTTTTCCTCTTTCCTCTCTCTCTCTCTCTCTCTGGGTGAGTGACATGTATATTTCAGAGGTGTGCTCCCCCTGTGGGCTCTCTCTCAGGTCTCAAGTCATTTAGAGACCCGCTGCCTGCCTCTGCTCACAGCTGTTTGGACTCAGGCACACACCGCTTAAGTGCTTTACCCTCGGGTGAGACACAAAACAGGGGCAAATGCAAGGCGGCACACACACACACACACACACACACACACACACACACACACACACACACACACACACACAGAGGCGCACAGGTGTTGAACGAGACACCATGCCAACCAGAAACCATGCAGCCTCTGCACACTAATACACACACATGCACAAATCACTGCAGCGTACATGCAGCTTTCTTCTACGCAAGACTGGAGCGACTGTATATATGTAGGCAGGCATGCATACACACCCATACAATATTGCGATTGAAAATGTGCACTGTATGTAGGATATCTGCTGACATGCATCACACACACACGCAGCAGTGCCAGCAACTGGATACATCTGAGGACAGTAATTTAAGAAGCACTGTCATCGCAGGTGTTGGGCCTAATGACTACTCAAAGTAGACATTTGATATTTTTAAGTAGATTTTCTCCATAAATATTTCTGTACACAATATTTTTTCACTGTGGTACTTAAATGTACTTCTACCAGAGAAAAAAGAAGTATATGAATACATCTCCCGCGTGTACAATTTAGCACGCAGTGAAACATTCGAGATGGAGGCAACAAACTCGATCGCCTGCACCTGGTATATAATGATCTTAAGCAACTGTTGTTATAGCGCTGTTAGCAGCTGGCGCCCGCGCACGCACACGCACACACACACACACAGTAGACCACCCTGTTAACCTGCCGACCTTTTCACAAGAGGATTGTGATTACTCTTTGCACTCTCATCCTGTTTGTCCGTACACACTCACAGTCCCTGTATGTACGATCAGTTCGTACTGTGTCTGTGCAGTAGATGTTGTACTTTGTGTACCTTTGATAACCACAGCTGTATCCCAATAAAGTTTTAATTGATCAAATACCTGTGGAATTGACATTATATAAAAACACCTTCGATCTGCCGACAAGCAGTTGACGTCTGGTCGGCAAGGAAGAAGAGAAATATGAAGTCTAATATTTGGGAGTCTCTGAAGGCTGTTCAAGACAGTTTTTAAATGCTTGGTTGATTTTATGTTCCTACACAAAAAGAAAAGAAAAAAGGCTCAATTTAGGTCTATTTTCTATGATTTTTTTGGTTTAAAATTCTATTGATTCCATCTCTAGTTACAGGATGACAGAAAAAAGAAAAAAAAAGATTCTCAAGATTAAATTCTGAAAAGTTTTCACACATTTAATGTGACTTTAAAATATTTTTATAGTAATTCTGTAGCTGTTTAAAAGATTTTGGGTTAATTAAAAGTGATGGATTTCACCGCAGAGTATCTGAAGGTTCCTGTAAATTTGTACCCACATGGTGGTTAACATTGCAAAGCGACAGCACAGCCTAAATGTTTAGTTTAGGGTTGCTATAGCGCCACCGTCAGGACTATTAGTCCACAATTCCAGTTGAAGAGTTTGTACTGGACCCATGTAGGTTTCACCAGAGGAAGAAGAATCCTGGCACAAACAACTGCTCCTGCTTGAGTCCACCTAGATATTTCATCCACATATAAATAGATGGAAATGTAAAGCACATTGAGGAGGAGGAGGAGGGCCTGAATCAGTGCCACAGACGAAGACACGTGGTCATATCTGCCTCTGCTGCGGTTCCTGCTGTCTGATAGAATTAGAGATGACAATATAATTAATATCCAGACAGTCACTTGTAGCTGGAAGGAAGGAAAGAGAGATGGACTCAGGAAGGAGAGGAAAAATACAGAGAGGAACATGCAAAGGTCTTGATGAGCAGCCGTATACACACACACACACACCTGCCCATGGTGCCACACACACACACATACACTTGTCCGCTTAATTGAACCGCCAGCTCCTGTGATAAGATACAGATCCTTGATGTTGCCTTCACATGTCGGCATCTACAGAAGTGAAACAGACCCCCCCCCCCCAACACACATGCACACGCACACACACACACACACACGCCTGTGTGTCTCTCAGTCCCTCTGGCTCTCGCTGTCACTCCGCATGTTTTCGGTCTCCAAGCTTGAGACCGTTTCATCAGCCAAGAGAGACAAAAGCAATTGTATTAATTCAAGATTCCCGAGCCTTTCAGAGATTCTAGAGGCCTCACACACACACACACACACACACACACACACACACACACACACACACACACACACACACACACACACAAACACACTATCATGAGATGTAGAGCTTGTTGAACAATGTCTTGCAATCACACACAGACACACACACATACACACACACTATCATGAGATTTAGAGCTTGTTGAACAATGTCTTGCAATCACACACACACACACACACACACACACACACACACACACACACACACACACACACACACACACACACACACAGGAACAAGTCGGTCCAAGCCTCTCAGCTACACTGTCTAAACTAATTCCTCCACACTGGCATAAAGCAGGTTGGCCACCTTCCCACCATAGGATTTGGCTTGGCGCGGAGAGGAAATTCCCCCATCCACTGCACAAGAGGCAGCGGAATTATCTATTTGTAATAAATATTCAAACACGTTCCCAGCCAAAGCCCACCATAATATGGGTCAGGATTGAGAAGATCCCGCTCAGTTTTTCTCTCCTCTTCCTCTCTGGTCCATTGTCTCACTGAAGGCATCTTTGGGGGTCTCTGTCTATTTAGAAAGACCCCCCCCCCCTCCTCTAATGAAGGACAATCCGGTTAGGCCTCATCACTGCGTGCGCGTGCACTCTCTCTCTCTCACACACACACACACACACACACACACACACACACACACACACACTTGCAAACTGGTGATCTCACATACCCATGTAGAGGCTTAATTGGAAGGGCTTAATTGAGTTGTGAGGGGCTCACAGGGCTTAGAACGACTCAAGGAGTGGGAATCAGGGAAAGTCGGCCTTAATGAGTGGATACCCCCCCCCCCAACACACAGACACACAAACACACACACACGCTTGCTCTCACTGAATCATGACAGATTCAAAATGTCCTAATCAGCAATTAGTCTAATGACAAATTTAAAGAAAAATAATCTATCCTGTTGGAGGGTTTTAATTTAATGTTGGGTCTTAATGAAACACACACCTACAATCTAGATGAAACCAAATAAAGGTACCTAGAGAGTGTGTACACTTTTAAATTACACCTTGTGCACACTTTTGTAGTGCAACATCACACACAGAGCTGTCTCTTGCCCCATGTTGTGTCTGCCTTTTAATTGTAGAGTTTTAATTACACAGAGTGGTCTGTGTACATCTGGCCCCTCTGTGATCTAATTCCTTCCTTCCTGTCATGTGACCCTCCCAGGCTCCCCCGATTGGATTAGGTCATCGGCAGGGGTGATGTTGCCATGACGATAAATGTGATAACAGCTCCAGGCGCCGTGTGGTGGTCCACATGCCGATTCATTTAGGGGCCGCTGTCTGTTACGTGTTTATTGCCGCATGACGACGCGTCATTCATTAAGATGAATGAGTGCATTTAATGATAAAAGTATACGACAAAGTCGTCACTATAATATTTGATCCCTGCAGGAACATAGGCACTCTGGTGGTGTCTGCGGCATGGAGCTTAAAAAGAAACACTGATTGGTGTGTGTGCGTGTGTGTGTGTGTGTGCGTGTGCGCACACGTGTGTGCACATGTGTGTGTGTTGTTTCTGAACCAGCACTCTATGCACACTCCCTTGGTTAGAGCCATGAAGGTCTTCTGTTCCTAATAGAGCAAAAGCACATTGAAGTGGCAGACAGTCCACGTTTGACTCTCTGAGACGTCCCAGCGTCCCCAGCCCCCCTCGGCTGCTACGGCCGCGTTGGTCTCTGTGAGGGACCGACTGAGGTCCGCTGGTGACTTGCAGAATGGTTTTGCGGTGTTTCTTCTTCTCGGGTTTTTGATCGTTGCCGGTTTTGAGGAAAACAGTGTTTCACTGCATGTTGAAGGGTGTGTGCATGAGGATTGTGCACGTGCATGTGCATGAGTCACGGGTGACTATGCTGTGATGGGAAGTCCCTTGTTTTGCATGTGAATGTCAGTGGTTTGCACCTAAAAAAGCTCAATATTCATTTGCGTTTGTGCTGTTTGGGCAGTGGCATGCACCGTATCATCTGTCCA
This sequence comes from Aulostomus chinensis, assembly GCF_037954235.1. Lineage (NCBI taxonomy): Eukaryota > Metazoa > Chordata > Actinopteri > Syngnathiformes > Aulostomidae > Aulostomus > Aulostomus chinensis. Next base: position 5,301,926 of record NC_141323.1, on the reverse strand, counting down.
GCCAGGCTTGCCCCGGGTTGCTGTGCATGGGCTCCTGTTTCATTGTTACAGTTGCAGCCTCACTTGCGAGGTGGTTTCAGTGAGGGAGGGCGAGGGGCTCGCCCCCTGCCTCCCTCTTCCAAATTCCTACGGTGGTCACAGCAGGCGAAACTGTGCTGTTTTGGTTTTTGCAGGACAGTGAGGGTGCACAGCCACTGAACCTGTCGGCCAAGCCTAAGGCATCCGAGAGCAAGTCACCCAACTCCCCCCCAACTTCCCCACAGGTCCCTGCTGCTGCTGCTGCCGCTGCCGCTGCTGCCGCCACCAAGCTGGGCCCCGCAGGCTCCATGAAGCACAGTGGTGTCCCCTCCAGCATCGGAGGACCTCCGAGCAGAGGCAGCTCAATAGGTAGGAGGGCTCAAGTGTGTCTCTCTCACTCACACACACCTACACGCACACACACACACACACCACAGCAATGGCTACATCTCAGGTCAGCTCATCTTCGTCTTATTTTGGCGCGTTTGTCCTTCATTTCCAGGGTTTGTGTTTTTCACAGTCACGCAGCTCGGACCAACAAAACAAACCCTCACCAAAGGCTGTTTTGAGTCCATTACGTAGCTGGCGTAGGCTGCAGTGTAGCAGGCTGTAACGGCCCAAGTGTCAGGAATATGTTTTTGCAGAAGCTAAAATTTAAACAATAAAATGTCATGATTTTATCAGTTTTAAAAAATGACGTCATAATGAGAGTATGAGTCAAGGCCAAAAGCCCGTTGGTGTGGTAGGTCAGCAGCAGGTATGATCTCGGTGTAACACAATGATCTCTGTTACCATGACTACTAAAGGGTTTACTTTAAACCTTTGGAGTTAAAACTCTTCAAATAGCAGTAAAAATGGAATTCCCTTTCATGGGAAAATAAAAGAAGAGCAGAAAAGACGATGTGCACACACAGGTGAGGGTCTCGGTTTAAATTTTTTTTCAAAGCCTTAAATAAGCCGGTATACTTTAACCCTTGACAACAGTACACGTTAATTACTGTACACTACTGCAAAGCTATGATGTGGTAACAGAATCCTCCGTCTCTGAACCCAGCATCCATGTCTGACGGCTCAGCCTCTGGGAATAAGGGCGAGTATTCCAGGGTTCCGATGTAGCCAGCAGATATCCGGTCCAAGACGCCCTCGTTCCGTGCGCCGCTCATTGTTTCAGTCTGTATCGCGACTTGAGACGTTTGCATGGAGTTGAAAGGCGACAAATACAATCAGATTGTTTCAAAAGCAGCCACTTCACCCCCCTCAGCTGTTGAAAACCACAAAAACAGCTTTGTCAAATCAACAGACGACAGACTTTTTTCCGTCTTCACATCCCAGCCAGTGAGCTCCGTCTCGACAAAACAGAGGCCATGATTGGTCAAAGCTGCTCACATTGAAACGAGCAGCTTCCTGGTCCAAATGTTCTCTCCCTCACTTACAGGTTCTGTTTTCATCTGTCGAATCTGTTCTCAGAGGACACCGCAAGCTCTAACTTAGACCACCAAATTCTAATCAGGTTGTCCCTCGGTCTGATGAAATTCCTCCACGGCACCTGAGCTATCCTGCTCATAAGAACATGACGGAAGGATGGGAAACCCGAAACATAAAACCGACATCGAGTTGGAATTAAAAATAACAAAGTTAAAATATATATCAGGGTGAAGGAAAGATAAGTTCAGGGTTTATTCTCACGTTTTTAGGCCCACAAGAAACAAGCAATGCCACGAGTGGAGGCTCCTTAATCAGAACAATTTAAATAGAAGTTAAAACACAATTATAAAAACATACATTTGTCCAGTATCAAATTGTTTCCCGCACAGCTGGACTTCTTGCTTTCGGCATAATTAGTACTAACTAGGGAACCAGAATTATCCTCTAACTGCTCAACAACATGTCAATACAAAAACCTCTACAGTGCATCGATGCGTCAAGATGTCTTTATGGATTTTTTTTTTTTCCCAAATTGGTTTTTAAGGGTAACCATGACGGTTCTACTGGTCGCAGCTGGGACAAGAATAGCTTTTTCTCTCGTAGTATTGCCATTGTTAGCAGCGCCACGACCATAATCATACCCCACCATATGCACACATACATAAAATATGACATAAATGAATCAGTATTTTGTACTCTTAATCCATTTTTCACACTACACTGATAGTTCAAATATTACACATATGTAACAAGCTATAATTAGTGTGTTTGTGTTTCTCTTCCATGTCGCTATTTGCCTCCAGGCCGATTCATTGTTATGTGTTTATTAGTGACTGAAAGAGACATGGGGGAGAGAGAGCGAGCAAGCGAGAGAGAGCGAGAGAGAGAGAGAGAGAGAGAGAGAGAGACGAGAGGGATTAACACTTTTTTTTCCCAAGCGATGAAGCGGGGGAATAATAAAGAGAGGAACGTATGACAGACAGGAGGTATCACCAATGAGATTAGACAAGCCTCTTACATGAGCCAGGACAGCGCAAACACCAAGCATTAATGACACAATGACAGCACACACACACACACACACACATACACACACACACACAAAGGCTCAAACACACGCATACACACACTCACAATCCCTCCTCCTCCTATGCAATAGGCAGTCGTTTTTTTTTTTTTTCTGACTTCTTGGCTAATCTCACTGTTTTTCAACAAATCGGCGGATTTAATATCAGATTAGTGGATTTGTGGTCCCAGATGTTTTTTGTTCCGAAAAATGGATTACAGTGTTTAAAGTTTGTGTGATCCCTCCTGAATATTTGTGTGTGTGTGTGTGTGTGTGTGTGTGTGTGTGTGTGTGTGTGTGTGTGTGCTCTGTGTGGCAGGATCCCAGTTTTGTTGTAGCTCAGGTCCCATCTGTTGCCACTGAGTTTACCCGGTCAGCGGCGCATTTGTTATTACGGCTCATAGTCGTATTAGGATTCTTATTACAGGTTCAGAGGGGATAGAAGGGCCACACAAATTGGAAAAGAGTCTAGAAGCGGTCGTTTTGATGTGGAAACTTGGGAGTGTGTGTGTGTGTGTGTGTGTGTGTGTGTGTGTGTGTGTGTGTGTGTGTGTGTTTTGTGGTATTTGCATCCAGGAAGACAGATAGACAGACGCATCCATCCAGTGATTTAGTGGAATTTAAAATGGTGGTAAAAAAGCGCGAGTGATTATTTTTAGGTCCTGCTTTCGACACAAATCAGTTCCATTTCAAGGACGACACGCAGATGCACTGTCACTTAATTGTCTCGTGTATTCTTGTCCGGGTTGGATACTCTGCAATGCCGGGAGGAACGAAAACCTAAAAACTTTTAAAATCAGCTGTTAAAAACGAATTGTGATGTTGAATGAAAAGACACTTGACATGTTGAGAGAGTGGAGGGTCAAACTGGGGAGGTATAAATGCAAAAACAAGGCGGGAAAAATGTCACACACGTTCAAAGCAGCTCTTTTTTTTCAATATTTTCATAGGATAAGGCACCGTGTCTGTGTGGGTATGGAAAATCATGTCATACGGTATAATCCAGAGGCTGATGCGGGATGAGAGGTGTGAAGCAATGTTTGATTTTTCAGAAAAATTCAAAAGTCTGTCAGATTTCAAAATGATTGTCGCGATTAAAAATATTGATAACTTTCTCAGTCGTAGCAGAACAACCGATAATCAAAAACTCTGCCTGTACTAAAAGTTATGGTGAAGCACTTCCTCCCAACGCGGTTCCATCTAATTCTCCTCTCTAACTCTGCACCTGATTGCAGTGAAAAATCTCGTATTCTTTGCTAAATACTTAATAATGAAACAATCAAACGTGATCAAGTTAAATTAATTAAATGACTACACATCAGCTCTCTTTTAATATTTAATCCTTAACATAAAAACACTATTGTTTTATATTGTATGACACCTTCACATCGGTTTAAGTATACAATAATTTGTTTCTGTCAAATTATTTTCCTCAATAAAACTGTTGTACTAAAATACATTGACTACATTTGCTGACAGTATCGTACTCTTTTAGTGTTTTCTGATAGTTGTGGTGTTACTTTTGCTTAAGTAATTAAATTAAAGCAATAGTGTGTGTACTGGACGAGCTATTTTGACATCATATTTTTCCACATAACACGAGTATCAGCGTCACTGGGAATCAGGTGTGAACGCAAAAATAAATGAAGCCATTTTTAATCGCAAATCAAAAACCGCTAAATCAGGGAATCCAGTTTTTATTGGTCCCTATCACAAAATACTGACCCTCCCATTTTCCTGCTGGAGAGGTTCTGTAGTACTGCACCTCTCTGTAGACATTTGGAGTAAAACCGTGTGTGTGTGTGTGTGTGTGTGTGTGTGTGTGTGTGTGTGTGTGTGTGTGTGCATGTGTGTGTGTGCATGTGTGTGTGTGCATGTGCGTGTGTATTTTGGTTCATTTTGATTTGAGGGGTGAAGCGCACGCATGAGCGCAGAGGCAGACAAACAGAAAGACCCCCCCCCTTCTATCTGGGTCACATTCACTTGTCTGGATGGTTGGCATCGCTGTCAGTTGAAGTGAGACAAACACACACACACACACACTCATGTGTGTAAGAATATCTATCTGCGCCCCCCCCCCCACTCTCTCTTTTGAGTCCAGATTAAAATTGACTGCCACCCGATTCCATCACCCTCTCTCCTCTCCTCTCCTCCCCTTCCCACCCCCCCTTTTTTGGCCCCTCTCACATCCAGATTTTCCGGTTATGACTTCTGAAAGAGTTCACGGCTCTGTCATTACCAATCTGAAGCTGATAATCTGGCCTGAGATGGCATTAACTGTGCGGATTAACGCAGATAAAGGCCCCATAAGCCAGCGGTAGCTCTTTGTTAAGAGCTAACCCAACTGATAGAGCGAGGCGATAGCGGCGCAAAACACCACACACATACACGCATGCACACACAGTCAGGGCCGATGCCTCATCAACGACTTAGCTGCCAAAATGATCCAAATAATAGGCGATGAAGAGGAGTGAAGGAGAGTGAAGGGGAGAGAAGAGGAGAGAAGAGGAGCGAAGAGGAGCGAAGAGGAGTGGGGAGATCTGATCTTTGCTGGGTGGCGGGGCAGATGTTCACGGTCAGGAAATTAGCTGCAGGAAGAGTCATCTGTCACGTGTGTGTGTGTGTGTGTGTGTGTGTGTGTGTGTGTGTGTGTGTGTGTGTGTGTGTGTGTGTGTGTGTGTGTGAGAGAAGTCCAGAGTATGAAGTTTTAAGAGATTTTTTTTTTAAGTGTGTGTGTGTGTGTGTTAAAGGCTGAAGGCAGGTGAGGAGGCGGTGGGCAGCTTGTAGCAAGGTTAGCTCGAGGCACACTGACTCACATGCCTGGCTGCTGGCTGCCACTCAGTTGGTCAGTATGTGTGTGTGAGTGTGTGTGTGTGTGTGTGTGTGTGTGTGTGTGTGAGGTAGAAAGAGCGGCGCACACACTGTTCCTTCATAAAGTGTATGTTGATGTCTGTACCTCATCGTTCAAAGAAGAACGGATGAAAAATTTCACCAGCTTCCAGAAGCACACACATGCACGCACACACACGCACGCACCCACACTCAAACACACACACACACACACGCACTCAAACACACACCCCAAACTAATAAAAGCACACACACACACACGCACTCAAACACACACCCCAAACTAATAAAGGCACACAACTTAAATGACATCAACATCTCTGTTATTGCTAATGAAGAAGTAAAACCAAATTAATTGCCTTTTCTCTCTCTCTCTCTCTCCTTCTCTCTATTCTTCCCTCTCTGTCTGTCTCCGTCCCTCCGTGTCTCAGGAGACTTGCTGACATCACTGTCCTCAGGTGCTTACCTGAACGACCATGAGGCGGTGACAAAGGCCTTCGCTGAGGCTCGTCAAATGAAGGAGCAGTTGAAGAGAGAGCAGCAGGTGCTGGATGCCAAGGTGGCTGCCGTCAGCAACCTGAGCCTCAACAACGGACGCTCTGACAAGGTGAACCAATCAACACCTGCCAATAACATCGCCGTAGCAGCGCACACGGCATCAGATCTGCTGTAACTGCTGTGACAGGCGAGAACGTCTGACAGCTGCCGTGAAGAATTAAAAGCACCGCAAACTGCATTTCTGAATTTCTCTTCATCGAACTGAGCCTTTTTTTGTTGAAAAATCTTCACACTTGTTCTTTAAATTCAAATGATGATCAATGTGTTGATAGGCAGCTTTTAATCAATAGATTTCTGTTCAAATGCTGCATCTGATCAGCGTTTAGTCACCACTCACTGGAGCTCCTCATCACAGCTAGTGGCGCTACATCTGATTCCAGTGTTCCAAATTCATAAATCCCCCCCCAAAAATCCAGAATATAAATCTCCAAATTATCACACTGACGCTGTATCGTCTCATCGTCAGTGTGAAATCATTTGCCTCGTCTCCTGCACCATGTAGGAGGTAAATCGGTGTCTGACTGAAGAGCTAAACACAGCCCGATAAGGTAAAACCAGAGGCGTCTGAGAGGTAATGAGTGTGTCTGCAAGACACACTGCAGGGCTTTGTATGATTCTGCATGTGTTTGTGTGTGTGTGTGTGTGTGTGTGTGTATGTGTGTGGCAGAGAGAAGCATCAAGGAGAGGGTAATGTGAAGTGACGGCGCCGGCTCCTCGGCGGCGTGGCTAAATTGTGGTTATTTGTTAAACACGTTGGAAGTCAGCTGGTGCACAAGCATCTGCACCGCTGACATTCTACAGCTCTATTACTCTCCACAGTTTGCTCTCTCATCTGATTTGTTTCAAACCTGCTGTGATGAATCTGTGATTCAACATAAAGCAGGGACAGAGTCGGATGCTGCTGACACCAGAGCGGCTGCGGCCAGCAGCTAACGAGATTCACACCACTGCAAGTCAGTGAGAAATCAGGGTCATCCTGGAAGAGGTTTCACAGCTCATTCACAAGTGAATTGAATTCAATGGCGACAATTTCTTTCTCTCAAATTTTCGGATTTTGTTTTTGTATATTTTTTTTTACGGAGTAAGATAAAGTAAAAAGCTGCAGGAATTGAGGATGAAGCAGGGGCTTCTTCCTTGCCCGGCCCTCTGGCTTTGTGCCGTGTGAGCGTGAAGCCGGCGAGCTCTCGGATACAACATCCCTGACACTCTCAGAGGATTAGTTGTGTCGCTACTTTGTGTCTTGGCGCCGGTGTCAGCCATTCAATCCACTTTTCTCGTGTACTGTACTGGGGCTTAATGTCAGACTAGGCTGTCATCCACTCTGTCTCCCTGCCCATCTCTCTGTAACGCGCACGCACACACACACGCACACACACACACCACACACCCTTTGTAGCATCATCAATTTTAAAATCTTAAAAAATAAAACCTCATTTTCCTGGAATGAGGTTCAAATGACTTGTTTAAAATGCCAAATTAAAAAAAAAAAAAATCGAAATGACATACAAACTGATAAAATCCTTCCAGTGAGAGATGATGGTTCATTTATTAAAACACAATAAATGGAGAATAAAATACAGTAAATGAAGAGCGTTTCCCTCAGTGTGCATCTGGCTTTTATTCTCCCTCCCCTCCTCGTCTTTTTATTTATTCCGATCCGGGGGTAAAATTATCTCTAACAATTAAACTCCGCTGGGCTGAAAACAGAGAAAATGCACTTCATTATCATTCTGCCCTCTTTCTATGCAGCCTGCCAGCTCGCCGGGGTCACACGTAAATGGAGGGGGACACTTTTTGGAAGGTTGTTTTAGAAGACGACAGTGTTTTGGGTACCGCTCCTAATCGTATAATTAAACTGTAAAATGCTGGCACTGATGCACTATGGTGTGTGTGTGTGTGTGTGTGTGCGCGCGCGTGTGTGTGCGCGCGTGTGTCTGTGTGTGTGTGTGTGTGTGCGCGCATTGACAGTCAGGTTCTAGTGTGCCGGCTGCTTGCATTAAGCATGTAAATGCTCAGTAAATCAGCCTTTTATTGGTTGTAATAAATACCCAGGGGGCCATGCGGCGTGGCCTCACACTCGTGCGCGCTCCGCTCGCCCGTTCTCTCTCTCTCTCTAATGCGTCGACCCACGGGGGCCTCTGCTAGAGTGAGGCGAGCCGCTGCACTCCACTCTCGCAGGTGGCTGCCAGGAGTCGCCGCACACGCACACACATACATGAACACACATGCTAAACAGTAATCATTCTTGCACGTGTGAAGTGTTCAAGCGTGATAAAGGTACAGCACTCTAAAAATGTCATGTTGACATTATCGTTACAGCAGGTTGACACTGAAACAAAGTACCTTTGAAAATTTATTGCAAACTGGCAGAGGCTCATTCATTCATTCATCCATTCATTCATTCATTCTTTGGTTTCTTTTAAACATTTCACCTGACTCTCAACAGTGACGAACACAAATGCATCCAGTTGAACGTGATGGATCTGGGCGTTAATGGAGGCCACAACAGATCTCGCAGCCTCATCACCGCCGCACGTCCTCAGTCATTCACAATTCACTGACTCACCTCCTGAGAAACTGCATCTGTTTGTGTCCAGGACAAAGCTGCCTTGGAGAGTCTGAGTCAACAGTTGAAGCAGCAGGCAGAGGACAAATTCAGCCACGCCATGCTGGACTTCACCATGAGCGGAGACTCTGACGGTAAACCCACACACGTATGCAGTCATGACAGTTGGGAAAGAGTGTGTTTTTTCAACAGACAAATTGGAAGTTTTCAGCTAGCAGTATAAAAACGGATTGTAAAGCATCTGTATTGGCTTTTTAAAACGGATTTTATTTTGCCTTTCCCACATCCTTCAGGCTCCCCGAGTGTGTCAGACTCCAGGATATTCCGGGAATCTCGGGGTCGCGGCAGCAGCGAGCCACACATCAAAAGGCCAATGAATGCCTTCATGGTTTGGGCCAAGGACGAGAGGAGAAAAATCCTCCAGGCCTTCCCTGACATGCACAACTCCAACATCAGCAAGATCCTCGGTAAAACACCCACACCTTTGCTCCACCTTAATCCTCCAGCTCTGAAAATCAAGCAGGAGGAAGATGCATGTGTTGTTTTTTCACAGCGATTTCCTTACAAGCGGCGGTGGCATCGTGTAAGCGGCTGTTAATGAACGGCTGGGGAGAGCACGGCTCCGACAAATGATGATATAATTCATTATGCATTAAACAAGCAGCGCGAGGCCGCCTGACATTTCCCCCGGACCGCCGGGATCGGCCCTGACATTTTAAAGAGCTCCTAAGCGTTTTATAACACAGGGAAATCTGGTTTTAATAAGCCTCCTCTCTCTCTCTCTCTCTCTCTCTCTCTCGCTCTCTCTCTCTCTCAATTGCTAACAGATCGCAGAACAGAGCGAGAGAACAGCCAAGTACTGACAGCTTTTACCCATTAAACATACAGTAGTCAAGTGCAAATTCAGACCAGATATTAAACACACAGGGGAAAACATGCTCAAGACTACACACACACGCACACACACACTTGCAGGCCTGATGGTGTAGCACAGAGAGATGACAGCAGGTTAAGTGAAGTCCTCATTAGTTGAGCTGAGTACCTGTCGTCCTCACAGCTCTCCTCATTAACCTCCTTCTATCTCTTTATTTTCTCTTTCTGGGTGAAACCGATCAGCTGCTTACCTGTGTGTGTGTGTGTGTGTGTGTGTGTGTGTGTGTGTGTGTGTATGTGTGTGTTTACAGATGCATAAATACCATATGACACTATGCACATGTGACACAGAGGGGAATGTGCCACACTAACTCACATAGGGGTTGACACGCATGCTCTAATTCAACTGATTTTTATCAACTTGCCAGCTTACAAAATGACGCTCTCTAATTGATTATTTTTGTCTTAGATGCTTAGCTTTTGTTCTCCTCTGGTTCCTAAACTATACGTAAGAAGTTGAGAGAAAAACCAACATCAGTTAAAACTGCCTTGTCCCTAATGGAAAGCAGGGGGCAACTCCTTCCTTCTAAAAAAGAAATTTGATTGATATTGAGTTCATAAATATCTTGATTTATTACTTCAGCGAAAATTTCCCTGATGAGTTTCTGGTCCCAATCACCAGTCTCATTACAGCACAAAGGTGATTCTGTAAATTATGGTCCAATTTAGAGTCAAATAGGTGACAAAGAAAGCCAAGTTGCTATGGCAACCTGTCAATCATGACAAAAGCAGAGCAGCTAAACTCAGGAGTGACCGTCTACCATCAGGACAGTTCTAGAAACCCATTTCTGACTCCTACACTGACACTTCAGCAAATTCTTTATGTCAGGAGTTTCACCACCAGGAATCAACGGCCAGCAGATGAATTGTGAGCATAAAAGATTTGATTCTGCACAAAACGATCACAGGAAAATGCAGAACAACCAAAGATACAACACTGCACATCATTATCTTGAGCGTTAAGGATATTTCCAGCCCAGCGTTGTTGGCATGTGACCAACTAGCCATTTTGTTGCTGCTAGCTAACCTGTAACTCATGTCAGAAATCAAAAAACATCCAAATATTTGAGGTTTCTCATCAGAACGGAGAAATCCTGTTTCTACTGGGTCAGACTGAATTTCCATGGTAACAACATAACCCACCAATCAGAGAGATCAATTTGTCACTGTTGGATTGTGGGTAAAACCCAACAATGACATGCTATTAATTGGACCTGCTCCCTCGGGGTCAGTCGACCTCAGACGGTGACAACATTTTGATAGACAACTCTTCGATGGAGCGTATGAATGAGGTTTTAGCTCCTGGAATAAAGGTGGTTGGTCACTGTTCAAGTCCATGCAGCGTTGGGTTCACATCAGCGCCACCCCTTTCATCCATATATGGCCACTTCTGGCTCCAAAGCTCAAGATGGCAACGACCAAAATAATATCCGTTAGCAGGTAAAAATTAGACCAATTGAGGTGTATCATGGGACAGAGAAGCACCCACTCAGTGGTGGGGAGTCTCAACCTAGTGAGTATTCTCTAGTCACATATTAGATGCCGGTTTTATCTCTCTGATCTCCAACTGTTGCGTAGAAACTCTCTCTAAAGACACACATCATCTTCATCATTGCCGTGTCGCTTGTGTTTTCAGGCTCACGCTGGAAAGCCATGACCAACCTGGAGAAGCAGCCCTACTACGAGGAGCAGGCCCGCCTTAGCAAGCAACATCTGGAAAAATACCCGGACTACAAATACAAGCCGCGGCCCAAACGCACCTGCCTGGTGGACGGCAAAAAGCTGCGCATTGGCGAGTACAAGGCCATCATGAGGTCCCGTCGACAGGAAATGAGACAATACTTCAGTGTAGGGTCAGTGAACTATCACAGGAACGGTCCCTCTGCATTGCTTCGACAAAAGGGACATATCAGCCGTGTTTCCATAAAGGGACTCTGATGCGCATTTTGCTATTTAGCGCATTTTTACTTTTTATGGAAAACGTGTAATGCATTAAAAAAAAAAAACCTACATCAAATTCAGAGTTTTATGCTCGCTTGGCCTTTTAGAAAAAAAGAGTACATGTCAAAACAGGAGACTGAAACAATTCTAACGTAGCAAATCTTTATCATCTCACGTTTTCTGCCGCCATCGTCTTCCCGGTTATTCCACAACTTTTCTGTCATATTCAGAGAGGCAGTAAAATGTCCAGCACTAAGAACAACTACAATATGTGCAAACCAAAGTAATTCCCCAAGACCCTCAGTCCATTTTTTTTTTTTTTTGGTTCTTCTTCTGCGGTTACAGCCATTGTAACGCTGCCTATACCGCCATCTTCAGATGGAAAAACGCACGACATCGCCTACATAAAGTACATATTCACTTCAAGCCACTGGACGGAAATGGCTGTAATTTGCATTTCTTCTTTTGTGGCCTTTCAGAAATTCGCTAAAAAAAAATTCTTCACATTTTATGGAAACACAGCTATTGTCAGAGCCATAAAATTTTTGATTATCACATTTTAACTAGCACAAATGTGGCATTTACACTTTATCTACATTAATTTCAATATTTTGTGAAAATATCAGTTGTTAGACTTCCGGTCAGCCTCTATCCTCCTAGACAGTAGACCTTTTTAAAGCCTAAAATGATGTTAAAACCATCTTCTGTGTGCGTGTGTGTGTGTGTGCGTGTGTGTGTATTACAGGCAGCAGAGTCAGCTGCCCCTGTCCTCAGCAGGCGTGGTCTACCCAGGTGCCCTCTCCATGGCGGGAATGCCGTCACCCCAGATGCCCTCAGAGCACTCGAGCATGTCCAGCAGCCCAGAGCCCAACGCCAACCACCACCAGACCTCCCACATGCCAGGCCTCAAGGGGGAGGAGCCACGTATAAAGGAGGAGGAGCTACGGTTGGATGACAGCAACGGTGACGTGTACGACGACTTTGACTATGAGGATGAAGAGGCTGATTACGGCAGCGATAACGAGAACCATATCACCCAATAGGACGGCATGAGCGCTGCCTAACTCATCACAGCTGGTTTAATCTCACAAAATCCCAAACCCACCAATCAGGAACGTCGTCTTATGTCAATCACCCTGGGTCCCCGTTCTCACAAACCACCCGTTTCCTCCCTCGTAAGTAACAGGGACTCTGTAAGCAGAGCCAAGCCCCTCCCACTGGAGTCCTGATACCAGCATCTGACCAATCAATGGAAGCACAGGACCTGTCACTCACACTGACTGTTACACAAGAGGAGTCTGGGAGGACGAGACGACCAAGCCAGCATTGAAGCTTGCTGGGGAATATTCAAGTACTACTGCAAGAGTTGATATCAAGGCAGGTGTAATGCCATGAGTGAGGAGAAATAAAAATCACACTCAGACCCATTTGTAGTCAAGAAGACATTTTAAAATGAAAGACGGAACAGTGGACCTGTCAAAGGCTAACAGATGACACTTTAAGATGGCGGACCTTTTTATTATCGAGAGACACTTTTAAAAAAACAAACAGCTTTTTTTTTTTGTTCTTGGTTCTATAATATTCTCACTCAGGTACACGGTGCCAATAAGTGGCTTGTGAATGTGATTTGTTGTTTTTGTGCTACAAGTTTGAATAATAATAGAAAAAAGAGACATTTCTTTTTTCCCATTTTGTTGTAAAGCACCTGAAAGACATCCGTTTATTTTCGACAAAAAGATATCTTTTCTTCAACCTCGCAGTGTGCTGTCCAGCAGTCGCCCCCCCCCCCCCGCCCCCCGCTTTTTGTTTTGTTTTTGTGACTGCCCAACCCTTCCCCCTATTCAGGATCCTACGGGACGGTCGCCTCAAGGACTGACCACAACATGGACTGTCCCACTTTGAGGGATTGTTTTTTTTGTTGTTGTTGTTGTTTTTTTTGTGTTGTTCTTTTGGGGGAGGGTGGGGGGGGGGGGGGTGTTGGAAAATCTCTGTGACGTCATGGAGCAGAAACGAAAGCACTGTGTTGTGAGACAATCCACCAGTTTTCTTCTCGCTCCGTCCCTCTATTTCAATCTCGTCCAGGGCAAAACAGCAGTGTGACCTCGCCTGACGCGTCCGACTGCGCGAGTGTGTGTCGCCATGTGTATGAACATGTGTGTAAAGTCTCGACCTTTTCCCTGCGCGAGAAAGAGGCAAAAACAGGCAACTCACACTGCTGTTTTTAATCGACTATACACATTGTTATGTCCCTCAGTGTTTTCCTGCTCCCTCCAATTAACGTTGTCCTGCTGACCTCAGTGGGCGGAGCCAAGGTGAAGTCAGCCAGTCAGTGTTTCTGTTTGTATTTGAATACTGTATTTTATTATTTCTCTTCAAACTGCCTCTAGTCTAATATTATTAACAATAATTATAAGGATGGTCAGCGTTTCCTAAGTTTAGTAAGTTATGTACAGTATAATTTATTTTTCTCCTCTATATCGGGTTTTTATGACCATATGAAACTATGACAGTCAATGAAACATTATTCTAGCTGGTAGGTATTAGATCTAAACAAAAGTTGTCATTTTACCTTGCTTTGTTTCGCATTATTTTGTTCCCTTTGGTTTGTTTTTTTTTTTGTTTTTTTTTTTTGGATGCATTTGTTTTGTATTAATCCTCTGGAGGCTGGGCGGGTGGAGTCAGGACAGCGAGCTGGACTGACAGACTTGACGCAGCCCTCCTCCGAGCTGAAGAAATAACCTTTTCACGTCCAAACCCATTTCTAAAAAGCACTCAGACTCTGTGTAGTCAGAGAAGAAGAAGAAGAAGAAGAACAAGATTTTTTTTATCATTATTATTATTATTATTATTATTATTATAAGTTTATTTGTAATGGTTATTATAATGTATAATGTGAAGATTCCTCTCTTTTATTTTGCTTTTTTTAAAAAAGAAAAAATCAGTTTTATCACTTTTGGAAGCTGTTTTCCCTGTTTACTAGTTTGGCCGCCTCACCGAGACACAGTGGAATATCATTGGTTGGACTCCACATCCACACACACACACACACACACACACACACACACACACACACACACACACACACACACACACACACACTTAAAATGAAGAGATTATCACGACAACCAAACAAATCCTATGCTGTCTTTTTGTTTTCATTTGTTTGTTTCTTGAAATATGCTAGATTGAAAATCCTGTACATATATTTTTGTGATAGCAGTGATTTTTTTTTTAATCATAGGAAAGCAGTGTTTACTACGACCCACCGAGGGTGTTCCACTGTGTGCGTGCGTGAGAGAGACGAGCAGCCATATCTACAGTTAAAGTCACGTGTCATCAGGAGCCCTTTGCTTTGTTTTAGCTCCACGCTATGCTACAGTAGCCATGACTACTCTTCAGGTGTGCTGTCACATGGTGAGCCCCACAATCATTCTCGCTTTAGATGTTTGCTACACGACACATAATGAGCCTCTTAATTTTGCTGTATAGTCGCCCCTGTTTTCACCCCCATGACTCAACCTGATGCTGGAGTAAGGGGACTTATTTTTAATGAGTGGGGGGGGCATTAAGACGTCAATCATCCCTGCTGGCAAGGTCTGTCCCCATATCAAGACAATGAAAATGATGATAATAATATTATTTAAGACAATCAAAGTCATGAGTGGAGCTCAAAACAAAGTAAGAATTATTAAAAAAAAAATATCTTACCATCTCAACTTGAAAAATCAAGAAAGATAATTATGTAAATATAACATAGATTTATAGATTTATATTTTGTTCATAACACAGTGTAATATAAGTTGTATATTTGTTTTTTCTCTCCTTCTGTCTCTTTTATTGATGTTATCCATGCCACAGAAAAGCAGGAGTCGCAGTACTCTCACAAAAAAATGAAGAAAAATATCAAAGAAACAAAGAAAAACAGGAGAAAAAAAAAAGCTGTGGGCTACCACCACCATCTGTTCTAAGTTCACTTTTTTTTCAGTATTACTGCCAAGACAAGGCTCTAATAAAGACAGCAATGTGTTCGGTAAAACTTCTGCTGGTCCTGGTCACTTCTTTCCTCCATGCATGTCTTCACACATTCTCACACACACACACACACACACACACACACACACACACATACATATATACTGCTGCGTTCCTGTTAAAGCTGCGCAGGACAGTCAATGCGCTTGAACTCCATGAGGTTTTGAACAGTTGATACTGAGAGCAGCTAACGCTACAGTGGCGGTGAGGCCGCGTGTCACCCAGCAATTCAATCATCTCCATAACAACGTGTTAATTATGCTAAGTCCACCTTCTTGCCCTTCCAATCAGAGGGCCAGCTGGGAGGCGTGGAGCCGAATCACGGCCCGTTAGCAACCTGATAACCTAATTAAGCACAACAAGGGACACGGGGGGGGCGTGAGCAAGTGATAAAATGTGTGCATGTCCAAAAAAAAAAGACTGTCTTGCTAAGCCCCATCAAAGATGCCAGATGCCTGAGCTGCTGTCAAGTCATTTAAAAGCGAATCTTTAATTGATGCTCCGTTAAGGATGTTCACTTTCAAGGGTTAAGAACACAAAACCTCACTCAGCACGCTCATGAAAAGCATGTCCTCAGCTGTGTCCATATGTTCCAAGATCACCCCACCACCACCACCCGGGCCAACGCTCGATGCATAAAAACAGTTAAATGCACTCAGAGGAGATGATTTTATGTGCTTTGCTAATTACCAGAGCTCCACACACAAAAAAGCTCCTTTGATGCAATAAAGAGGGGTGCAGATCCACAACTCCTACGGTAAGTGAAGGACTTAGTTGTTCTCTGGGCGTTGTGAATTTTTCAGTGGCAGCCTGGAGGTAAAAACCTGAGAAAAGGTTTATGTGTGAATAGTTGAGGAGCACGGGAGGGGATTTTTCCTTTATTGTCAGCAGTACATGGAATGCTGGAGGAAGCGAGCGGCTGCTAGACTCACAGATTAAATCACACACACATGCACACGCCGTTCACACACCCTAAGGTGCACTGGAGGAGTTAGCTCAGCTTAAAGCACAATTATCCACTGGCTATTTCCATCACAATAGTTGAGACAAAAGAAAGAAAACTATTACAGTTGGCACATATTTACATTTGAATGCCTGCTCTGATTTTCCTTTGCGATAACTTTTTTCCCTGCTTGCGCACATCCAGGGCGGTGTGTGTTCATGAGTGTACGCATGCGTCTGATCCGATGTGTGACTTTGAACCGGGCCCGTTTACTCCAGCACCAGCTCAGTCAAATATGCAGTTTTTGAACCGTGGGTGTTTGGAAATTGAGTGAAAACGATGTCACATTAATGATTTAAAGTCCGTAATAGGATGTGCTGTGACGCTGAGCCGCCAGCTAAGCTGAGTTTAAGGCTCCGGCGTTAATGTATTCATGAGGAGGAGGGATTACACAGAGACAAGAGCAGCTCGAGAGCTGAGTGCAGCAGAGCAGCCGGGGCCAACAGGCCTGCTAGATATTATATATAAATACACTATGTACTGTAGTGTGAGAGGACGCCATTCAGAACTCAATGAAAGGGAGGGAAGACATGCAGAGAGTTAAAAAGAATTAAAATGAGCAATAGAAGCCGAGAGGCTTACAGGAAAAACAGATTTGATATTATAATTATACGTACAGCAACGAAAAATAGAATACCTGTTTTATTCGATTCTTCATATATGAACGACAATATTTTAACTTGTATGATTTGTCATTATGATGTGGAGCTCTAGAAGCTTTACATTAAAAAAGTTTGAGGGAAGTTTTGAGTTTTTACTTGTGCGGCACAATTTAAAAGCTTCTTTATTCCTGAACAACTGGAAAAAGGATTTTAAAAAGAGGTTTGATAATTGATAACACACGGTGTGATTCTGTGATTCATTTGCCTGATTCCCTCATCTCTGGTCCTGCTATGATCACCTGTCTAACCTACTAATGTACACACGAGCTGCAGAATCATTCACCGAGGAAAGGCGGTCATAAAAGTCTCATAAAAATGATTTCAGTGAAAATACTTAAGCTGCAAAAATTGTTCCAACTATGTCATCAGTCACTCGTCATTCTCAAGGATGCTAAAAAGAGGCCTGACCGTTACCATTAGGTGGATGATGCATTAAGAGTCCATAAAATAATCTCTCATCAGAAAGTGCCTGCACTCAAACCATAAAAGTGAAGTTACATGATGCCCGAGATGCAAAATAAAATATAAATATGCACGCATATGGTATATAAGATATATATTTTAGTATTTTGGCAGATGACCAAACAGTTACTTTATTTTCTGAGATTTAAGTGAGTAGTTTAACGCAGGATTAATGTGTACAGCACATGATCACATGGCAGCGCTGGCACGGCTCAGTCTTTGCATACAAACACCACAGACGATGCTCATCAGCTGCATGTGTTGTTTCTGACACACTTTGGCTTAGACAGAAGAAATGTTTGAAGCGGCCAATGACCGATAATCACAGGTGTGACTTCCTGAGTTCTCATCCACTTCCTTCAGTCAAAGTAATCAGCGTGACACGAGACAAACAGTCACAAAGCACCGTCAGTGTTTGAGCGACAGCCTAATGTGACAGATCTGAGAGCGGCGGTGTGTGAGGGACAGGCGTGGCACGCAGCAGAACAGCCAGGGCCCGCAGGCGGATCCCCGATCAAGACAGGGAGACTGGCTTGACGCCTCTGACACATCGCCCCGCTGCTGAGACGCCGCTCTCACATGAAACACTCACTGGCTGCATCGGCGGTGGCGGCTGGCCTACTTTTGCCCCTCTTTCCCCATGTGTCAAAATGTGTCATTTATTCTAATTTCCCGTCATCTGTGTGCATATTAATGACTTTCTTGATAAAGTTTCATTCACAAACCTTCCTTTTTGTTAGGTGGCTTTCTTCTCCCTTTCCTCTCCTGTTCACCTTTGACCTTAATACTAAAAGTTTCTTCCGGCAAAAACACAACAAAACTCCAGCTAAATTGTTGAGAGGCCTATTTATAAAACTTCAGCGTTAGTAGCAGAGTGGAGGTGACGGAGCATCGGAGGTACAAGGATTGACATTTACATAACAGCTTGATGAGAACCTAATCGTGATATGACAAATAGGAGGAGTAGAACTGATGGATCAGATGTTAGTGTGTGGGAGGGCCAATCACATAAGAGACGCACAACTTTTCACAGCAAACTTGAAAAACATGATGTTGTTTGCTGATTACTAGCATGCAAGTGAGATAAAGAAGCCTGTGGGCGCTGTATTAACGTCATTCCGTGAAATATATATTTTCCAGGACAAGGAAAAAAACATGTAAAACTGTTATTTTCTCTCCCCATCAACACCCTAATGCACACATGCAAATATTATGCTAATGCTATGTTAATTGGTGGAGTAGCTGCAAAGCAGCCCTGCTGTTCAAATGAGTGGTGAGAAAATAGGTGGGGTCAGTCGCAAGCTGTAAAAGCAGCTCCAACACAAATAAACAAAACCCTCAGGGATTAACAGAACAAGGGCCAGTGATAAACGGATGAGAGGGAATACAACAGGCTGGAAGTGAGGGGACAAGGGAAGCAGCTCAGGGATATGGAAATGTGAAGACGCAAAAGGACAAGGGTAAAAGGAATAAGTGGAGGGAGATGGGTAAGAAGGGTTTATGAAGGAGACAGGGGGATTAAAGGGGGACACGCTGAGGAATCAAACAAGTCAGAGGTGAGACAAATAGGGAAAGATTTCTGGGGGACATTAAAGCAAAAGGGTAAGTACATAAAAGGATGAAGAAATGCAAATGAAGTAGGGAATAAGAATGGAGAAAATAATAGATGACATGAGACAGATTTGTAAATTAGTTCCGGAAAAGTTAAAAGAAACGTCAAGTTCTCGAACGCAAATTTATTTTTAAAAAAAGGTGAAGTAGTTCAAACTCTCAATGACTGTGAGATACTTTCAAGCAGAGTTCACCCTCAAGTGACAATTTAGTCCTCATCCACTCGCCCCTTGGCCACGCAGAGATGGGTGAACAGTGGGGCAAGAACGTGCCGGAAAAACAACATAGCATGGCTTCAGGACACTCGGATCACTTTGGACAAGCAGTAGGGAGGCATTTTATGATTTTTATCATGATTTTTTTTGGGGGGGGGGATTAGGCCCCATTTACTTTGATTGTTTAGGAAACTACAGCAACACCTTTTCCTGTTAAACTGCAGCTGTGTTTTGTGGACTAAAGAAACCTTCCTGCAACCTCTCTTGTCACGAGTAGAAAAAAGACTGAATTTTTCAGGTGAGCTGTCCACTCTAAGACAATCACGCACAATAGCAGTCGGTCTCATCCTGACAGGCTGCTTCAGATTGTGTTGTTAATGCATTAGTTGAAGTTTAAAAGGAGAAACTGCTGCTTTAGTCACAGCCTTTTGCTCATCATCACAATAGCAGTCATCAATGAGCTGTAGCATATCAATGCACTCGCCCACCCTCAGCGCTGAACTCACTCACTGGGGCTCAAACTCTCATTGCAGGTACGTGATCCACCATCACCTGACGTTAATATACAGGCACTAACTACCGGATTTTGCCACCAACGTGATAGAAATCCGGAACGCTCACATTCCAGGGGACAAATGCCTCAACGCCGGACACACACATGCCAATGCCATTTAGTTTTTGTCAACAGACTGATGAAGAAGTGGCAGAAAATAACATGAAAGTAGGAATGTATACAACGTTATTATCATTATTACATTATTATTTGAATACCTTCGTATCCAATTTCATGGCGAGTGTCTGATTTTGTACAGGCCTTTTTATCTGTTCCATATTGTGAGAGGAAATATCTGTTGCAGTGTCACACATAATGATGCAATTGTGGATTGAATAAGAGGCACATGCAGATCAATTAATCCTCAATGTGAGCACTGTTGATAGGCAGAGGCGCGACAACAACAGCAGTTATGTGTTACAACAGAAACGGCGGTCTCGGGGTTCTTTCAGAACCTCGCGCCCCACGTGTGGATCTACACATTCTTGTAGTGTTTCGCCACATTCTGCATCGTCCTCTACATTTCTTATAAACTTATTCCAAACTTGCGCTTCATGAATTTTTGGTGGTATTTCAGGGAATCATAGCGACAAAAGCTGATGGCATTTAGGAAACATGTGATGTCAAATTGTAACGTAGCCACACGCTCCGCACCAGCCTCTCCTCTGGCCTCAGGACAAAGCATCCTGGAGCTGATCAAAACCTACAATCGTCCCCATCTATATTTAGGATCCTTTGGAACAATCCTGGATCAGGTCTAAGAAGGTCTTTTTTATTTTTTGCACATATCTTTGACACAAACTTGAGCTCAAACTTGAGGAGAGCAACTGCTGATGTTCAGACTGTTCTCACCACCAATCAACTGCACTGGAATTTGTTTGGAAGTTTACAGAGATCGTCTCCTCATCCAGGTCTCACGGGACCTCCCACGTCTGCCCAAATGAACCCAACAGGGCCAAGAGTTCTGTGGATGTAGAATTCTCACAATACCAGTGAAAAGATGTTAATGTCTACGGGTCAGAGACACCTGATACATGAAAATAATCAAACAGGGCAGGAAATGCCGAAATGAAATCAGACTTTCAGGAAGTCAAGGACACGATGCAACACAAGACTGGAGATAAAAGGAAGACCCGTCACTGCTGATGTTCCAAAGGAACACACAAGAGAGAACAAACTGTTCACTGGATTCAGCAGCTGTATCCGTCACAACCCATCAACATGGGGCATGCTGATGTGAAAGAAACACGCGGTACATTAGCAGTGTGCACCGCTAAGCACTGAAAGGGTTATGGAGAACAAACATGAGTGGAAACCAAATAAGTTCTGGGAAATTCTTTCAAGCAATTATCAAGAGATTGGTGAAGTTGGTTTTCTACTAGGAATCATACTCTCGATACCCCGTGTTGTAAGATATAATTATTTGGAGTACTGAGAGTAGGGAAACATTACAGGACAGACACCCTAAATAAATAAGGCACCCTATGGTTTTCTTATGAATCTGTCAGGGGCTTTATAGCTCCAGGCCTCCGGTGCCTCTGGTTGTTTCCTGTGTGTAGCGTAATGTGTAAGAGCTCAGCAGGCCCTGGCAGGAACAACGCTATTTGGAATCTATCAGTGTCCGCTTCATGCCAACCAGCCACAAGATACCCTCCCAAAAACATCCCCTCTGGAACCCTAGTGGCTGCCAGTTTCTCAGACAGCCCACCGCTGACCCCTTCAGGCCAGGAAACTGTCGTCCAGCCAAGGAGCCCAAGAGCCCAGGGGCCTCTTTTTTCCCCCCAGTCTCTAAGATGGCTGTGTTGGCTGCTCGCTCAGGCCTGGGACACAAAGGCATTGAGACACAGACACCCGCTGAGGAAGGCAGAAAGAGAGAGAGTGCTCAAGTTTGCAGTTTTAATTTGATCGCCTCGTCACTTCATTTTGCTCCAAGATTTAAAAGCCCACTTATTCCTCTCTTTGCTCTGGAGTTTTCTTTTTTTTTTTTTTTTTTTTTGAAGGATTTCCCCGGCATGTGCGAAGGCAACGCCACAAGCCACGCAGCAGACAGCCATGTGTCCTGACAGTTGACTTTGAATCACAGTTGAGATCTACTTCGTATTGCCAGCTTTGTTTTTTTGGAATCATTCTTTATTTTTAGACGAGGTTGCTGAGGTTGCGTGAAAGACGAACTGCCCTCTTTGGTTGTCGTCACGTATTTGTCCTCTTCAGTTCGTGTGTGTGTGTGTGTGTGTGTGTGTGTGTGTGTGTGTGTGTGTGTGTGTGTGTGTGTGTGCGTGCGTGCGTGTGTGCGTGCGTGTCCTCTCGTTGCAACCAAATATGACCAGCTGGCTCTGTCTCCCTACCCCCTGGGCCCTGTGTGGAATTGTTAAGACTTTTTCGATTGGGACAAATCCAGGACAATCCAGCCACAGTGTGGTAGCGAGAGGGAGAAAAACACAGGAAAGAAGCGAGTCAGGAAGAGACGTGATAGCAGAGGGATTGTCGGTTTAAATTCTCAACTTCCAACAGCTGCTGCATCACGAGGGTCAGAGGGATTTCCTGGATGGAGGTGTCCTAATGGCTTGGTGTTAATATGAATTCATAGACGACCCATTAGCGCCCTTCTCTAACCCACCTCCTCCTCTTCCTCAGCCCACCATAATGGCCCTGGCTCTGGCCGCTAGTCTGCCTGCAGCGGATATAACATGGATTTATTCCGATGTTCCCAGGGATTACACCCTCAGTGAGCTGTGTATTATGAGTAGATTTAGGCCCATAACTCCTGAAGATAAGGAGGGATTGGAGTGATTGTTTAAACGGCATGTGTTAGCCATCATAGCCGCGACACAAGGCCACCAGTGTGTGTGTGTGTGTGTGTGTGTGTGTGTACGTCTGAGAGAATGATTCAGAACAATATAATGTTCAGAATATTGATGTTCATTGAAATTCCAATCTCTCTCTGAAATGCTTTAAACGAATTTAAATGAATGCTCCATGGAAGTGAAATGCCTCTTGAATAAAGAAAAGCTTTCTTACACCATTACCTCGTTAGGTTTCATTTCAAACATTTGAAAAAAACAAAACATTACAAATAATAGATTGCGGAATAATTTGAACATTTGAAAAATTACAAACTTGTTTTACGCACTGGATATGGAGAGCATTTGCAGAGCGAAAGACTTTGAGCCACCCACACACACACACACACACACACACACACACACACACACACACACACACACACACACACACACACACACACACACACACACACACACTCACACACACACACACGATCTATCTTAATATAAACAATTTGAGCACTAACACCCACAGAAAGGAAGTTATCTACAGTGATGAATTGTACCGCAAAACCCAAACAACTGCCCTGAACCTGAACACGCTGCAAACCTTAAGTTACTCAGCGAGACTTCCAGTCTTCCCAATGTCCCGTTGGTTACCGGACATAAATTTGGAGCTCCGACATGCTGCTGCTAGACAGATGTGTGAGTTCTGGTATTGTAGTCGGAGTGCAGTGTGGCTAAGCAGCCCTGTGGTGAGACTCTTTACTGGGCCTCAGGGACAACTGAAAGACCACTCTGACCACAAAACACAGCTCCATAAACACAAGCAGAGAGCTCGACTCCGACAGAGGACGGAGCCAAAGACTGGAGGTCTGTGGGATAGCTTCGCTCGCAACCAGGAAACGTCTCACTGAGCTTTAACTCTGTATTAGCCTGAGATACACCCAAACTTGTTTCAAACTAATGATTTTAAAATCTGTCAGTGCGGTGCTGCTACTTCTAATTCTCTTTGACAGCATAAGAAGGTCCAAAATATTCTAGACGATGACGGACTTAAACCTGATTGTTCTTGGTAGTTTTTGCAGTGAAAATATCACAGTTGACATGAACGTAGCACATTAAAACATGATCTGTTTGGTCACAAGCCACATCGGCGTGTCGGCTTGAGAACCGGACAAACACACTGATCCTCTTAGTCCTGATCTTCATCCACAAATAAAAGAAACCACGAAGGAAGTTCGATGAAAAAAAAAAAAAAAACAAAGAAAAAACAACCTGGTATGGGATTCACACATCAAAGTCAAACAGTCATTATCCAACCCCAGTTTAACAAGAAAGAATATGATTTTTAAAAGAGAACAGTTTTCTCCAGTAAAAGTACAAATAATCTTGAAATGGTGTAAACAATCTATAACAACACAAGGATGATGGTAAGCGTATACCCCAGGAAGGGTTCACTGCCTGAATCTGCTACTGCACTTCATACATCTCCAAACAACTGCGTGAATCTTAAAGCTGCACTGGGAAACATGAGACTTTAGCAGCTGCAACTGAAAGACAGTATTTAAATTTTTTTTCTGGGTTGACAGAGTGAAGGATTAATTACCCAGAAACTAAAACTTCTCCGAGCAGCATTTCTACTGTCATCAAAACAACTTAAATCTGAAATTTCAAGCTGGAAATTATCAAAATTTCATTGTAACCGAATTCATTCTGTAAATTTCTCTGAAACTTTAATTCGTTTCGTTCCAATTATGTGAAAATACATCAGAGCTTACTTAACCTGTGTTCTTCAAACGTGTGTGACACGCTCACGTGTCATACGCATACTGGATATTACATTGCATTGCTTCATCAGGTGATAGAAAATGAAATTATTCGTCAACCTCTGAGTATCAAATCAACAGTACAACCAGCGTTCAATAAATCATTTTGTAATATTGTGTAATTAATGGCTTATTAATGTTTTACAGATCAACACTACATTAATATCTAGATAGAGACAAGAAATTACATTTGACTATGAAATAACTGTAAGGTTTATGAGAAAGTATGTCACTGATAAATTGGAGTAAACTGTCATGGAGGATGCAGTAACCGTCCTAATCAGTGAGATATTTTGCTTCCTCAATCCGTCTTGAAGTGAAGCAGCAGTCCAGTGAGCTTTTCCCTTCAGCGCCGTGCCAAGCTGTCAATTTACAGACAGAAGTATGCCGTCTCCAAATGTTCTGATAAATAAACACTACTGTGCAAGAGGACAGCTCTTTCTGCGTGTGTGTAAGCTCATGAAGTGCTTGTTGCCAGATCTGCAGCCTACATTCAGACGGTGACAGACAGACATTATGTACCTGTGTCACAGAAAGAGAGAGAGAAGGAGCGAGCGATCGAGCGAACATGTCTGCTTGTTATTCAGCTTGTGGATTATGTTCTGTTTAAATGAAATCTCTTCAGCTCGGCAAAAACAACTTTAAAGCCCCCCCCCCTTTTTTTTTTTTTTATCATGTAACATATTTCATCAAAGTTCTGCCAAATATAAACACGGTCACAATGATCGTGTCCTTGCAGAATTTGAGCTGGATGAGGCCCGATGGACATCAACTAATCCTCTCTGAGCAGAGGTCAGAGGTTAACTTCCTGCTATGAAAGCTGAAGGGGGAAAGTTGACAAATGAAAAAAATTATTGTCTCATCAAATTGTATTTTTGTGTTTTAATGTGGGGGTCCCCCCTCCCCTCAGATGCGCTCACTCACAGACATCCATCAGACGGGTGTAATTGGTGTGTAGAGACTGCTGCCACAAATAACTGTAATTACCAGAAATGACTTGTTGCATGAAAACAGCCACGCGTGTCGTTTCATGTTTGACTTTGCCGGTCAGATGTTCGTGGAACTTTGTGTAACAGCACTTTGCGGCTCATTTTTAACACATTAAAGCTCATTGTTTGAGCAGCGGCTCATGTTGAACTCTTCACACGCTGGTGTGAAATGAACTAGCAAGTGTTTTTACTACCGTGAAGTTGCTGCCACCCCCCTCCCCCCCCTCAATAATGATAATACACAACTCACGCAAGCATATGGATACACATAACAAGCAGAGCACAGAGGACAACAGGCAGAAGAGCACAGGGGAAACCGGCTTGTGAAGTCCTAGAATATCATGAGACATTTGCAGTCTAATTACGTGTTTTCATGTTGTGTTTGGTTTTCCTCGCTGCGACCCACAGCTGCAAAGTGAGAACACAATAACCAGGAAAGAGCGCAGTGATGAGACCACACGGAGAGAAACAAACCCAGGCAGAAGAGGAGGAGACGGATGTGTGTTGACACTTGGTATGTCCGCCACTCTCTGGGTCATTAAGAAAGTGATACCCCCGCTGCGTATCCCCTCGCTCTGGGAAGCTGATCTAGAAGCTGCAGGGTAATTTGGACCAGCACCAGGACTCATCAGGTCAGTTTATCCTAAAAATCCAGACGGAGAGATGAGATAAGAAGCCTACGGACGCTTCTTGAAGCATCCTGGCTTGAAGTGTCAGAACTGGAGAAAGAAAAGCAACTTGAGGCGATGAGGCCTCTGCAGCCCATCGGTGAATAAATCTTGAAGTGTCCTTTCACCAGGAGCAATAACAAAACATTAAATCAAAGCCGAGTGGACAAATTAGTAAAAGGCAATCTGGGGAACAAGCTGTAAGTGTGTGTGTTAGGACAACTGTGTGAATGTCTGCTGTCGCCGCTCAAACAGTTCGAAGTGATACAGTTTTAGTTGCGACTGTATGTGTGTGTCAGTGTAACAAGAACATAATCTATAGGAGGGTGCAAGGTGTGTGTCTGTGCACGTGGGCGGGTGATGGCTTGTGCCTGGAGTTTGTGTGTTTTATTTTTCTCTGAGAAGAAAATACATTTAGAGAATGTGCGTATAGGGGAGGATCATGTGAGTTGGACGTGTCCCCATTTCTGCTTGTTTCTTCCCTGTTTCCGCCCTCCACAAATCTCGGTGGTGGCAGCGGCGGCGTTGACATTTGGGAGCAATTTTGAAGTGCGCCCGCAAAGGTTGTCAAGGGATTAATCTCATCTCACGCTGGGGCGCGGAAAAAAAATGGCTTCCTCCAAGAATTAAACACAATTTACCCATCAAGACAAGTCTTTCAGGATGGGAGACAAGCATAAATAATATCTCCTCGGTCCAGATTCGCTAATTTACAAGCTTAGCATCTCCAAATGTTATTAGCGGGAATGACGAGGTTACCAGAAGGCGCTGTAGGGAATGATTTGTTATCCGGGCAAGCAGCAGCTGCAGCAAAAAGCGCATGTTGGAGTGCTCAGATAGAAAGAGAGACATACCTGACACCCACTGCCTCACCCCTCCTTCCCCTCTCCTTCCTCCTCCCCCACTACCACCACGACACCCGGGACCGCACACACCTCGGGCTGGCAGATACTGAACTTGGCATCTCTCAAGCTAATGTTCTTTTCCTCTCTGTCTCCCCTTTCTCCCTCGCTCTTATTGCCGTTTATTTTCTCTGTTTTCCCTCGATTTCTCTCCCTCTGTATCTCTCTCTTTCTCTCCCACTTGCTCTTGAGGCTTGAAACATCAAATAGAACATTTGGGCAACCGTCGTCATCTTGGCAAGTGTTAAAGTAGCTCTCGTCTGCAATAAAAAAAAGGGGGAAGAGGAAGTTTGCTTTTTCAGATATTCAGCCGCTCTTAACATATCAGTCAAAGTGAATACAGATGTCTCTATGCCTCATCCAAAAATATGTTTGTCTCTTCTAAAGATCCATATCGCCGTCTTTGCTCGGTCACCGTCAATCACGAGGCGACTGCGTTCTCAAGCCAAGTTGAGCAGAATTTTTCGTGATTAACTTTGTAAATAACCAGGTGCCTCCTGAATTTGGATGCTGCACCTTTTCTAAGCTGACAAGGAGCTAACACCCTCAATCTGACGTCGCCGTTGTGTGAGATGGATCATTCGCTTTGTGTGTGCCTTTGTGCATGCGTGTAGGTGTGCATGTATGAGTGTGAGTGTGTGTGTTTAAGGGAGAATATTTTGATCTGTGCTGGCTGTTTATCTTGCTGAAACAGGAGTCTCCCGTCACTCCAGCCCTTTCTGATCCTGACAGATGAGTTCAACCCCAGCCTGCAGCCGCCGAGGGGAAGAGTAGAGAGGATAGGGGGAGGGTGGGGGTAAGAGAATGAAACAGATGGATATAGGAAACAGAAATAGGAGAGAAAGTAAAGAAAGAAACACACACAGAGGTGGAGAAAGAGAGGAAGACAGACAGAAAGGGAGAGGAGTGGAGGAGAAAAGAGAGGGCGCTTAGCCTCACCTGCCAGTCTGTGTTAGCGGGGATGAGCCAGAGTTCCCTGCTTCTGGAAGCTTAGTGTCAAAGGTGGGACTGCAGGGCTCTGTCTGACGTGTGTGCACGTGTGTGTATGTGTGTGTGTATGTGTACACTGTAAGGGTGTGTGGGAGTGTGTGGGCATGTGTCTTCGTGCCCAGTAGGGGTTCCCCCGCACGTTCCCACTTCTTGCCTCTCCACCACTCCTCAGATCACCTCTTTCTCTTGCCATCACTCAGGGGTGCTGTGTGTGTGTGTGTGTGTGTGTGTGTGTGTGCGTGTGCGTGTATATACACTGGTGAGGATGGGTACCATGGTAGGCATCTCGGAAGACAACCCAAAGAGAAGCCAGTGATTTCTGCCAAGTGCATTAGTCACAACATCGGCCTTGTTTTCCAACTCTCATCTGATTTGCTTTACAGGACATAAAAAAGTAGTTCCAGGGAAACATTGTTTGGAGAACGTGTGTTAAGTTTATGGCCACTCTCAGAGGTGCAGCTGCTACAAAAGTCTCTTCCCTACTGGCCAAAAAACATTAACACTTGCAATGCAATGGCAAAACTTGAGGTGAATAACCCTGCAGGTGGCCTCTGGCGCTTCCAGTCTTATCAACGATACACACGCGGGAAGGGAAGCTCGTCACCTGTCACCGTCCTCCATGCTGCCTTTACTAGCCCAAGATACAAAACCCCGGTGCTGTCTGACAACTCTACGCTCACACAGATGAAGTGACTGGGTTTGTGACGCCCAACATGAAGCACCAGGAAGAAAAAAAAAAAGATAGACGGGCAACTCCTCCTCTCCTTGCAATCGGAGCAGGACAACAAGAATACCTCTCCTTCCACCACTAGGAGGCCACCAGCAGCATGTATGACCAACACTGTTCAAACAACAAAAATTCTTAAAATTGTAGTTCAAACACTATATGTGGTTGGACCGTGTATGAGAAAGTCGCCATCATGTGAATTCCTGGGCATTAAATGTTCATCTGTAATTGTACGTTGATGGTCCCGGTAATATTTGTTGTTAAGGAACGCTGGAGTCATCAAAGCACAACTTCCACTTACTGCACTAGTGGATGATATAGAAACCAGCATCAACAAATGACAAAGCTGAGGAGAAACACAAATGTGGCTTCGCTGTGCTAGGAGGGGGCGGGACCAGCAGCTCATCATCCAGTCAGAACAGGAGCTTCCCCCTTGCTCCCCCCCCCCCACCCCCCACCCCCACATCGGCTTCTCTCGCTGCAGTGGAGCAGCAGGTTTTGGTCGTGCCTGCAGGACCTTCCAGGAGGTCGTAAATCTTGGCTCGCAACGGGAGCTTCAGAGTCGGATCTGAGTGAGCGCACCGTCTGACACCGTTCCAGTAAAACCACTGGTTCTCTGAAGGGAGTCTGGACTGGGACCAGAGGAGGGACCAGACCTCAATTACAGTAAATTCCAGTAATATTTTGTCAGTTACAAACTGATAAAAATGCAACATGTTTTTTTTTTACAGTTCCACACCATTTGACCATTATGAGGCATATAAAATGCCACCTGATATTTTGCGTGCCAAATTGTAACAAAATTTAAGTTATAAAATTGGAAAGCGGCTTGCCTACGCGGCCATGCACTTCGCCACTAACCAAATCAAATTCTCCACCCGCGGGAGACACCGGCTCCTCCACGTTGCCTGGTCATTGTAGTTTGGAGACAGGAAACCTATGTGATAAGAGCACCTGGACCTCCAGGGAGGGTGCTGCCTGAGCTATGAGTAACGTGGCGATGACGACTGAGCACTCACTGGCCGCAGCGTGGACATGTTGACTGGCGTGGTGGCTGGTGTGATCCCATCACAAGATGGTCTCTAGTTTCAGTTGCTTGTGAAAAACAACAACTTATAATAGTGTATTTTCACTTTCAGCAGGACACTGGAGCCGAATCAAAGTTGCCTTATTATTTTTGAATAATCCACCACTCTCACTTAACATGCATGCATTCGGTTTGTCTAGAAAAGAATCACTGTTGGAGGGGGGAAAAAAAAGCAGACAGTCACACCTCTGAGACCCCAGTGTATCAGTTCCTGTTGTCAGTGCTTCTCATGCCCAGACTGTTGGCTTCAGTCCTCTATAAAATCTAACACTCCCTCTAAATTTTACCTCATCATTCTCTCCTTTTCTTTTATCAGTTGCCATTTGTGTAACCTTTGTGTCATTACTTCATGCTTTAGTCCAGTGTTTGTTCTAAGTTACTGCCATTCCTTGGACGAAGTGTGGTTTAGTGATCAGATTCTGATGGTTTAACACTTTAGCTTCCAGCTAACATCTAGAACTCCATGCAGTTGCTTGTTGCGAGTGTCATTTAACTGTCACAATTTTCAGTCTAAGATTAGAGCGTTGTTTTGGTTTTTTTTAGTGAGTACCTGCTGATTTAAAAGTAACCACAAGTTGAACAATCTAGAATGTTTAAGCTTCTGGAGAATGATGATTTACCTCCTCAGTTATAACAACATTTAAAATTTGTCCGCTGAGGCAAAATTATGTTTTCAGAAATTAGCTGATTATTGGGGGCATACCATTTAAGTGCATACCATGTAGGCCCAGGTCCTATTCTGCATGTCATCCCCGTCTCCCTCCCCCTTCCTGTCATCTCTTCACTTTACTATCAAATAAAGCAGTAAAAATGCAAAAAAATAAATAAATAAAGAGCTGATTATCATTCCCCTCTGCCTTAAGAGGCAGCTTGCGGTCTTACAGTGCAGATCATATTTCATTTGTTTGCAAATGGTAGAAACTACATTTTGGTGTTGGTTGTTATTCAGCTCTGCTGTGTGCCAAACAAGAACCTCAAGCTGTTAGGACCAGAAACTGCTCCACCAAAGAGGAAACGTTTGTGAGAGTGTGAGGGGTCAAGTTGATTGCTAGCCTAGCATCAACCGGCTCACCAAGTAGCCATCAGCTCACCAGCTAATTTGCATATCTGACCAGCTAGCTCTGCATACACGTCACCGCACCTCTATACTGCACTACTTTTTTGGGAGAAAACATGCAACTGCAAATTGACGTCTATTCAAACCTTCACCAACTGGAAACGCGTGACGTCAGAGATGGTCTGGTCCACCCTTACCCCAAAGAGGGCAGAGGGACGACTGCGCAAGCTGGACAGCGCTGGAGTACACACAGCAGAGCACTCCTGCGCACCTGCGGGGTTTTCATGTGAGCTGAATTTGAGGCTAATTAAACGTATTCACAGATGGGTTCATTGTCCGCCTTTTTGATAGAGCGA
This sequence comes from Aulostomus chinensis, assembly GCF_037954235.1. Classification (NCBI taxonomy): domain Eukaryota; kingdom Metazoa; phylum Chordata; class Actinopteri; order Syngnathiformes; family Aulostomidae; genus Aulostomus; species Aulostomus chinensis. The sequence continues at coordinate 5,270,643 of NC_141323.1, read as the reverse complement.
CACAGCGAAAGAGCGAGAGCGGTGTAAAGAAGCTGAGTGAATAAATACTCTTTTTAAAAACAATATGTGATAAATCGATGTATGGGAGGAGGTGGGGGGTTTGTGCTACGTGTGTGTAGGAGTGAGAGCGCGTCTAAAGGAGATACTGTAGCAGGAGAGCACAAACGCAGGGGGGTCAGTGGGATTTCAGAGCGTATATTGAACTGGTGTAATTGGGAGCATGACCGACAACACAGTGGCTGGAATACTATACGTCAGACCAACTGCTATTAGCGCCATCTCTTCTTGGCTTCTGCTGTTGTTCACATGCACTCTTTCATCTCTCCCCATCGCTTTACATTACCAACTCTCACCTCCCACCCTTCCATCCGTGTGTTTCTTCTGAATGAGATGGAAGCTCATTCTTTTCTCCGAACCAATGTTCTCGTTGAGACTTAGCCGAGAGGCCTTAAAGAATGGACCGTATGTGCAAGGGGTCACACCTCTCAGCCTGCCCTGACCTGCCCCGAAACGAGGAAAAACAGCAGGTCTTTGTGACAGCTTGTAAGCAGGATCTGAAATTTCTCCCACTCGCACAGAAACCTTGACTCCGACCCCTTGTTGTATCTGAAATTGCGAAATGGGAGCTGTAAATGTAGAATAATTTCATTGAAAAGAATGCTGTGATCACCAACTCGGCTAAATTGTCTGTAAACACTGACCTACGAGGTGTTTGTTCACATTCCTGCGTTCTGCTGTTGTATTAAGACTGCTTGCTTCTTGAAAAGTGGCGATAATGCCACGGGCCTGCAAAAATTCAACCTTTCATACTGGCAGCACCGCTTGCCGCCTAATCCACTTAGAAACCCTGCCCCTGAGCTTCTCGCTTTCTTTTCCTCCTTCTTGTTTACCTTAAATGCCTCCCTCTCTCACCAAATATCACTTCTCCTGTTTCTCCAACCTCTTTTTTTCTGATTCTCCGTCTCGCCGATCCGTGACAGATAGGAAGAGGACTACGGGGCCACAGAGCGGAGGCTGTGAAAATCTCACCACACTTTTAATGACTTTTAATGAGATTCATAAAACATGCAGAAACGTGCGGCCGAGCGGGAGAGAGAGTGAGTGAGAGAGAGAGCGAGAGCAAGAGAGAGAAAGAAACAGAGGGAGGGAGGAAAAGGGGGGTGGGAGCGAGAGACGAGAGGAAGCAGCACAGCCCGCCACCAAGCTGACAGCGAGCAGGCTTGACATTTGGCCTCTCATAATTAGGGAAGTGCCAGATTCCGTCCCACTAAATCTCAGCTCAAAATCATTATTCTCTACAGTGTTGACTCCGCTGTGTCCGACCCGCTTAAGCCCCTCTCTGTGCCCCCCTTTCTCCTCCGTAAATATCGCAGCCAAAATTACATTACAGTTTTGAGCTTGCCTCCCCCTTAATTGCTTGCCCTCCAAACACAATCTGCTTTGGCAATACATAAGATGGTATGTGAGTTAACAGCGACAGTGAGTTGGCAGCGAGGGAGCTGAGCGCCGGTCTGTGAAAAAAGGGAGCACTAAGACGAGGAGATAAAGTGTGGAGGAGAGCTGGAGAGGAGCTGATCACACACAGACAAGCTGGGGAGCAGCAGACAGATGCCACGAGAGCATGGCTGTCATCCGCACAGCCAGGATGGTGGGAGGAAAGGCGGAGCAGAGGGAGGGAGGAGAGGCCGCGAAGGAAAAGAAAGGCAGAGGCAAGAGAGGAGAGGTTGAAAGCAGCGAAGGATGCTGCTGCAAATGAGGGAAGTGAGAAATGGGATGAAGGGAGAGGAGGAATGAATGGAAAACTTCAAGATGGGCAGCGGCGACCAAAGGATATGTGCCCACAATCAAGACTTCATTCACTGCAACAAGTAAATTGTTTCATTTCAATTCAAACTGGAGAAATTCAGCTGCACCATCGATATGAGAGGAAACAACAGGAAGAGCACAGAGTGGTAACACGAGGGCAGCTGGTGAGAAAAGTCTAAGTGAAAAATGTCAGGTCAGCTTGTCAGAGTTTGTCACCTGAGCCTCAGAGCGTCAGAGTGTCACGTTACATCAGCCACATCTAAAGAAACAGCACACGGGTCGAGTGTGGCTTTGCCGCCGTTTCTCACGCTAATGCTAACGCTAACGCTTAACAAAGGCATTTCAGTAATGACTGTCGGTGTTACTTTTAAATACAAATTCCAATACTGGGCTAAAAATCATTATCATGTGATTTTTCATCTTGTCAAGTCACGGTGTTTGTGTATTAAAGTGCACACACACACACACACACACACACACACACACACACACACACACACACACCCCTAGTGATCGTCAATCTTTACCTGACTCAGGGTGTTCTCAGACGCCATGTATGGGATTATGGGAAATACTCATCAAAGCCCCCCCCCCCCCACACACACACACACACACACACTTTAAATACCACGACAGCCTGCATGTCGCCAACGTTTCAAATGCATCATTTAACATTAATAGTTCAACTTTATACTGTCGGGTCATTGCATGTCACTGCTGCATGGCTGCTGACAAGTTGTCAACCAGTCAGACGTCCCACTCCCAACAGTCCGGATCACACCTCTGTACGGGTAGTACCAGTTCCCTTCCTCCAATAAACACAGTGCTGTGCTACTATCCTGCAGAACTCTTTGAACAATCGCGCGGGAGGAAGGAGCAGCTCAGGGGGCAGATCTGTTTAACAGGCAACATTCATTTTATTCATTTATCAATTTATTCTTAATCTAACGTTTGACATCTGCACTTCTGGTAAATGCCAGACTTCGCTGGGTCTCGCCAAGCTGCTCATTTTCAATAAATAAATGAAAGCTATCAATTCCATTATGGCCTTACAAAAAAAAATTTCATTTAAGAAAGAGAACATTCTTTCACTATTAAATGCCAACTAAAAAAATCAATATGTTTCAATGAAATACCAAATGTGTAAAACTTGATCAATCCTCAGTCACGAATAGCATCCCGAGCAAATCTACGAAGTTCTGCTTCGCCAGATACCACAGTGACCAACCAGCTGTAAGACGCAATAGGAATACACGCTCTTCCTGGGAATGAGGTCAGCTCCTTGGTTTTTTTGGAGAGCTTGAGGTTCAGGATGCTTCGAGGTTTCATTTGTGGGAGAAGAGAAAATAGCTCCCGGAAAACAAGAGGCAACAAGACAGAAAGGTGAGGCGTTCTGAGAGCGAGAAAGGACATTTATCGATGAGGACAGAGACATCAAGTCTGTCCAAGTCTGACAGTGTTCCCTTGCATGTTCTCCAGCAGGAGCTGTAGCGCGACGATGACCTTCACTATGGAAAGTCGAGCCTCGTGAAGCTCACCTAATACTGTATGTGTTGTACATGAGCTACAAAAACTGCTACTGTCCTCTTCTTTTTTTTTGGGGGGGGGGGGGGTTGCGTCATTCAACATCTCTTAAATCCTCGAGGATCCGGTCCTGTCAGTGTCTTAAAGAAAACAGTGCCATGATTTGTTTTAAGCCTTTGCAGTCAATCATTTTGGATCAGAATAAAAAAGAAACACTTTTTTTTTTAAATAACCACAAGCTAAAACCACCCAGCATGCAGCATCATTTCACTGCAGATGAAAAAGCATCACCACAAGCGCCTTTTCTCTCCCCACCCCCCCCCCCCACCCCACACTACTTTGAGAAGCAGAGACAAAGTTCCTTCCTTTTTCTTACACTTGGCGGCTTCTGTCTTCCAGAGAGAGCCCATCACAAAGCGTCAGCTAATCTGGGAGATGGCCACGAGGGGACATGGGTTTGACAGGGGCTCGCTTACTCCATAAGCCTGCCATTAACGCTAATCCTCCTGGGTGACGAGCAGAGGAGGGGCAATAGCGAGCGGGCGGGAGGGACAAGACAGCCTGTAAATATCAATAACAAATAGGAGATGTGGCGGTATTACCACCGCCGCCGCCGCCACACCCTCATCCCAGCCCGTTCTGGCCCCCATGTCTTTATCCTTTATCTTACAGGGATTGGACTAATCTCTCCCGCCGTTATGACAGTCAATTAGCAGAGTAGAATGTAGTTGGACCCAAGATGCTTAAAAGTAAACGTATGGGGGTTCATGGGTTGCGTGTGCGTGGGTGTGTGTCGATGAGTTTGGTAGCGAGGGGTGTGTGTTCACTAAGTGTGTGTCTGTGGAGAGATGTTCCACAATGACAACTATCTGTCTGTCCGCCCCCCTGGAGAGCAGATGGGATATGAGCCTGCCAATGAGACAAGACGAGAGAGTGGTGTGTGCATGTGTGTGTGTGCACACCAGTGCGTGTGTCAGTCATGCATATGCACACACACATGCACAAGGACACTCGTGCGTGAGTGCTTGTCTGTGTGTGCCTGTTTTTTTCTCCGCATTCAGTGCAACAGTGTCCTCCCATACTTCCACAGTTGTACCGCTCTTACAGAGACAGTCTGGTGAGTTGAGGCGAGTACATCTTCTGAGAGGGCCGCCTTGTGATACTGTGACACAGAGCGGACATGACTCACAACAAACCAGCGTTATAACAGCACGCTTGGCTCGGCCTGACGCAGCACACGTTGCAGGTATGGATGTTGTCAAAGCCTGGGTCACTGCTCCGCTGATTAAAAAGCCTTTTAGTTTTATCTAATGAGGCTCAAAGAGTTAAACCACTGACAACTAGTCTGAGGTTTGCAGGAAAATCACTCCAAAATGAACTCTGGAAACCAGGATGGGATTTCTTCAAATTGTCACCTTTAATTTTATTTATTTAAATTTTTTTTGGTCCTTCTAGTTTTAACAAACGCTCTCCTCAAGCCAGCCAGACTTGGCTATGAATTTATATTTGGCTTCAGCAAAATTTTAGAGCTGCTGTGCCTTTTTTAAAAAAAAATGTAGATATTTCTATGATCAATAGCGGAACGATACCAGAGTGACTGATTTCATACAGATTTAGCTGTGTTATTATTCAGTGGATGAAAGTCAGCTGGGCAACACCACATGTTGAGTTTCCGTCATTATTGATGAATGTTTTCTTGATTCATCGATTGTTTTATGAATACAATGCAGATGAAACCTCGATCCTGGTATCATCTGTGGTTGCTGCAAATGTCTTATTTTGTCCCAACAGTTCACAACTAAAAGTTAATAATCATCAGAGGTGGCACAGGAATACAGATAATTCTTCACATCTGAGAATCTTCTTGTTTTTTTCAAATGACAGCAACGGTTAGATTATGAATAAGCTTCACCGGCTGGTCTGGTAAGTTGCTGGTGAGAGTAATTTCTCAGGATCTTTCTAAAATTAAACTTTGAAAAATGAGGCAGAGCAACACTGACATGCATCAAATTAAATCCCTCATCATCTAACTCTCCTGAAATCAGAGAAAAGCCTCTTTCTAAGCCTGTTTACCTTTTAGACTGCTGGTGAAACACAGAGCCGGCGGTGGAGCCCAGCTCCCTCCTGGTCTCCAGGGGGAGGTTAGGGCAGCCACCCAGGTGCCCTGAACCAGAATGAGAGGCTAAACTGGGCCGCAGGATGCCCCCAGTCCCTTGAATGCCTCTCCCAAGGCAGAGAGAATCCGGAGGCCAACCCAGCACGGTCCAAAACTGAGCTCGAGTCAGCCCAGGGGAGCAGGACAATAGCCAAGTAAGTGTTCATATGGTAATGCAATCAACGTCACATCTAACTAGAACAGATTTGGGCTTTTTTGTTTATCTATGGTGCTTTTTTTAAGTTATGAAGCCGCACATACCCACATGCCCATAAACCCTGCTGAACTGTGTGTAAACATGGCTGTATACATGCATATAAGCAGGCACCCCCCCATACACACACCCACACACCCACACACACACACACACACACACACACACACAGGAGCAGCAGCAGTAGCAGCTGCATAAGTCTTTTGGGTGAGTGCACATCTGTTCGACTGGCTTACTACAGTCAAACTGGCTGTTGACAGCAAATGTTTTCACTCAAGCTCACATTGTGAGCCATCATGTACGGAGAATTCTGAGCGGAGAAAAAGACAAATTAATTTATGCTCTTCTTCTCTGTCATTCTATGTCTCTGTCTCTCAGGAAATCTATGTCTCTTTCTGTCTTCCTCTGGATTTCCTTTCATCCGCTGCCCATTTGCACTGGCCAGCAAGTTAAATCAATTATACCTCAAGCAGTTGAAATATTTGTGGCTATTTCAAATAAATGCTTTCCCCAGGTATCTCTTTAAACCCCCCATTTACAGAGGCTAGAGGGCAGGTCGAGGTTACACAACTCCGTCTGTAATAGCCTGTCTTCCTCTGATATCACAGTGAATAGTTGCAGTGGTAGAAAGCTGTGTTTTTATGTATCCAAGATGTGGATTGATGTGATTGTATGATTGATTCGGAACCTAGCGTTGCCTCCTGTGTGTAGGCAGCAAATGAAAAATACCAGCATGAAGTGATTGGAACAAAACGATCTGACCCTCAGCCTTCCAATCTTTGTAACCATGTCTCCATTCAGCGGTAGCTTTCAATGCATTGACATTCAATGGTATGATTACTCAGAATGCAGCCTGGTGCGTGTGTGTGTGTGTGTGTGTGTGTGTGTGCATGTGTGTGTGTGTGTGAGGCAGAAGTTTTATGTGTGTTTGAGCGCCTGCTAATCACCTGTAGGCTGCTGCTGGTTGGGGGGCGTTTGTATTAAGGGCCTTCAGAGTGTGGTTGAGTGAGCAGCCGAGGACGTGAACACGCGCGCGCAATCTCTCTCTCTCTCTCTCACACACACACACACACACACACACACACACACACACACACGTAGATGCCCAGTCCACGCCAGAGTCGAGCCAAGACTCTGTGTTTAGAACAAGAAAAACACTTTGTTTATGCTTTAGGGCCCTTCACTGCTTAACCAGTGAAAGAGGGAAATCAACTCATCCCTGGTTCCCTAGCCACCGCCGCGTCAACAGATGAAGTCAGCATCTCGCACCCGACAGATGGGGCGCGGGGAACAGCAGCCTACTTTACCAAATGGACTTTTCTTTTCCCTGTTTCCCAAACTACTAATCAATGCTCGTCTTCTGAGAGACGACACCCAGAGCTGCAGGCGGAGGTTAGGAGGAGCATTATTTGAGGTGTGAGTCTGTGCTAATCGCAGATCTGAAGTAACTGTGGCATCAAGCTGGTGGGAAAAAAAATGTAATATATCATTTATTGTTCAAAGGGAAATGTCTTTTCTTGGAAAATAATCCTGCAGGGCTTGGTGGGAGTGCATCTGTGGCAGCGGATGTTTAATATCAGATGCTGCTTATTTTTTGAAATTGTCTTGCTTTGGTGAGATCAGAGCATCCAGATGATAAGGACACGCCCACCTAAACGCCCTCAATCAGATGAACAAACAACTCTGGCTCCGGAGGAAAAAACACACACACACACAATCTATTTATTTATTTTTTATCATTTATCCTTTAAGTCGTCTGTTTTTTTGTCCGTATAATTCCTTTATTCTTCACACCCAAATCAAGTGCCTCTGTGCGCGGCAGATAAATAGGAATTCCAAACTCCAATGGTTCATTTGTCATGGTGTGAATTCCAAGAGTGGAATCTAGAAATAGCTCGAGTGTTCAAGCGCGGTTGTTGCCTGGGGCTCGGTGGCATGTAGGAGGCTTTGGTGATATTTGCTTTTTGCATATTTTCTACTAGGGGGCTTTTTTGGAAGGGAGATATGCACTTTTCCCATTGCAAACATTGCAAAAAAAAAAAAAAAAGCGAAAAAAAAGAAGAAAAAACACGCACACACAGAGAAAAGATTTTTTTGTGTGTGTGTTCTGAGCTGCACGTTGTAGGAGGCTATGCCCATTATTTTGGTATGACATTACAGTTTTAATTGAATTGAATGCAATTTATTCTTAAGAAAACTTTTAATTAAGTGCCATATGAACAGATTGTGGAGTACTGGCCTCCATGATATTCCCTTGGGGACATTTGCTGCATAATTAAGAATATGAACTGTAATGACACAGTGAGATTTAATGGAAACTTGCCGTCTAAATAGGCGACGTAGAAAAGCCATTATTACCCAGCCACGGAGGGCTCAGGAGGGTTCTCAAGGGACAGCGGGATCCCCAGAGTGGAACCCTGGGAATAAAAAAGAAACCCCTGGAGAACGAGAAGGGAAGGAGGGAAGGGAGGAGAAAAGGACAGGAGGAGGAATGGAAGTGTCTATGGTGCTCTCACTTCTAGTAAGATTTGTAGTCCGATTCTTTTTCTACTCTCCAGGTTGCGGTCTGTGGCTCCTTTACTTCCATCAAGACTCACTCAGATTTAATCTAAAATAACGTATTCACTGTAATCCTTTTACTTGTAGCTAACGAATAAACCAGCACGGGTGACTGAGGGCGCGCTAACGGCGAGGGCCAAATCATCCTGCGATGCCTCATTCGGCCTCTCCTTTCATCGTGTAACATTACAGTGACATTTCAAACTCCACGCAAACCGCTTCTACCTTTTCCACGTATTTGTGCATCGTGGGGGGGATTTGAGACAGGCTGCCAGTTCCCCGTTTAAAAGTGTCTAGTGATACGTTTCATGGGGGAAAATTAATGTTTTCACAGCTGAAAGGCTACATATCATCCTTGATAGTATTAAACCTGAGCGTCCTCCTTTAATTTAGGGAGTCAAGAGCGTTCAGCACGTGGTTGCAGGACACAAAAATATAATTCATTAACAATTTAGAACCAGAGGGAAACAAGTGCTAGGAACCAAACATTCTGATGTCTGATGGTGCTGTGCAGCGCTCTCCGTCTCCTCAACACCTGCTGAATCAAACATCGCTCCCATCTCGTCAGAGCCTTGTAACCATGGTGAAAACTGAATTAGGGCCAGAAGTTCGACTCTGCTGAGGGGACACGTACCGACCCATGAGTAGGAATGGGATTCCTACTGGAATGTGTGGTCTCTCTGTTACCAAGATGTCTCAAAATCTTGTGGACGGATTCTGAGGAAATTTGGTGGAAGAGAGGAGTGTCCGTTTGAGCCGTCATAGCTAACTTTTGGCACACTTGTTGGTTTTTCCTTAACTCGTCAGAGCAGCGGCAAATATGAGACAGCACGGTCATGACATCGAGCCCGTATGAAAGTTTAGTGTCTATTTCTGATCACACTGACTTGAAAAGTTGCCTCTTTTTGGACAATAAAGCTATCAGGAGGACGCTATCACCATCCTTCATCCCACCAACTGGGGTTTGACTGGATCTTTTACATGTAAAACCCAAGATCCCAAGAAGCCCACGCAGACTTCTACGATGTCAGAACACAACACGCCGCACCGCTTGTTAGTCCACTTTCATCATTCCTATGTAACCAATATGGCGCTAATCCTTGTTGTTATATCATGGAAGGTTTCATAGAGAGCGGGTGTAAACCAAACTCTGAGAAACTTTGACTGAGTCTCAACAGTTTCCCAAGGAAAAAAAAAAAAAAACAGAAGAAGAAAAAACTCCCTCCCAACAGGGAGAGGTGAGCAGACTAAGGGTCAGCGGCTGTCTGCCTCGACCAGCTCCATCCTGTTTCTGATGAGTTGTTGTGCTGATGCATGTGACACTTGTCCTGCAAGCGGTCGCTCCCCTGGGCAGAGATGGATTTAATTTTCTTATTTTTTACCTCAATTATGATAAACGAACAATTACTTTCAACAATTTTTCACAAGGTCCTAACAGTTGTCTGACAGGTTCTGCACCTACAGCGGGCTGAACTATTAAAGGGAAAGCATGAGACCAATGAACCTGAAAGGTGAGGAGTCACGAGAGCTTCTAAATGCTGGTTTTTGATACATTTCTGCTTCAACCCAAGCCCTGGCTGACAACTTCATGAAGGTCTGTCAGATTTAGAGAGAAAACAAAACAACCTGACGGTGATTGTTTTGACTGATGGAGTCGTTTTATTTGCTAATGGCTAGGACTTTCCACGTCTACTACACTGTAACAGAATTTGATCCAGCCGCACTGTGACTTTGAATCGTCCAGAAGAAGCACCGGGCGCAACAGCTGTTAACCCTTTGATTCCCATGTCACACACAGCTACTTTAGCTCTGAGGAATGTCCACAATGGCTCAAAACTGGGCTCAACAGTGTTTCGTGGAAATATGCAATTGTTGCGGAGCAGCAATAACAGTTACAGGAGATACAAGCGGGTGTCTGAAGTCAAGGTAAACAGTTTGCTGTGAACAACACACGGGGGGGGGGGGATTTCTCTTGTTTGTGCTCCACGAACAAACAAAATAAAGGGAAGAACGAACAGGGCGAAGATATAAAGAGCCAGAACACACCAAAGAATGCAGAGAAAAGAAAGATAGTGAAGAAAGTGGAAGAGTGCTGAGAGAGCCAAGGAGAGGGTAAATATGGGGAGGCCATATAACAAGAAAACAAAGGCAAAGAGAAGAAAATCAAAAAAGCGCGTGAAAAGGAGAGAGAATATGAAAGGAAGGACAGACACAGTTAGCCGGTTGCATGAACAGAACAAACTCATTTACAGAGCACTGCCAGACTTGAAAACAATTATCTGCCATCTCCGTTGCCTCTGTAGAAGAGTAGCCCGTTTTGTGGGGCTCTTTGTTTTTCTCAAGGACATATTCATTATTTCAGATGAGACCCATTTGAGTCTAAATAAAGACTTTCTCTCCTCTCTGTCAGATTCACTGGTGCTGTGATGTTGCATCTGAGGGGATGTGAAAACACGTTTGAAAAGGACTCTGATGAAAGCACTTCTGTGCCACTAATGCATGTTCATCAAGTTCAAATTCTCTTTTATTTCCACCTCCCTTTTCACATTTGAGTCGGGGTGCTAATATTTGTCTTTTTTTTTTCTTGCACGGAGTTCTCTTGGAAAACGTTCTAGCGATGGTGACATATTTTCTTTCGCCTGCCGCCCACGACCACAGTCTTCTGTCCGAACGGGCCCTTTTAAAGCAGGATGCATCTTCTGTGCACGCACGAAGGAGAAAGGCTGGTACTATTCACATCCAGACAAAGACATCTCTGACAAACAGAAAACGAGAAGGGCTGAATCTTTTATGACTCATGACGAACACACATTTGCACAAAAAAAAAAAAAAAAAAAAAAGTGTCAGAAGTTTCTGGCATTGCAATAAATAATTTGCTGTATTTGGTTTCCGCTTCAGGTCAGGATGGCAAACACAGATGGAAACAAACTGATACAGAGGAGAGAGGTGAAAAAAAATAACGGAGCAGGTTTCAGGTCCAATTCTTACCTGCTCGGGAGGGTGGGTGTGGGTTTTTTTTCGTCTCGGGTGAAAGGACCTCTATGTGTGGAAATGAAAGAGGAGGGAACCCGAGACAAACAAACACACATGCAAACACTTCAAATGGCCTTCGAGAGTGCTGCATTCCACAATTAATTGGAAGTAGGGGGAAAAAAATCCTGCATACAGCACCCTCCAAAGTAAACTTCTCACAACGGCGCGCCAGCCAATCACACGGGGAGGCCAGGTCTCTGGGGCCTCGCCCTCCTAAAATAGGCACAGATGACCTCTTGTTGGAGCTCAAACAGAGACAACACACACACAGATGACCTCAAACACATATTCAGAAAGTATTACTTCTGCTGTAAACATGTTTTGTCAAAAAACTGGATCGGAGTGAGCAGCAGGTAGTGCGTGTGTGCGGTGGTAAACGAATGGAAACTAATGGATGAGAGTAAAAAGCAGGGCAGAGGAAGACCATGGAAAATGGGGGCATTTGAGCTAAGAGAGGGTCCAGCTTAAGTAAAAGATGAAATATCCCTTTTACAAAGCAGATTCTGCTCATGCGGACACACTGCTGGGTTGCAAGAGAGACAATATCCAGAGATAAACGTGTATTCTTCGAATCACGCGTGTTGACGCCATCAGATGCTTGCACTGTAACATCAGAATGACAGCAGATCTGCGAGCCCACGTGGGAAATTTGACAACTCCGATCTAAGCTTGCGTGATTGCAGCCCGAGTCAAGGCAAGGACAAAGGGCAGACAAATAAAGAGGAAAAGTGTTTTTATTTTCAGCTGAATTGAGCGTTTGCACAGAACCCTCTAAATGTTGATAATCATTTTGACACTTGACTTCAGCACAAAATCAAGTGGATGGCGTCTCAGTTATAGTCCCACATTTCACATAATTTAGGGCATTTGTTTTTGTTGCGGCACTATGTTTTTTTTTTATGCATGATTTAAACTCTCACGCTCTGAAATAAATAAATGTGTCTGAATCCAATCTGGATTAAAACATTATAATTGTGAGCATTTATCCTTGAAAATCCACAGCTGAATTTTAAGAGGATGTGAGTTTTTATTTAACGCAAACACACACAGGGGGGACATCTGTGCTGAATGCTGACCAAATCCATGGCAACTTCACTCACAATACAATTTTGTTGGAAGTGTTAGAATTTGTTTCAAGTTGATGGCACAGCCTCCATTTTGAGTTGACTTTGATATCAGTCTGCGAACAGTGAAATGTCTGGATAAGTGTTGCGTTTAGGCCAGCCATCTGTACCATCTCCAACTCCAAAGCAGTGAGATGCAGAGCACCCTGGAATTAGAGGGGGAGCAGGCGGTTTGGCTTTTAAGCGGTTCACTGCTGGCATCTACTGGAGGAACAGAGAACGCCAGCAGAGACTCACGCCTGGTCTCAGGGGTAGTTACATTCTTGTCTCTCCTCCTTGCTTCCGAATAGACTCCACAGATGAAGCCTCTCTCGCACACACACACACATACGGAATATAAAAAACAATATGTGGTTGTGAAAGTGGCAGAAATGCACTCGAGTGCAACGCTAAATCAACATTTTTGCTAAACAGAAATGAGTATGCGGTCGCCGAGTCAGGCCATCACACACCTGTACTTAGTCTTAATCTCATCTCCTCTTACAACACGGTAAATGAATGATGGGGCACATTTCTGCAGCCCGTTTTACGCACGCCGCATTTTAGCAGTTCTGACACTTTAACGAATGTATTTGTGTTGTTGTCACTTCACTCCCATCCATCTCAAGACTGAATTTATGTGACAATTAACACTGAATCATAAATGGAATTTCAGGTCAGGATCCCAAATTATTTTTGACTATTTGCTCTAAATTGCAGAGATTACAGTTTTTTAAATGAATGTGTAATTTTATTTTTTTTTTAAAGGGCAACATTTTGATTTACATTTTTTTGTAAACTCGACAGTGTGCTCATTAAAATCAAACCAGGAGTTTCATGTGGTCTGACACTGCTGACATGAGGAATAGATACAATAAATAAAAACTGAAATTACACTTGGCCCCGCTTTTATTTATCCAATGCATCCGAACCATGAAATGTTTTCATTGGTACAGTAGAAAAAAAAAAAATCCCATATTGATTTCTCTTGGGGAGATAATAAAACAATAAGTGCGTGTAGATGGATTTGCTTTACCGTACATATTTTATTTACCACAGCATCAGTGATAAATCTGGCCACCGCAAATCCCTGTCTTTCTCAAGTCTGAGGCTTATAAAGTGCGTGTCAGCGTACCAGCGAGAGATAAAAGAGCAGCAAAAAAGGGTGTTACAAAATCAAAAGAGCCTTAATGCACACGACATAAACTGATGTTGTAAATAAAGACAAACTGTCATGTCCTACTAGTCGTCTGTCAGCTGATGAAAGTCAGCCGAGCCATGTACGTTTGTGGAGGAATTTGAATATTTACATCATTCAGTCTGGTGAAAATGTAACATTAGAGATAATATTATGCCATCTAACTACTGCACTGGTATCACCACTCGGTTTTTATCTGTGTAACGGAAAAATATCAAAGAAGCAAGAGAGAACAGTTTGTTGGAATGCTGAGATAGTTTAAATCTACCAAGTGTAAAATGCTGTCGCTGTTTACGACAGGGACACTCGCATAGGTGCAAGTTAAAGGTCATGGTGACATCAGCACCGTTGTTCACGCTTGTGTCTCCGTGGTCACGGACCATGTGAGATGTGGACGCGGCAAATGTGACTCCCTGTCACTCGGAAAGTGTTTACTCAGCTAATAGATCGTGCGAGAAGGTGTTTTCTCACAGAATTCAACACACTGGCTCTCACTTATCAAACCCTACGACAGAAACGGGCGCACCATCGTGTCCAGACAGGTCTCAGCGTTTCTCATTGGTGATGTGAGTGAGGGCACCCATCAAAACTCAGGTCAAGTCTCGGCTCGACCATTTCCCGCTCAGCGAAACCTCGAGGTGCAGCAGAGCGACCCAGTGGAGTCGGAGGACAGCTGCGGGACCAGAGTGATCACCTGAGCATCAGCAGACTCGTCATCATTTAGAACTGCAGCTTATGGCGCCAGCAGGGACGCTGCTACAGGAAGGGGGAGTCACTTCCTCGCCGAGTGACTGCTTTACACATGGTATAAAAAATTAGTGACCGCTTACCGGTGCATATAAACGCAGCCACACGCCCCTACGACGACCTGATAATCATCTGTCAATGACAATCATAACTGATCAATTAAATATCAACTCATCCATTGGTGTTTGATTGATGACAGCAAATCTGCTGACCAAACATCAGTGATTTACGAATATCTAAAAGGTCTGCTGTGACTTCCTTGTATTTCATGTGTCAGTCTGTCAGAACTCGTTGGTGATCAGGTGACGCCAAGGATTCAATCTCTAGGTCGGAGAAGTTCCTCCTCTCAGAAGGGTTATACCTCCCCGTGTCATAAGGCGAGGATTCCACAGCCAGAATACATTGGGCGTGACATGTAAATGTGCCAGTGGCTGTATTTATCAGTGGCTGGTCATCCATGCATCATGATCCCAAGCGAGGAACTGGTTTTAAAAATCACACCTGAGTCCAGTCCTGCTCTGTATGCTCGACTAATAAGGGAGGGCCGATCTGTCTCTCTCTTTGGAATCTCAGATGTGCGCGCACACGCACGCACACACACATACACGCACACACACACACACACAGTAACTGCAAAACATTCACCTCACCTGGGTAAACGGTGCCTTATGGTATTGTGAGGGAAACAAATCTTAGTAACAGCTAATAATTAGCATGTTGTACATGATTTAGCTGTGAGAATGCTAAGTAAGTTAGCCCAGCCCAAGAGACTGAAGCCAACCCCTCTATCATTTCTACATTTGTGGACTCCGATGGACCCACTGGCCTCAGATTTCCCCACTCTTGGGCCTTGACTCAAACGCTCTCACTTTCGTAATGCTGTTTTTCTCAGGTACGCTGCCAATTCCAACAGCAGAGACTGACCTCTGGTGGCACATGCCGTGCACTGCAATCGACTTCATCAATCATCCCCACATCAGAGGGACATCTGTAAGTCAAGACGGTATTGAAAACCATGGCCTTGGTGCTTCTGACCTCCTAGTCAGTAGGGCAGGGTTTTATTTTCCTACATTTACAACTAAATTGTTACAGTGATTTATTTTATTTAATTACAATTTATTTATTTTATTTTTATTTTATTATTTTTTTCCAGTCTAGATTCAAAAAGCCGCACCTGTCCATGTGGGGCTTCAGACTGAACAGAGAAAATGGAAGGAGAAAGCTAGACTGGCAGGAGACGTACATCTCTGGTGTGAAGGAATGCGATTGTTGTGATTTGGGGTTTTTTTCAACTGAGTACAATTCTCATCTAATTCTTGTAATTGTTGCCTCATAATATGACACATTCATATCAAGAAAGACATTCAGCTCCAGCCTGTTTAGGGCACAGTGGATTGAGTTAGAGAGTTCACCCATTACAATACGGAACAAAGCACCCACTATCCGTTTCAGACATGTCGCTCTTTATGATGCTGAGTACGGCTCTGAGGTTGTCAGAGAATTCAGGCAAACAATGTATCGCTTTGAGATATATCGAGAGCTCTTCAATAAGATCCTGTGTTGTTGATAATTTTGAAAGGGAAGAAGAGGGAGACAGAGACAAACTCCAGACAAAAAGGATTGTCTTGATTATTTGTCCGTCAGCGATGTCAGGAGCATATTATGAACGACGATGGCTTAGAGGATAACAGTGATTGAGATTAGGCCCCGCTGAGAAAAGAGAAAGCAAGGAGAGAGAGGGGGCGAAAAGAAAGAAAAGGGAGGAAAAAAAAGAGCGAGGGAAGAAGAGTGAAGAGTGGAGAATAGGGATGTGACTAGACCAGAAGAGAGCTCGGTGATAACTGCCAGCCAGCAGCCTGTTTGATCCTGAGGGATGGCAGAGGGATGTAAGGCGTTTGAAGCTGACAATCCCTTTGTGATGATAACACATGTTTTTTAGTGTGCGCGCTGATCCCCCCTCTCCTATTGTATTATGGGCAGCAGATTGCAGCTGCCTGGGCATTGTAGCACTGCCGCTAATCTGAAACAATATCTTTAGGCCCAGCGTGGTTATGAGCAGCTGTCGGCATTGTGGGAAGCACTGCTAATCTGCCTCAGTATCTTTAGCCCCTTGTTTAGCTCTTTGATCCTCTCCCATTATGCCTCCCTTCCCATCACAACGTGCGACTGAGCTTGGCAACGCTGTGCTGGAATGTTGGATAGATAGCAGAAGAGTGAGAAGGAAAGAGGAGGGAAAAAAAAACCTACTCCCATCATCTATTAAAAGATGTTTCCTACTTTTATGGTGCCATTCTCAGAGCTTTTCCACCTGTCAGTGCAAGTTAAACAAATAGAAAAGACAGGAGACGGCAAACAACAGAAGTGATGATGAAATGTTCCGTTTAATCATCATCAGATCTGCTAAAGCCGGCATTTGTTCTCTGTCACTATCAGCGTGAGGCTGGTGATTGTCCGTAAGAGCAGGGATGCAATTCCCTGAAGGGACAACCATCAAAGTCCCCATCCTTCCTGCGTCCTCCCACATGGATATTTTAAGCCATTTCCACCTGAGGAAGTTGTCCAGGATAACTCCGGAACTTAAGCTGTCTTTCAAAACCAGGAATCAGGTTCTTCAGTCCATGCTGGTGATAAGTGTGACAGGCTTGAGAATTACCATTTTTAAAACGTGCAAATGTAAAATGTTGTTTAGTTTGGTCGACTCGACACATGACGTGACTTTGAAATCCACCTGATCTTCACGGGGCGTTGGATGGCTGTGGAAGCTTCTAATTCTCAGCCCCGCTTGAGAGGCTGGAAATAACAGAAGTGACCACTACAATGAACCTCGGGACACCAAAGACGGGTTCAGGCATTCAAAGTCTAAAATGCCAGCAGGTGTTTTCTGAAAAAATGAATAAAACTTTTTTAAAAAATAACGACAGCCGGCGTTCACAGAGTAAAGATGTTGGCCAAAGCTAATATTACGAAATATATTCAAATTTGATTGTTTTAACAAATATGGCAAAATCAGAGGAAGTGTTTGAGGTTGTCATTTTCATTTAAAAACCCATTTACATGATAATTTTGTGACTTCATTAGTGACCTGCACCAAACAAGCACGTTTTCTGAACTCCGCAGAAGACGACATCCCTGCACCACCTTAATATTCAATTTAAAATGCAATTTTTACCAAAACTATAGCTTCCTGGGGTTTGAAGATTGCAGTCGGCCATATTGCCATCTGTGATTAATTTCAATCAACTGTACAGCCTGGTCCCACCTGCAGGAGACGTAGGACGGAGGAGTGGACAAACTTAGGCTCGGAAACCCTGAAACTATTAAAACAATTCACCATCAAGACACCCTTGATGGGGTGACTGTGCGCGCACACACACACACACGCACACACACACACACCAGGATACTCCACTTCTGCATGACAATACCTCCCATTCACAGTGAACGGCACTGCTCATCCCGGTTTAATTCTCACCAAAACATGCAGCACCTGCAGCAGTGCTGGAATGTGAGACAAGAGCCTCCAACTAATAAGCTCATTATGAAGCAGATCAGATATGAGACAAATTACAGTCTTTTAACAGCTTTGAGTGTTTAAGGTAAACTGTAATAGTAGCCTGTAATGAGATGAGGTAGCAGAGGTGTGTTTGTTGGGGGAGTGCGAGCAAACCGGAGTACGCACAACACGCTGCATACAATTAGGAGAAACATAAATATCTCAGCATGCTTAAGGAAGCCATTCATCAGGTATAAGTAGTGCGAAGGAGCCCTTTGTGATTAACGAGGTGAGACTTGCTGCTAATTACTGTTTCCCTCTCCTCCTGTAATTAGGTTGGCAGGTTGAATGGGGATGAACGAGACCCAACACCCACCCACCCACCACCCCGCTGCGATTGTCATAGGAGCACTCATGTACGTGTGCTTGTGTGTGCGTCTCTCTGCTGCTGAGTGGCAATTACTGGTGTTTAAAAATGCAGCATCTTTAGATCTGCAAGTAAAAGGGGGGGGGGGCACAGGTGGTGAGGGGGTGGTGAGGGGGTGGGGGGCACAGGTGGGTGGGGTGAGGGGCCTGCTTCTATCCTGATCTCCAGTTTTCTTGATATCTATTCTGGTTTATTCAGTGACCGGTGAGGATTAACAGGTGGCAACGGCACCCTTGCCCCCACCCTTGCACCCCCCCCCAGAGACAAGGACTGCTGCATGTAGGACAACATGTAGTTACACACTGAAATGGAAAGGCAAAACCATCTACGCCATATTATGCTTGTCTTGTATGGAGGTTTATGTACATATCGAATCTAATTATGAACTGCAGCTTTTAATCTAAGTAATTGCACAGTGTAGTCGAGTCCTCGTCACGATATCCTGACATAAACTCAAACGCATCATCCAGGATGTTACATTTGCCAGTCGAAGCTTCTCACATTTGCTCATTTGCTCGCTTCTCCGTTTCATATTATTACAAAATAATTACGTTTCCTCACGGCTGGTGAGACAATCCAAGCTGTTCCAAGTCATCCGTATTAGCCAATTAATCAATGTGCTGTTTGACTGGGATATTTACATTTCGGAAATGGATGAAGCTGCATTTTTCTTGATATGCTACTTCCTCCTCGGAGCCTAAATTGACATCTCTTTGCCTTCATTGCCCTTCAGCTTTCCGGATCTTTCCCTGGTCACAGCAAGACGTGACCAACAGAACCCCAGAGCACTGAAAAAGATGCAGTCAAGTCGGTTCAACATATAATTAAAGGCAGCACATGACATTTGAGATACAAGAAAACATGGTAGTATGACTGCAATCATCCATCCCTACATCCATTTTCTCCCTCTTCTCCTGTTGAGGGTGGTGGGGGTGGAGCCTATCCCAGCAGCCTTCTCCCTGGACAGGTCACCAGTCCATGGCAGGACCAACACATAGAGACAGACAACCATTGGCTCTCCCAGCCACGCCTACGGTCAATTTAGAGTCTGGATTAACCTGGTCCCTCTTGATGTCTTTGGACTGTGGAGGAAGCTGGAGTACCAGAGAGAACCCAGCAGGAACAGGGAGAACATGGAGACTCACCCAGAAAGACCCCGTGCTGCAGCCGGGGCTCCACCCACAACCTTCTTGCTGGGGGGCCACAGTGATGACCACTGCTCCACCGTGCCGCCCGGCTGCCATCATACTCAGGCAAATTTCATGCCACACACCAAAATAATGCGGTTGAGAAATGAATTGCTACGGCACATACATGCACTTTAGTCAGACACAAATCAGTGTGGCGTTCTGCACAGGTTCCCTCAATCCATTGTGGCGTGCAACCAAGAAAACAAACACCTAAAGGAGGGGTAAATATGGTGAGCGAATGTATGACAAACACAATGAATTTCTAGACAGAGACGCGTTGAAGGCCGTCTCAGCCAAGAGGATTTGTCTGTTTTTGTCAAATGATCTTTGAATTTAAAGCTGCTGTTTGAAAGGAGGCGGCAGGTTAGCTTGTTTTGGTACATGGGGAAAAAAGTTTGACAGAACAGGGGAAAGTCTGACTGCCACCAGCTGCAGGGGGGCACACCAGCAACTGCCCTTCCAGGGGCTGACACGGCGAGGGGAAGAAATCAATCCTTTCCCGTCCATGTGTAAATGTACAACGACAGAAGTACGTCACTGTGCATGTGAAAGTATTGCCTGAGTTTCAAAAAACAGAGGAGACAGAGAAACCCCGCCACTGCCCTCCGTGCCTCTCTCTACTATGACAACCAGCGTAGAAGCCTTCGAGGTCAAACTGGTGGTGTTTCTGACACTTTTCACTTCTTCCAAGGGTGGTGACGCATTTGTGACATGACAAGCGGGAATAAAAACAGAGAGACAAACTGGACTTCCCCTCGACTCCCGATGAGGTGTGTGCAGTAAGAGAGGGTGATGATTTATCTGATGTCGTATTCTAGATCATGGCTAGCTCGACCAAGCCCGCAGCAGCAACAGCAACGATTCCTGACATCTTCAACTCACTCACTGCTTCACGGCTGCATTTTGGACTTGAAAGTTTTTTTAATGCCCAAGAAAAGTTGGAATTAGAAATCAAACTCTTTCCACGGAGGAGCGATTCAGCCGCAGAAACGCTGGCTGCTAAAACTGCCCTCTACGGGGATTTTGTCTTATGAGTTTGGTGAAGTGACACCACTGATGGATGTACACCGTGGCTGTGTCAGCACTAACCTCCACCCGTGTTGCTGCGGTGGTCTTTGTCGCACACGCTCCCTGGTGATACACGTGTAACCCATTACCACACACAACAATTGTCTTCACTTGGAAGTGGCTGCTATGACCTTTTTATGAGAAATGAAAATAAGTGGAGGCGCAGAACAGCCGATATTGGATTCTGTTGTTAATTAATGTGTGTATTATCTGGGTGGATAAAGCCGGGGGGAAGAAGGATAATTGAATTACAGTCAGCCAGTTGGATAATGCACTGTTGTAATTGTTTGACTTTATAAGACAGTGCTCGCATTAGAGAGACAAAACACAGGCCTGACTTGCTTCTAGAGATGCTGAGAAATTACTTGTTTGGTTTTGGGGTGTGAGGCAGCAACGGGCTTCTAATTTAACCCTTGGGATGACAAACTGTAAAAATGAGCACCGGCAAAGCACATCCATGCACTCCTCATTTACTTGCAAAGTGCGACATCTTCTAGTGGTTTCACAGACAAACACACCCAGGAAAAAATGCGGAAAACAAGCAAAAGAATTCAACTGATATTGCTGATATTTTGACTTCCACATTCAGGTTTGAAAATCAAATTGTGTCCTCTACAAAGAGGAAGTGTCTCAGGGAGCCACAAAGCAGTGTAAGCCTGTTTAAATGTGCTGGGGGTTTTCAGTAAATTCAGGATCTTCTTATTTGCTATGAAAAGGAGGGTTCAATACAAGGCATATTAATGTGTTTGCTCTATTTTAAGTAAAGAAATCTATGTTAATAAGCATTAATATCGACAATAATTAATGTCCAATAGGATTATTTTTGTAGCATGTGGAGAGCCTCTGCCAGGTTTGGAGACTTGCTCTTTATCGTCTCTCTGTGGGCTCTGCTGCCATCTTGTGGTCATCTTTGGTATAAAATGCACGCATATGGCAAATACTGTATATTCTTTGTCATTCCGAGCTGAGAGAGTATCTGAGCCATCACTTGGGGATCTCTGACGGTCGGGACCAGACAGTTCACCTTAGAAATGTTAACCATGACTAAAATTAGCATTACTAATCTCTTAAGCAAACAGTAAGTTCATTAACAGCCAGCACAGACCACGAGGGGCACCCTGTTCCCTGAAGCAACCCTGAGAAGCACCAAAAGAATTTTCATGGAGTGTTTTAAGCCACCAGCAATCGTGGATGATAAAGTAAAGCAGCATTTTTTTTTTTCGTCATTTTTTTCTGTACCTCCACAAATATCTCCACTCATGATGTCTGTGTAGGTTCTCATTCATCCAGGTCATTGTAGATCGAAGCGAAGTAGAATCTGGTCAACTGGACGTAAGTTTAATATCTTTATCTTTAATATCTCCACTCATGTCAACGCGACTCTGAAGATAACTCAGCCTCCTCAAAACAGTCCAAAACAACACAGTAAAATGACAGCAAAGGGTGAATGTTACATGGCATTTCTCTGCTGTCTGCACTACAGAGTCCAGCAGATCAAGTAGAACCACACGCAGGCGTGGTAATAATACACAAACTCATTCTGCATGAATTTGGTTTCCGCAGTTTTCCAAAATCTCTTATAGATTCGGTCTGGAATAAAAGGAAAAAAAGAGTTGGAGCTGCCATTATCAGTAAATTACAAAACAATTACAGCTTCCAATACAGGTTCTCAAGCGGTTTATTACTCAATAACTTAATTTCTCTACATCTTTTCTGACTTTGTGGAATCAATTCTCCTTTACAGGGAATTTATTGACAAAAAAAACACCTACTATGAGAGTCCTCCCTCGCCAGCGCTGAGGATACACACCAGTCCCTCAGTTCATAGGTGCTGAGTTACACAAGTGAAGGGCTACAACCAACAATCGTGTTCGTCAACAATTCATCTGCTGCTTATTTTCAAGATTAGTGACTCATTCTGACAATAAAATGTCCAGAAAATTTCTAAAAACGCTCATCACAGTTTCCCAAAGCTCAAAGTAATTCCTTCGAATGAATTATTTTCCATCCAACTGCCAAAGACTTTCAATTTCTGTCTTATAAGACAGTGAAAAACAACAAGCCCTCAAGTTAAAGAGTCTGGAATTAGCGAGTAATCCACGTCTCTGATGGAAGACAGAATGAAGACTAGTTGGTAATGAGTTTTTTTCACTCAAATTATTAATTCTCGCAGCTGTAAATAACTCACGAATAAAACTGTTTGTATAAAAATCATTGCTCATCATTAGGCTGAGCTGTGTGCGTGCGTGCATGTGTGCGCGCGTGTGTGTGTGTTCCCAGCCTGCCTGGTTTTAACTCGTGCTACTCAGCAGGTTGTCAGTGAGTCAGCTGAAGTCGTTCGGGGCCCAAAAGCCAAAAATGACTCCCTCCCTGTCTGGTCTCCCTCTGACATTTGAATGTCACAGCGCGGCTTTGTGCAAATACTCAGCTCTGATTGGTCGCTGAAGGCTTCCTGGGTCCCGAGACGCCGCTCTGTCCAGGGGTCTAGTCCAATTTGATGATTTATAGTAAAATAAGTCATGCATCATCTCTTTCTGCTCCGTCCAAACTATCAAACATTTGACCCAAGCGGGTTTTTGATGTGTTGTCTCAGGAAAACGGGGCTGAGGAAGAACCCCTTCAATCCTGGGGCAAGAAGCCTAAACAGCATTTATGTGGCTTTTTCACTCCCTTCAACATTACAAGCAATCATTTATTTTTACCTCTTTATTTTTATCGTATATCATTCATTTGTTTTTATTTGAAATGTATCTATTGCATGAATTCTCTTTCATGAATTTAAACATGTCATGTTTTTTATGTACTTACCTACTATTTCATGGATTTTAGTGAATTAATTTATTATCAATCTATTGGTTACAATTTCATTTATTTCTCAATAAAGACTTACACAGGTCATTCTGGAGATATTCAGATATATTCCAAACACTTCAGAAATTTCTCCAGTAGATTAGCATGATGTGAACATAATGTTTTTAATAACATCAGATATTTTCTTTCTTTTTTTAATATTTAGGTATCAGTTTTGATGGTTAATATATATATCACCCCAACAAACAAAAAAAATCATGTTTTGGAAACTAAGAAAATAATATTTGTAACATTAACAATGTCTGTGTGTGCTTCTCAGTATAAACATGTCATGTGTTGCACGGATAATATCGACATCGGTAAACCGGATATCAGCGATAAATCAAGCCAACCAAAACCAAGCAGAAAATGTCACATTTCAAGTAGAGAGAAACCAGCGGGACAAGAAACTCACAAGACTCACCTTCCTGGAGGTCGAACCCAGTTCTGCTTTGACCCAAAAAGTCCACACATCCAGGTCATGGTGTCCCGCTGGAGGCGAACCGGCGGCGGTCACTTTGTGTGTCCATGTTTCGCTCCTCCGCGCGCTGCTGCTTGCTAACAAAACACTGCTAACGCCTCATTAGCAGCGCCGTAAAACGAGCTAACTCCAACTTTACAATTCTGTCGGTGTCTTCCAGTTATCACGGCGGGAAAAACAAGCAAAACTGATAACTTGCTCATTTTCTTCCTCTTTTTTTTGTTTGTTTGCGGGCTTCCACCATTCTGGTGAGCGGTGAACTTGTAGCTAGCTAGCGTTAGCCCCTTGACCTTTGACCTGAGCGACAATGGCTATCTTTTAAGAAGTGTAAAATAAATACATAAAACAGTTGGGGAAGGAGGGGGTTGGGTTATAAACTGCTGTCACACCTCAATCAAAACACACCTGGCTAAATTCTCTTACTAAGAAAATTGTTCTAAGTCTATAAATCAGGGTTTCCAAACATTTTCACAGGCAGAATTTCAGCCTCCTGTATTTCCCAAAAACAAAAAGAGACCTTTGGGAAATATTTCCAGGGTTTTTATTTGTAGATTTTTGTTTGTATCTAATTTAGCATTACAGTTTTTTCACTGTTAATGTGAATTAATAAAGCACAAATTTTGGCCGCAAAGAGTAAACCTGCAACCAGAAAGGCCATACTTGAAATAACAGTTTTGATATCATTATTTCCAAATCACAAGTTAATAACTGAACTATTTTGAGAGGTCGTTTCTGTGTAGGAACGGCTAAATTTATCTTGTCTCAAGAAAACAAAGGCAATGAATGTGACAAATGTTTTGTTTTGTCGTGTGACCTACATGAGTATTCCTTTTTTTAAATCTATAAATGAAGATTCCAGAATTATCCGTCCTAAATGTAGAGGATTTTCCATAAAGAAGCCATAGAAACTGTGCTTACATCTATTTGTGATGTCCCCGGATGCTCTGGCCTGCTGCATTATGATAATTTTAAAAGTTCCAGCTCAATTTCTACGAGTTTTGCATGCCACCTGACAAGGTTGCTAGACATTAGAAGCCTGTAATGTCGTGGCGGGACCAGCTGGTGACAGATACAGGAAATCCCCCAGGATTAAGACCTGGATGCATAAAACAATGTCTGGATTAACAACTGTGTGTGCGCACAAAGATCTCACCAAGTGAGCCAGAACTGCCACTGTTGGTCAGATTTATGAGGTGTAACGAACGCTTTTTCCTTGCTTTGTTTCGTTTTGTTTTTTAATTAATCTCAGTCATTGTCAAATGGGAAACACATAAACAAGCCTGATACACAGCCATGAACATCCAGAGTAAACCTTGTGTATAAAAACGCTCCTAGACAGGGTGATGGAAATTGAAAGGGTCGAGGAAAGGGAAGTGTGTCATTTGGTGGTCATGTGAGCTGAACAGGAAAAAAAAATAAAAAAATACTGAATGGAAAAATCCAGGAAGTCCAGAGCGAAGGACCTAAAAAAGCTCATTCTTGGTAGGCGTGTGTGCATCAGTGTGAACGGCTCTTCTTGGTAGAGGTCTTTGTAATTCAAGAACCCTTTGTGCAGGTCTGTGTCACAAAAAAAAAAGTGCCCACGTCAACTTTTCCATTCCCTTCACGTGGGATTGTGAATGACTGTAGGTGGATGTACATTCACGTGTTTACGTTCATGTTTGAACTGTTCATGTACATTTGGTACTACAGTCGGTGTGAGCACAGGAAGAACGGCTCTAAACTCGTGTTGACAGGTGGGTTTACAGAAGAACTTCCTTGTTTATTCATTCCTCTGTCGTTTTGAACAAAAATGAAGACACTCAGAATGAAAGTTTTTACATGCATGTACTGGTGCAGCATACGAACACTGAATTTATACAAAGGAGAACAAAAACAATCATCTGTTGCTGTTGCGCGGGATACGATTCGATGAGACCAGATGGAGGTAGATTAGCAGGATCCTGAACCTTGAACCATTTCAGTTTAGGATCCTAAAGCTTGAATAAAAAAAATATATATATATAGTTTATAAAAGGTATGAGCCTTAGAGGACCCTAACCTTTAAATTGACCGTAGGCGTGGCTGGGAGAGCCAATGGTTGTCTGTCTACATGTGTTGGCCCTGCCCTGGCCTCTCACCTGAAGGCTGCTGGGATAGGCTCCACCCACCTGCAACCCTTAACAGGACAAGAGGTAGAAAATGGATGGAGGTTAAAAAAAAAAAAAAAAAAAATGCAGTAGCTTTCATGGAGTATTACTCACTTTGGGGTACAACTAGTGATTTTTTTTTTCTTTTAACAGTTTTAATTTCAGGGATTTTTTTTTTTCCCTTTTATTAAATGCCAAAATGCACAGACGACATAGATAAGGGTAAAATAGACTTTATTTCTGAAAGCATGTTTACAGTATTGAAAGTCACTTTTTCATTTCACCTCTTACCCTCTACTTTAATACAGCTTTTAAAAAAAATAACCAAAATTTGAGAACAAGCAAAGATATAATTACATTTACTGTACATATAAACATATACTAGAGTGGCCACAGAAAACAGACAGGTTTCTTTACAGAGTTCAAACATGCTTCGGGTTCAAGTTCCAAGCGGTACAGTGATTGTTGATGTACAGTGAAAAGCACGTTCTCCTACGATGGAGAGATGAAGCCGATATGCAGTGTCTGGTATTTGTGATGATGCGGCAGTAGGACTAAACTATCTGCACTGATTTACGGGTGACGAGTAAACATTTACAGCCTCCACACTCCTCCCGCAACTGCCAAGGGACATGAAAACCGTTTGCCATCAAGTGCACTTTTTATGAAAGCTTTTACATATTCTTAAAAGCAAATGTACATAGATTTCAATATTAGGGCTGATTTAAGCTACTTAACAAAAAAAAAAAAAAAAATCTTAAATTTGTGAAAGACGCATAACACTAATTGAAAGACAGAAGAGAAGTAACAGGTCCTACCTTCGAACTCCAAACCATTAAGTACAAGATAAGAGCGTACGTACAGGCACACTGGCAAACTAACACTTGAGTGTCTACTCTTCTGCTCAGGGTAGATCAGCAGTGCAGTGGGACAGCCGCTGATAATCCAGTTCGTCAGTATTGGTCTCCTCACATAGTGTAGTACACTTCTTACAGCAGAGCCTTTGGGCAAACCTGTACTGAGGTAACTTGTTTTGGAGTAACACCCCAATTTGCATGTTTAAATAGCTCGGGAAGCTCAATTCTTCAAAATGTATTTGCCCAAGAATCTTCTATTATTGCACCAGCAAACATCTGCACTCTCCAAAAACCTTTACACATTTAAATAAGTATAAAAAACTATCTTTTTTTTTTTTTTTAAAGTCGCGCTGCCCTGACTCTCTCTACATGGAAGAATGATAGTGTGTGCGTTATGTACAAGCAGAAAACAGAACTTTGGTGTCGGCTTGTTTAAGTAACCAAGACATTCATCTTGTCTTAGTTTTTTAAAGGCCTCCTGAACCAAATTAAACATTTCACAATAGTAACATCCACAAAGGAGGTTTGTTTCACCCGTGTCTGGCTGTGAAAACTACTGGGTCAAGTTTTATGAGGAAGAGTAGAATGTGCCAGGGAAGAAGAGCAGATCTGTAAGCAGAAAATAGCGTTTTTGTATTTCAAATTGGTCTTGGTGGAGGTTTGTGTTGTGCCGTTCTACTTTCAAAGTGAGTCATTTGTTGTTGTTTTTTTTTTGTTTCCACAGGCGCCTCCTCAGGTCGGACAAACAGCTGGCTTTCATTACACCTTCTAACGAAACGCAGCTTCACCAACATCACATTCTTCTCCCCCTGAACTTCTCTGCAACCTTGCGTTTAAACACCTACAGCTAACAACCTTCCAGGCCATTTTAAAGCCTTCCACGTACAGAAAATGGTTCCGAGCTCATAAAGCCCGAAAAGCAGGATTTTTTTCCTTCAGATTTGAAAGATGAGTTCCATGATATGGTTTGGTCTAGTGCAACATGGCTTACAGCTGACATCATCACAGTGAAGAATGTTCCAACTCAACGATGTGAACTACATTTCCCAGTCTAGCATTATGAACACGGAATGTTCAATTACAGTGAGATGCAAGTGTTCCTCCAGGGGTGGGAACAATAATGACAGATCAGTGATATACAACTATATATAGAACTGGGGGGGGGGGGCATGTAAACACAATTCCATGTTTCTACCTTCAACCAAGAAAGCCAAAACACACACACACACACACACACACACACACACACACACACACACACACACGACACTGCAACAATGACGACTGTGGCAGCTCTCCAGCACAGTCCGGGAAAATATGGGTGAAAACAAGAGTCACATGGCAGCCCACAAGCCTTCTTGCTTGTGGTGGCTCATGGAACTCTAGGGACAGCACTGGCCTTTCCGTCTTGACATTAAAGCCCCCCCCACAACCCCACCCCAAACCCCCCCCACCCACTTGCTTTCTCAAGAAACAAAAGTAGGGTTTGTATTGCTTCCATTATAAATTGGGGCTGGCTCTCAACAAGCGTCCATATGAGTGACTACAAAGGTGTTGCTGCCAATTACATTAGTGTTTGGGGAACCTGTCAATCATGGAGCTGGTTGGGGGTAAGTTCTTCCCCGTCTTCCCATTTATAGTGAGTGATACTATGTTTGATATCCTCACATATTTTGAGCAACCAATAAATTTAGCCACGTAGCCTTCACATTATAGCAGGTTTTAAGTCTGTTCTTCACACACGGCTGGGACTCCCTCCTGCCTGACAAGACTGCAGACTATGGATAGAAACTGGTCCGTTCGATCTGTAGAGGTAAAGACGTGGAAAGAAGACCCGTAGGCACTGAACAGGACAAACTCTCTGCGTGGCTCTTCCCTACATGAACCCCCAGAGGGCGCTCCACAATCATCACAAGAGGCACAGAGCAGGGTGGAAGGCAAAGGGAGTAGGAGAAAGAGAGGATGAAGGGTGGGGGTGGGGGCTTTTATTCCGGTAAGTGCAGCAGAGCCGCCTCTGGTTTCATCTTGAAGTACTGGTTGAAGCGCAGGACTGCGTATCTGGTGTGAGAGATGAGCAACAACACAAAGCGCATGTATGACACAAAAACGGTCAGTTTGAACACAGTGCACTTGCAGAACATCTTGTTCTCACAACATGCGATTACCAATTGATGATCAAGTGTGAACTTACCCCAAGAAGTCAAAATCAATGGTGGAGAACTTGGCCTGAATCAGAGCCCAGAGGGCCCAGAAGAAATGAGACGCCTGGGCGAGGAGGACCGAGAGGAGAGGCGGTTAAGATAAGTATGTGCTCACCGTGTAAAAGCACATGCATTTCTAATTAACAGAGAACCTGCTGGAGCTGCTGCAAAGCCAGCAGAAACCCTATGGCAACGACGACTGCTGACATAGAAACGCAATTGAATCACAAGCCCATCCTCCATGCCCGACAGTAAATAAGCGTCTCACAGGAGCTACTGGGCCTCACAAGGTTTACCAGTTGTCCTCAGGAGCCCCGCCCACAAAAATAAAGGGTTGCATGCTCACAGAGCAGGTGGTGCGGGTTTAAACCCACATCCTTGTGTTAATCTACATCAGATCGTAACTGGAGTTTGCTGACACAACAGCTGAGCACAACACACGGCGGTAGTAGAGGGCTTGCAGCAGGTGCAGGTGTGAGCTCCTGTGGTCGGTGCTGTGCTTACCAGGGTAAATCGGTTGACTTGAATGTAAAGAGTCTCCACTTCTGCGTCGGTCACCTCGCTGCTCTGGCCTTTGTGCTCCTTGTAGGCTTCCAGGTATGAACGCAGCCACTCCAGCTGAAAGGCTCGTTCTGGATAGCGACTATAATCCACTTCATTCAGGCCTGAGGAAACAAACAAGCGAACCAAGTGCATTCAAGGCTCAACACAAACACGTGTGTATATTTATGGATGATGCACAAGTTGTTCTCACCAGCAAACTCATTGAAATGGTTCCCAATGTCGTAGGCTTGGTAATTGTACCCAGCGTACTCGTAGTCAATGAACTTTACATTTCCTGGAAAGAGAAGCAGCGTTGTTTAGGCAGAGACACAGGCAGCAGACATGAAATGATTAAGTTGTGTTTTTCCTTTGATAACTCAGAATGTCAAGGCTTTGTAGTTGATACTGTAGTTGTAGCTTTGTTGCTCTCTAACTGGATTGGCTGGCTAATCGGCCGATTCTGGGAGCAGGGAGTAAGAGTTTGCATTTTGAGAAGAGCAAGTTACTGACGCAGGTAAAGGGAATCAAGAGAGAGAGAGAGACTCTAGGATATTATTCTGAAAATATACAAAGGCAAACCCTTCCTTCACAGGTTTAGGGCAGCAGAGTCAACACAAAGGGATGAGACAGGAAGTTCAGATCATCTAGGAGAGTTCAACAATGTTTTTTCCACTAAACCATGAACAGTGAGAATGCATTAGCAGAGATGAAAATACGTTCAAAGCCCGATTGGACCCTTTCAGCACTGGCAAAACTAAAAGTGAAAATAAGGAATGGCAGGCATTGTTTAGAACACATGCACAGCAAACGGAGAAAAGCCAAAGTTATTTTTGAAGAAATGAAAATGGAGCAGAACCAGGAAGATGGTAACAGAACAAGAACAGTGAGTTGCAAAAGAAATCGCACAACAACACATTGCTTTATGCCCTCGGGATCTGGTTGTATAATTCCTTGATTCAGTGCAGCAGGTTAGTGCTTGATTGACACTTGAGTTGGATCGACGCGCACCTACAGTTGATTTGATGCACAAGTACAAATCAAAGGGGTGACGTCACAGCCGTATCCTTGCACCGGAGTCTGCAGCGGAACGTGCCATGAGCCTGCCTGCGACAGCTCTGCCTCATACCATCACTTTCGAGCTTCTTATATTCACTAAACCTAACTTATAGCCGCTTTCATGCTGCACCAAAAACGCGGGTTTTTCGGCACTCTGAAAGAGTCGACTCGGCATTTCGACCCGCGTCAACCGACTCGCCAAGCAGCCTGGGTGTTCAGCGGCTCGGCTCACCTGCGGTGTGAAAAAGGCAACCCGCATCATCTCTGGTTTAACGCGACCTTCCTGTCACATTCTGATTTTGGCACTGCGCCGCCTGTCAGGCTTCGCCTGTAGCTTCTTCGGCTCCCTTCCAGACGAGCCAAAAACGCCATCCTCCTTCGCTGCATGAGCACACGGACATTTTTCAATCAAAGCAAAAAGACGACATTGCAACGCACGCAACGACAACGCTAACGTTCAACTCGACAACGTCCACGTTGTTGTTTGTTTACCTCTCGGTGTTCCGGCGCACATTTATGTGTAATGATGACGTTGTCAGCGCGATGACATACGAGAGAGAAAAACACAGGCACGCAGACCTCACAGCGGGAGTTCAGACCCGGGTCTTCTGGAAGCTTGAATGCGCCCTCA
Source organism: Aulostomus chinensis (assembly GCF_037954235.1). Lineage (NCBI taxonomy): Eukaryota > Metazoa > Chordata > Actinopteri > Syngnathiformes > Aulostomidae > Aulostomus > Aulostomus chinensis. The sequence goes on along the minus strand of NC_141323.1, from coordinate 5,239,378 downwards.
TGCCGAGCAAACGCGGGTCCAAAAACCCGTGTTGACCCACGTTTCAGTGTGAAAAAGGGTATATGTTTAACTTTCATGAACTGAAACTCACAAAGAGCTTGAGTCGCCTGTGCTGTGTGTCAGGAGTTGAGGCTACAGCCTGGGGGCCGTGTCTCCACGTACACACAACCATCAATTATTAGTAAAAACAGAGGTGTGGGAATTGGTATTCAAACCACAACAACAGCAAAAAGGATTTGTAGCCATTTGGTTTTTGTGGGGTAGAAGTCAGCCAAGGTTTTAGACTGTAGGTCTACTGTCCTTCTAGCCACTCATGCGTCGGACTAAAGCGGTCTGTGTGTGTGAATGAAGATCTATTTTAAGAGATGTGACTCACTGCAGAAATATTAATGTTTGACAGAAATGAGGCAGTAACTGAAACTCCACAACCCGCTCCTGGACATTAGTGTTAAACGGCTGATGGAAATCATATTTCCCGAGCGCGTGACAGCGAGGGGGTGTTGCAGCGCTCTGCCTCTCTGACCAGTTTTTTTTTTTTTTTGATAGTTGCTCAACGAGGAGGGACTTGAAACGTCAAACTTGGCCAAGCAACACATACCCGACTGGTCCAAAGACTTCAAGGAGCAGCGGGGCTACGCACATGTGACGGACGACCACTTTGTGCTCTGTAAGTCAAAGGAGTGCCGCTTATTTTGTGACAACTTTTGTCTCGATCTGACTTTGACCGGGCGACTCCTGTACATTTTGGTAATTTGTCTGTTCTTTTTAAAAGAAGTCATCTGAAATCATTACTAAAATGTCCAACGCAACGCAGCTGTGATCCACGAAGCAGCGCGGCGGCGACTGAGGCGTCTGGAGATTCACGCCCTGCGTTTAACAGATGACACGTCTGATGCGGGCGACTGGAGAGACAAGGTCAAACAATGTGTTGCTGTGTGGTTGTATTTGTAGGCCACTGATAATGTGAGGTACACAACTCACACCATCTCAAAATACAAACCCTTGCTTCAACAAGCCCCGGTGGTGCATCAGTCAGAATTCTGAAGAATCTACTCAATCAAATGGACTGACTCTTTAACTTTAGGGCGTTCTTTTGGGGCCTAACACAGGGAACATTAGTTTTTGAGGTCTACAGAGAAAGACACTTTGAGGTGGGTTACCAGCCGGCGTGTGGGTCCTAGCGGGACACAACTGAACCCCTCCAGGCAGTGGCTATAGCCCCCCTGTGCAGCAGATGAAAAGGTTGGGGCAAACATCTTTCACACATGCTCACTCTCTCACTGACACATTTGCCTTGTATCCACTCTTGCTCTCACGCAAAATGTCGAAACATCAGGCAGTGCTGCCAGACTTCCACTCCTCCTATTTTTCCCCCCTTGAACATGCAACCTCACTTCCCCTTCTCACAACACTCCCCTCCGATGCTCCCTTCTCATTGGTCCAATATGAACCCCATAGCGTGACACGTCTTGCCTCTGCAAATGACAAAATCTTTGAGAAGTTTCCCGCTGGCTGCTGAGCAGCACATTTTGTGGCCCCAGGGACCAAATGAAAGGCATGCTTTCCCCCTTACAAACATGAAAAAGTGAAGCAAGAAGTGAGAAGGGCAGGGGGGAGGGGAGGGGGACAACAAGAAAGAAGCAAATAATCCAGCACTTTTTAAGAGAATGTTTTTGAAATCGTGTTTTAGAAAAACAGACACTGAAATGCTTCCAATGTGGTTGTAAGGATACAGGAAGTGGTGGCCTCTGTGCTTGGCTGAGAGAAGGGTTTTAACTCAGCACATACAGCTGAGCAGAAATGACAGGAAGCAGCATGGTAGCTGTGAAGTCTCTTTACAGCTCTACCCCCCCCCAAAATTCAACAGAAGGCTGCATGAGCAGGGTGCGACAGGGTTTGGCGACAGTTTAGACAGCTTGAGTGGGCGCAGTCAGAAACGTAATAATTATGTCTTGGAACTAATTGGATTCTATTGTGGTGTCAGTTCCAGGATTGTCATTTGTAGGTCCAGGCTATAAATTGGTGATTACACATGAGGAAATTCCTCTCTGTTCTGGCTCTCAATCGATATTTTCCAAACAGAAGGTCCGATAAGTGGGCTAACCGAAGCTTGAAACATGATTCTGCAAACCGTGCTCAAACATGAACATGTCTGTAGGAGAGAAATTGACATCATCTTTTAACAGTAATTGTAATTTGTCAAGTCTGCATTTGGAGAGATGGAGGCGGGTTCACAGCACCTTGTTTGGCATGCAAACCGGTTCAGCATGTGTGAAATCGGACTCCTCCGGTGGAGCGACTGCCACCCAGTGCACTTATGTGTTGATACTCTCCTGAAGTTTTGCAGAAGCATGTTTTAGCTTCGATGAATTGGCTAGCAATGGAAAAGTGATTAGATTTACATTGAAGCTGGCGCTCAGAGTGACTCACAGCAAGTGCAAATGATAAAAATATGTGTTATCACCAGCATCGCGACAAGCCTAGCATTAAGATGTCAGAGGGACAACTTATGGCCGAGTAGCATTGGAGGGTGAGGGTGCCATGAACTCATCCCGATTAGCCTGAGCGGACTACGCGGGGGGCCCTCAGAGCCGACTGTGCGTGCGGTTTGTCTCCCTCCATTGCCTCCCCAGGGCAGGGCAGGGCGGGGCAGGGCAGCCACAGCCTCGGCTGTCAGTCCTAGGGGAGAAAGGCTAGACACAAGGAGCTATGAGAAGGGCCCCGCCCCTCGTCCTTTGGTGACGAGGGGGCTGACAGCTCTTAAACCCCACCTCCCACATACAGAATACCCCCGTACTCGCCTCTTTCACCCCTTCGTTCTCACTCGATTACACCGCCACTCCTCCCCTACAACAGTGTGACTGGTATCATACGGCGCTCAAAGTAAATGCACACTAGGGTTGCTTGACATTCTTACCATCAAAAGAATGGCAATACGGCTAAAGCACCAGAAACATGTGCTAGCAATAGGATGCATTAACATTGTTTGTTCAGGCTGAAAATGGAAGAATCAAATTTCCAGCAGGTTTAGAATGACAGACAAAATGTCAAATGAGCAAAAGGCTTCTCGGAGTGTCTTAAATACATACTTGCTACAGACAGAAATCTAAAAAAAAAAAAAAAAGTAAAACTGAAAAGTAGCAGGTAGAAACAACGTGATCAAAACCTCCATTAGCATCAGTCAAATAGCCCATTTGTGCTGTGTTTGTCTAATTTCAGCTGAAAACTCAATGTTCCAGAGGTGCATTCTCGTCTGATCATTCTACACCTGCAGCCCAATGCACACACTGGCCAATGCAACACAATTCAGTCACACAACAATGCCTACGACTACACTTGAGCAGTCAACACTCACCTGACTCCTGGTTATAGATGATGTTTTTGCAGAGCAGGTCATTGTGGCAAAGAACTACGGGGGAACCCAGCACTGACAAGCTCTGCTGGAGCCACACCAGCTCGTCCCGGAGGCACCGCGGGCTGGGCACCTCCCGGTTCAACCTGGGGGGGGGGGGGGTGTCAAAAGTTAGCTGAGCATCAACGGATGTGGGAGTTTAAACACACGGGTGTGGTCCGGATTTCCTTTCTGCCAGGACGTTCCTGAGTGAGATGAACCCGAAGCAAACCTGAGGCCGGACTGATAAGAGCAGGCTGAATTTGTTAAATGCCAAAGGAAGCTTGTATCCAGACGATCATTGACGCCGCCTGTCATGCTCGTAGGTGAACGAGTGTGTCTCCCTTCCTGAGACGGTGTACTTCTCGTTACAGCGCGTCTGTGCCAGGTAAATGTTACAGTAATTTCATCAAAATGAGAACTGGGATTCGTGTGGCTAAATATCACAAGTGAGAGTGAGCGTTTCAGGTCACTTTCAACTTTGGTAATGAGGTCAAGTTTTCCTCCAGGTCATCTTTGATGTCTTACACAAGAAGCTGTAGGCCAGTGTGGGTGGCTGACTCAGCACCTCTCATTGTTTCTCCGACAATGATCATATCTGGGTGGCCTCCATGGAAATCATCTGCCCATAAACTCATTGTTTGTTTTGGAGTCTTTGGCGCCAACACGAAGGCAAATGTTACAGTCAATCAAGCTCTACCAGGCTTACGTGTGGAGGTGTGTCAGGGAGAACGATAGGGTATGTTCACACCTGGCTCAGTGACCCGAGCACGACTGCCCTGATCTGCAGTCAAGTTCGCACCTTCAGCTGTAGGTTCGACGTGTGGTCCTTGTCGTGCTGCGACGTCACGCGTTATACAGACACCTTTTGTCACGCTCAATCGTCCAGGTGTATATTCGTCTCTACCATCCTTTGGGGGCGGGGAAAATGAAGCAACCCTCATACTACTCAGAAGTCGCTACCTCGTTCAACACACCCTTGTACGGGAAGTCCCTTCACGCCTAAGTTAACTCCTGCTCTCTGAAACTGCTCTGCGTTTGTGTGCAGTTACAGGCATAAAACAGCAGGGGGCAAGTCAACAAAACGACACAGAAACAACTGACTGGGCGTGGCAAGAGTGAGTGGGCCAAAAACACTTAACTAACGCAGGAACAATTTCATGTTCTCACTTGTATGCTTAGCTTTGGAAAATAAGAGACTGAGCTCCTTCACTGCAGTGCGACAGCCTCGCCACCGGCAGAGAGCACTAAATTTTTCCATGTGATTAAGAATCTTGTTTTACAGGAACAGCAGTCGTAAAGTGAAGTCACTCTTGCTTCCATTATACAAAGGAACTCTACATACGTCCTCGGATGCGGGAGACATTTTTATTGATGGTGCACGTGGAACTGCTTAGATCATTTGTGACTCACTGATAGAGGGGGCAGAGGTCACGGCTCCACGTGGGGATAATGGAAAAATCTCAGCTGCTTTGAGCTATTCCAACATATTACTCATAATCAAAATGACCCATAAATGCAATTAGGTCTGGATTTTGGATTATTTCAAGCCCCTGATCATGTGTTTGACCTTATGTGGCAGATTACAGCGACCGTTCTTCTCTACTCTCACCTTGCATTCTGTTCGGGGTCCTTGAGGTACTTGGGGATGAGAGCGAAGTACTTGCCCATCTTCAGCCACAGGTCAGACTGGGGCACCCAACCATTGTGGGCATGGATGGCGTGGTACTTAGCTAGCTGCCGGGCGATAAGCCTGCAGGGGAGCGAGGACAGAGGGCAGCGGGGTGTTAGCAGGGCTTCACATCCCGGTGTGTTTGTCATTTAATAACATCTACAAACACAATTCCAACATTTCATTTCTTAAATGTCACAGTTAGTCAGCACTGGCTCCTAAAACACAGAGAACAAAAAATGCTAAATGATTTCAGAGCAACAAAGTAAAGCAAAAGTCCAATTTGAGAAAAAAATTCTTATTACACAATAAGAAAAATGTCACATTTAATGATGAAATGAATAAATGTTGTGCTTAAACTCAGATTTTGGCTGCATCGAAAAGGCTAACAATGTTGAGGAAACTTGGCCATGTAGCAGATAGTTGGTGGAGACAGCCTCCTTGAAACTCTGATACGCATCAGGTCGTTTTTACCTGAAGACAGGTTGGCTGCGAATGTGTTCTGGCTCCAGGGCGGTTCCTTGCAGGAACTCGTAACACAGACCGTTGTTGAAGGTGCAGTACAGGCGCGGGGCACAGCGGTGCGCGTGTAGCACTCGGAAACTTTTCACCTCGTTCTCCCGGTCCACCAAAAGTTCTGTTTTGTTGCCATAAATACGAACCAGAACCACATCCTGCATGACCATACCCACATAGCAGCCCAGCAGCTTGTTGGTGATCCCGTCAGTGAAGAACTGCAGCGACAAATCAAAAGGGGAGTAAAGAGAATTAGAATGAAGAGCACATTTTGTCCAGGACAAACAATCTCACATTACAGCTGCTGCTTTTTAAAAGGACAGTGGGACCGTCCTCCACAATGCTATTAAAGTGCCGTGCATGAAAACCTACATTGTTTAGAGGGTTACATAACATCTTGGATGTGTCGGATTCTGCCTAACAAGAGCCAGAAGAGGAATGTACACAGCCATTAAAACCCGGGGCTCGACTCAGGCTGAACCGTCTCTGTTGTGAGGCTGGGAACATTTGTGTGGAGAGGTGGGAGGTCCCAACATACCAGTCCTAATTGTTCACTCTATCAGGGATCGACTGGGAATGACTGGACTGTCAGGAATTTTATTTTGCATGAGGAGGCGGCATTTGCTGAGTTTCCAGTTTGGCCTCATTGATGAATATAGGGAAGGGTGTCAGAGCAGGTGACCAGCCCCTGTGTTTACCCGGCCGAGCCACCCGCCCCCCCTGCCACACACACACACAAACACTCACACTCACTCTGTCACGAGAGAGGGAAATTTTCCTTCTGTTACCACCCATACAGAAGTATTACAGCTGATGTGATGCCCTGCTTCTCCAAGATGAGCTGTGTGCTCATTTTAAACTGCATCTTTTGATCCACAGCACGTCAAAACGCCCATCATTCCGTAATTTACTTTCCTGTGTCGCTTCCAGAAGTTTCTAGGAGTCTCTATCGCGACTTGAGGTTCTTCTCATTTTTCCTAACCGCATTAAAACTATTCAATGTCATGAACCACGCACCTCCACGCAGTTCGTGCGCTGCATACGTACACAGACTGGGTTAAGTGTAAGGCGTAGCTCCAGCAATGCAGAATTGGTGGCTACGCCAAAAGCGGGAAGTAACTCCCACTGTTTGATCTTTAACTGGTATGACGCAGATGCTTTGAGGGAGAAAATATAATTCACACCGCGGAGATTCCGAGCCACGGGTCGGTCCGTGGAAGCCGACCGCCGTTTAAAGGAGCTGCTTTAAGCTCCCGGTGGCGTCATCGTTAAAGCTATTTTCAAGTGACGCTTATGACGCTAACACAGGATTAGCTTCTAACGTGCGGACGGCGCGCGCTAGCTAACGCCGGGCTGATGAGGACCCGTAGAGATCCAGCGGTTTGGTGTAAAATGTGAATCAACGGCACCTTCATTTTGACCTCGGACGGCTTCCAGCTCGGTCTCAGCTCCTTGATCAGCTTCAGTGCACCGGGTCTGTAGTCGCTCTCGTCCACCGTCACGTCTATTTTTGGGACAGCGGGAGCCTCGTCGGGGACGTGGATGTAGTTAGCCATTGCTAAATGTTGCTTTCTGGAGATACAAGTGAGTCTCAGGGAACCTCGTAGCGAGCAGCTGCCAAAAGCGATATGTAGGGAAATGTGTGACCCGCTGCGTGATATATAATGCGGGAGTACTCTGTGTGCGGCAACGCCTCTCAATTAATCCCACCCACCCGGGGAAAAAAATGCTCTCCCGATGCATGCTGGTCATGCTGCGGGGCGAGCGTCTCATTCGGGGAGCTCGGTTAATTGAGCAGCGTGCACCGCCGGCGGAGCTTAGCCCGAATCGGAGTTAAATGAGCTCACTTTTCTTTCACCACGGAGGAACGATTTTCTATTTATTGATATGTATTAAAAATAAAAAAAACAGGCTGAACTGTATTCGATAAACTAATCCCACAGTTATGCCAAGCAGCACCCAATTAATACCACAAGATAGACTACTGCTTCTACGTATACTACTTATGATGTCGTCATCATAAATAGTGGTTTATATTATATTTTTTAAAATAAATATATTCAATTAATAAAAAAAACATCACAATTATTTTGGTATTATCAGTAATTTCTATATGACACAAAAATGTGGAGCAATTTAGTTCAGAGGGATGTACAATATTAGAGCAATTACGGTGACCTTTTTGTTCATGAAGACAAAGCACACAAAAAGAGTAAAGAAAAATATAAACAAAGAATGAAAGGGTTAATACACACAAAGCCCCACGAAATTAGTAATTCTTTGGATAGATGAAGTTTATAAGAACAAAACATCAAATTTTTTCTTTTTTTTAAATGTCAGTAATGACATTTAAGAGGGATAGTGTGCAGAAATGTCTTTGTACATCTGTGATACACACACCCTAGGACGTCACATCGATCTCAACTAAAACCGGAGGATCTTGGTGAATACATCCAAGCGTACCGCTGCTGCTGCCGTACGAGGTTGACGTCACATCCGCGATCTTCTTTGAATGAAATAAAGTCTGCGTCAAATCCCAATCAATGTCACATTAATTCGTCTTGTAGAGTCACAGACGTGCAGCTGACAGGTGACCTGGGAAGAAGAACCTCTTCGACCTTCTCTCACGCGGTTACGGCAAAGCTATCAGTGACCATGGAAACCACTCTTCTGTCTGATCTCAGACATCAGTGAGTGGCCTCCTCAGCTCAGCAGGGATCCCTGCGCAACGACCACCTCAGCACAGCTCCTGATGAACCAAGTGTAGCCCTCTAAACCTGTGTGACACCCACCTTCTCCCAGCAGAGGCTTATCAGTCCTAAATATACATCTCTAAAAATACTGCTCATCAGAGCCCTCACGTATCTCCAGCGTCACCGTGTGATACGCCCCTGACATCAAATCCACATCCAACTATTCAGTTCCATAAAAGTTCCACTCTCGCACTCATCAAATGAGCAGCAGCTCACTTATCTCCATAACGTTTCTCCTTTTCCACCAAACTCGCTGACCCCTCGTCGGCTCCAGCTGAGCCCAATGGAGGGTGTCAGGTAACCTCAGTGTCTTCATTTCCTCCTCGTGGAGGTCCACCTATCATTACTGCACCAGTTTGGGTTTTGTTTTGTTTGTTTTTTTCTCATTTTGCACAAAGCTGGGGGAGGGGAAAAAAAAAATACAAGGCGTTAAAACAACTAGCAGATAAATGGTGGTACTAATTATCTGCTGGTGGCATTGTCCTTCTAATATTTCTTATCCTTTCAAAAACTGGATTTTTAGGGGATTTTCAAAGAGTAACATACCCAAGAGCAACACATCCCAGCAACAATGGACGGCATTATGTGAGCTTGATAATGTCTATTGTATGAAGGCACAGGAGGAGCCGTAGTTGCTGTTTAGGTTGAAATACGATCAAGAAAACATAGCAACAGCAGGTTTTCCTTTTTTTTTTTGGTAACCACCAGAGGCAGATCCTGCAGAAAACAAGTTCACTTCACATGCCAGCAACTACATCTCCTGTGTGTTTATTTACTTGGAGAACTTTAAGTTTGTACTTTTAAAAGTACAAATGCATTTCCACAACACTGAAATGAAACAACTTTGAAAGGACGCATCACTCAAGTGCCTCTTTTCCAACTCAAGAACAAACCAAGTTACTTTAACAAATATTTTAAAGCTCAAAATATATTCTTGTATTTTTTTTTGTAATATATTCTTGGATGGCTGACAAGAGTGATACTCTTGTAACACCCCCCGATTTAGAAATAGAGACCCTTCTCTCCCCTCTGGTGCGTTACAAACCTCCAGACCCCGCAGGCTGGCTGACTGCTAGTTAGCTTAGCTGCAGCAAATGCTAGCAGAGGAGCATTGGACAAAGATCATCTAAAAATCATCTTAAACCCACAACAGTCTTTGCCTGCATTCACAGAAGCAGGGCAGGGATTAACGTTCGCTGTGAGAAAACAGTTGAAAGTTACATTTTTGAGAGCGAACCAGCAACTAAGCTAACCAGCTGTAGTGGGCGTCTGCAGCTCTGTGGAGCACCAGAGAGGAGAGAAAGGAGCTCTGTTGTGTCCTTCAAAACTGAAGTTCATACTCCTGAATCATTGTCCGTCACATGGCGTGATTCTCGGGTTCCCAGTCAGACACGGCCTCCAGTCTGGATTGGAGCTCTAGAGCTCAGTCAAAGTAGTCCTCTATGTCAACGTTGGGGTTGAGAAGCTCTTCTCCATACGGGGTCAGATCCATCTGGTTCAGGATCAGGTTCTCAAAGGTCTCCTCGAGATCTGTTTCCCCAATTAGAACCGCTCCGACCATCCTCCCCCCCCTGAGAACCACCTGGGAACAAAAACACACTGGATGAAATGTAAAGTGACGAATCCAAAGCAGTGGCACAAGCTGCTCCTCCAGTTGTTGTGGAACAGTCCTGACACGGCGAAAACCTTCTCATCATGGGGAGGGTTTGTGACCATCAGCACGGCCCTAAAAAAGCTCAGTTCAGATTTGCAGTGACACATACTTTGACTGATGCTGTCAGACATCTGACTACATCCCACAGAACCATTAAAGCTGACGTCACCTTGACGTACTCCTGGCCTTTGGTGCAGCGCACCAGCAGCTCGTGGTCGGGCCCCAGCCCCTGCCCGTTAAACTTTCCCAGCAGCACCACCTGTGGAATGACGGGAAGAGGCCAGGTTGCGCAAGAAGAACTGAGGAGTAACACTGAAGTAGCTGAAGCGAGTAGATGATTTATCTGATGGTCCCAGTTTAAATATTACCTTGTAGTTAAAGAATTTCGTGACATGTGAGAAGAGCTCAAAGCAAAAGTCCAGCTCGACTGGTTCTGACAGGACGTGCGCGGCCATGCAGCGGCCTGCATACCAGCCCATCTGACGGGCCTGGGTCCACAACCGCATCTGCACACAGGAAACACGGCAGGTCAGCGTTCTCGTTCGTCTGATCGCGGCGAAGCGGTATCACACTGGTGAACGCAATCTAAAGCAGATGATAGTTTCTTGAGGCCTTTCCATAGGCGCTACACATCGTTGCTCTACCAGCCTACCTGCTGCCACAGCGGGCTGTGTTCCCAGCATGCAGTGCACACGTCTCCTGCAGCATAGACGTCTGGCTCTGATGTCATCATATGATCATCTACTTGAAGGCCGCCATCATCTGCCAGAGAGAACTGAACACAAACCAAAAGCAATGCTGGTGTTTATCTTTTCCCTTCATCGACTCGTGTCCAGTTTCCAGGGTGAAAGCGGCAGTAATGGAGGATCACGCCGTTCAATCACAACTATCAAATAAATCAGTTCCAACCAGTCGAGCTAACATCAGTGTCTCTGCGCTCCCCCTCACAAAGACTGGAAATGGGGCTTGATGAGCAAATGTGCTCTTCAAAGCCCGTCAACCAATTAAGTTCAAAACTTAGTAATTCAACAGCGGTAATGGTCACCGAGCAGACGCTAGCTAGTCGATCACGTGACTGCGTCGCCGGTAAGAAACACTGCTAATGACTTCAACTCGTGATCGTGATCGACTCAGTGGGTTCCTTACATTTTATGATGTCACTGCACTTTGCAAACATGGCTGTCTATAATTTGTAGAACAACGTTATCTGCTGATAAATGCTGCTTTTAATGAGCCGTAGAAAGTTGCATTGTTACACATTTGATTTGGAAATCAAAAAACAATCAGTAACATTGGTGTTACACAAATACTCAATTCAATTCAGATAATAATAATATTAATAATACCAATAATAATAAAAAAAATGCTACTACTCATAATAATTCATGTTACAAAATAATTGATTATTATAATAACAATAATGCAAATATATTGGTGTGTTTCATCAGGGGTAACACTACTAATTTTTATTTCATCAGGTAAAATGCTAATAACAACAATAGCATGACACTGGCCACCATCCTCCAGGTAGCGTCGGAGCTGAAGCTCGCTGCCCAGCAGTGAGTTCTGGTCACTAACGGGTAGTAACCCGCACTCAGGTGACAGGTGTTGCTAGTCACAGAAGCACATAGTTTTTGGGCTGCGGGCTGGCACGGAGACTCAGCGTCACTGGCTACTCACGTTGTTGCCGTGGAGAAATGGCTCAGTGTTTGGCGTGACACCAGTGGCACTGACGACGAAGTCACAACCAAATGTCTTGCCGTTCGTCAGTTGGACGTAAACCGGCCAGTTTCCTACAGAGAGGGGGAGACAAGCTGAGAGGAAGGAAAGGCCAGAGAACAAAAGACCATGGGAGCAGCTAAACTTGGTTCTCACCGATATCAGGTTGGAGTGTTTGCTGTGAGGAGCTGAGGAGCTGCTCGGAGGTGAAGATCTTCTCCACCTCACACTGATACTCCACTGAAACCCTGCGGGACACCTGAGCACAGAGGAGGGAAGGTCAAGACAGATAAACTCCCACCCTGAAGAGCCTCTCAGAGCAGAGGCCTTCAGTTCTCACCTGCTGCGCTCCTTGGAGGACTATTCCCTCATGCCAGTCTGGACCCAGGGCGCTGCCAGGCTCTGTGGGTCCACAGTGACGCCCTCGCAGGTTTCTATCTGGGAGCACACACAACAAACCTGAGCAATGCTTTATGAATGCACTTCTTTTATCCAGCATCAGAACCACTTTCAGACCTGCTGTGAAGGTTTGGGACCCCCCCGCTGCCGGTTCCTCCGTGGTGTAGCGAGGCCTCTTACAGGGGGCGGCTCTCTCTGGTTTATCAGCCTCCAGTGACGGGATGAGGAACTGTGCCGCTCCTGCATCAAAGAAAGTGTTTCCTATGGCCTTGTCCTTGACGGCCCAGATAACCTCACAGCCCTCCACCTCAAACCTACACGACACAAATGCTCGTCAACGCCACGCTACAAGGAATTAGCCAGGAGATCCATCTCTTGCTAGCGGTCAGTGGACTCACACTAATTCCAAGGCAATTCCTCCGTTTCCAATGACAACTATTCTCTTGGCTTTGGACAGCTTCTTCTGAAACTCCTTGACACACACAAAAAAAGGATTATTTTATACTCCGACCAGGAGATTTCTAGTCTAATTTGCTGTCAGTACATTCGTGGACTCCCAGGAACAAGCAGCACCACCTGCACTGTGATGCAAATCCAAATATTCATCAACAAATTCTATCAAACCCATTAAAGGAAATAAACCTGAATGGATGTTCACACATGTTTAAGTATTTAATCGCAGCAGTAAAATCACACGTAAAAGGACACAAGGAAGATAATGCAAAAAAAATAAATGACACAAGAAGATATTTTCTCTACAACCTGCGTCTCTCTTTTCACTGTGAGATGGTTCATATTTGTTCAGTGTCCTCAGGAATTTGAGACCTTGTTGCCACGCAAACATCCAGTGAGACTGGCTGGTACCTGGGCGCTGTCTGTGTCCCGGATGCCCAGCACGTAGGGTTTGTCCTGGGTTAGCAGTTTAGCTCTGGCCCCGCTGCAGATGCACAGCTTCTCATAACCAAAAACACGACCATCTACAGTTTCCACAGACTGATCAGACAGAAGAGAAAAGATAAGTTCACATAAAATAGTCATTTATTACTCTCACAAGCAGAAAGTCTTACAGCGGGAAAGGGACAGTGAATACAGCATCAAATATCCTAAATACTAGCAAGTAAACATAAGGTATTCATAGGAAATACTGAGTACTTTCCACTTCAAGACTGCATTTAACAGTTTTTTTTCTCAAATTTATGTATATTTCTTTGTGAAGTTAGTTCACATTGTCTTCTTCTATAACGGTAAGTAAAGATAATGTCCACAAGGTGGCGATGTCCAACAAATAATGAAAAGCATATTCCAAGGAGGTAGTCTTTACAATAACCTTAGAATAATCCAATTAGCACTTTTATTTTTAACCGACACAGTCTGTGTCCCCTAGATGACGTCATCGCCTACATATTACCAAAGGAGCTGTCCACACACAGCTGCTGTCTCCCCGACCCAGTCAGCGTCTCCAGCAGTTTTCCTTCACTTACCTGTGAGTGTGTGCGCAGAGCTTTGACAGCCGAGTGGATGACAGTCAGGTTGGGGAACTTCTCCTCCAGAACACTGGACGGTTGCTCCTCTACATCGAACGCCTCCAGCGTCCGGGACACCTTCCAAGCGAGGACAAAGGAAAACCTGAGCGGAGGTCGCGCTGTCGCCGAGTTCATACAGTGGGACTTAGTTCACGCAGTAAAGGGCGCCGGAGAGAGTTCTCCAGCCGCATCCTGACCTGTTTGTAGTTGGTCACGGCCTTGATGTGAGGACCTGCTGTGACCAGAGCGACGTCAGCTGACGGAATCTGGGATGACAGCTGTCAATAAAGTTTTCGGTTAGGCGACAGATGGTTAACAATCCCTGCAGCATATTAAATCATGTTCACCTGCTCAACACACGTCACGCCCGCGATGCCACCTCCTACGATTACAAAATTGAAAGTTTTCTCTTTATTATTTGCCATTACTTCAAAAATAATGCTAAGCTAACCGTATACAGATAGCTACCAGGGGTGTTCCGACACCCTTCACACGGTTAAAATGTTCCTTTCCTTTCCTCTACGGAGGCTATAGACACGTTTATACATATTCAAATGATAAAAGTTTCAAAAATGCTCCCAGACAACTCTTGTCACAGCCTGCTGGAGGTTTCTTGCGTCACTACACATGAGCGAGAGAACAGAGAGAACACAATTTCCGTGTTTACAGCTAACTACGGCAAGCGGCAGGGGACGCTTTTAAACCCGCGCACTTGCGATTAACGAACCCGGGAAAAAAAAAACACCAGTCAAACTCAAATTAGCAAGATAGATTGATTGATCCATTTATTTTAATAAGGCGACCAACATGTGCTATATTTTAAATGTTATTATGATTTTAATACGGAACAAGCATTTTGACTGGTTCCATTAGTTTTCATACAGCAAAGGCCCTTTTATGCTAATTTGATCGTCTTAATAATGCTGAAATAATTAAACTCTGATTATTGATGATAATTCATTCGAACAGGTATTTGATAAACATCCTTAGAGTTTACAGAAGCCGAGTGATCAAAAGATGACAAATAATTGGTTGTTTTTGTTGGGGAATCCTGAATAAATGTTACCAGACAATTTTGAATGGCAAACATTAAAAATAAAACACAATATATCAGTAAGTAATGGTTTTGCAATTGTGTGTGTGTGTGTGTGGGGGGGGGGGTCGTCAAGAGAACGGATCCACTTAAATTCACATGTGACATGCATGGTGTGTACACTACATGGGATTTTTTTTATCATTTAATTGAATTTTTTATTTCATTTTGGTTAATACAGTGTTTTGTTTTGTTTTCTGGTTTTTAGTTGATTCAAACGGCTCAAATGTGTCTACATTGTTGGTCTTGTCAGACTTTATATGGTCTCCGGTGTTTTAAATGCTGTTGTTTATATTTTTATCCCAAATGTTCCAGGGATGAACGTGGCCAGCGGGTCATGAATTACACGCAAAAATCCATCAAAACATTCATCAGCCGTCGTTACTGCAGTGATAAACAAAACCCCAGCAGATAGCAGCTGAAGTGCCATTTGTGGTGTTACATGAGGTAATCGACACATCTTGACTCCGTCCCCGTCCTCAGCCGGATAATAGCTACTTTGTTTTTTCCATTAATCAGCAAGCGCCTGCACTCCTTCTATTTCTGACAAAGTTGGTGATGTTGGTGTTAACGATGGCTGAGCGTATTAATGTCAGAGTCTGAGATGATCGGGTCACTAATGACCTAACGCAGGTTAATGCTGTGCGTCATACTTCCACTCATACATTACCCTGAATAATCCCTGCAGGAACACAACACACATCCTTTTTGGCGTTAAAAGTTGCTTCTATTTGAGCCTGTTTGTGACGGTATTTCTTCAATTCATTGAGAACGAACAGGGCTGTCAGGAAAGGGGTCCATCAGCAAGGCTCTGAGGACAATCGAGAGTTCAATGGGGCCTCAAATTTCCAGCAGCGCCCCTGAGTTCAAAAGCTCCCAGGTGTCTTTCTGGATTGTTCCATGACTCCACGCGACTCTTGATGATGTAATCGAAGCCGTGCTGCTTCTGCGTTAAATTGAACTTTAGCGTTTATGATTTCAAACCAATAAAAGAAAGAGATGAATAACGTATATATTGAAATCACAGGTATCAGATCAGCAGTTCCAGTCAGACCAGTTCATTTCATTTTCATCAGTTCTATTTTTGCGATAATGCCGTTGTTATTATACAACTGCGTCATCTCGATGTTGCAGTAACCAACAGATTCGATCCCATTTTAGACAAAATTCGTCTGGAAACTTGACAGAAAAAGGCAGAGATTTGATGAGCAACCAAATTCATCTTGGCAAAATTCGGCACGAAACTTTTAAACTAGCAAAGGAGCAACAGGAAGTTATAACCCGTCACTTCCTGCCTCCTCAGATGATCAAACCTAACAGTGATTATGATAATAATAATAATAATAATAATAATAATACATTTTATTTATAAGGCGCCTTTCAAGGCACTCAAGGTCACCGTACAACAGTTTTAAAAACAATAAAACAGGCACAATTTAAAAGAACAACAACAGAAGTCTCTAGCAGAGCACAGAAGAGGGCACTCAGCCATACGCCTGTCTAAAAAGGTGAGTTTTGAGGTGTTTTTTTGAAGGTGTCAATGGAGTCAGTGTTTCTGATGTCAGGAGGGAGGGAGTTCCAGAGGCCAGGGGCAGAGCAACTGAAGGCTCTAGCCCCCATGGAGGTCAGACGGAAGGAGGGGACGTTGAGGCTGATGGAGGAGGAAGACCTGAGAGACCCGGAGGGAATGTTGGTGTGGAGAAGGTCTGACAGGTATGAAGGCGCGAGGTTATGGATGGTTTTGAATGTATGGAGGAGGATCTTGTAGTCAATGCGGTGTTTAATGGGAAGCCGTGGAGTTGATGTAGAACGGGGGTGATGTGACTGATGACAGGGTTCTGGTGATGATTCGGGCAGCTGCGTTCTGGACCAATTGAAGCTTATGGAGGAGTTTGTGTGGGAGACCAAAAAGAAGTGAGTTACAACAATCCAGACGGGAGGTGATGAGAGAGTGGACCAGGATTGCAGCGCTGTTGGGAGTGAGAGATGGGCGGAGACGGTTGATATTCCGGAGGTGGAAGTAGGCGGACCAGATGGTGTTGTTGATGTGGGTATGGAATTATAAGGTGGAGTCGAGGACGATGATGCATCCAAACAAAGCGAATCCAGCCAGTCAAACACCATCTTCCGAGGGCGTCACGGCGGTCAGCTCACTCAAGAGACGAGTTCCTGGTGTGCTTTTTGAAATTTCTTGAACAGAAGACGGCTCCACAATCCAGAGGAGAAAATTATCATCATGTGTGAAGAGATGATCATGTATGTGTACGACACCTGTCACGTCATATTTATTTGTTGTGTAATTTTACACCCCAGTGTCAACATCATTTATTCAAACCTTCAACATCAAATTGTTAATCCCTCACAACCAACCTGCGTTATCTCTGAAGCCCACTAGGGGGCCACAGCTCACACTTCACGAATGACTGGTCCATCCTTCTCTCAGGTAGTTACGAGGAGCAGGTACGAGGTACCTGAGGTATAGGAGCAGGTACGAGGTAGTACGAGGAGCTCCAAGTTCTGCTTCTCATCATGTCTGCGCGGTATTTTCCAGCGGGTCCAAGATCCTGTTGTATTTTAGAAACATAGATTTTAAATTTCCAGTTAATTGGAACAAAATTAATTATTCAGGGACTTATATTTAATATTTAATGGAGGGAATTGTATTTTTTTATATATATATAAAGTCAGAGTTTGCATTGAAAGCAAACCGGGCAGATGGAGCCCATGTGGGTCACAGCATAAATGCTGAATGTGTGTCTCTATGGTACAAGTATGTTTCCAGGCGATGACTCGGGCCTGCAGCGGTGGAGATGTCAGCGCACGGAGCTCCGGACGGACACCAGCCTTCCTCTGCTCACCCGCAGCAACCACACTCGTGTTCAGAATGTCTCCCAGAGACACTGCAGGGAATACTGTGCAATAATTTGGCTTTAAGGCCATTTATTTCATCGTTTTATTATCAAAACCAGCAGATGAGAACATTTATTAATCCTGGCTTTACACGTGTTTTCTGTTATTCATTATTTTTTCATCTTTTTTTTGTTTCTTTATTTCACATCATGCCATTGTGGAACAGCACCAACAACTCACGTTTAAATAAAAGGCACTGTTTTTTAATGTATATTTAAAAAACAAGAACACTCTGTTCATAATCCTCATCATTATTAATGTGGTTCTCGTGTCTGGTTACGTCACTGGAGGGCCGGGAGTCGCTACTAGAGAGGCGGGAAGCCAGGAGGCAGCAGTCGGTCCCTCTTGCCGTAGGCGGCGGAGCCCACGTTGGTTGGTGCGTAGACGGTACCGATGGTGTTACTGGAGCGCACCAGAAAGTCGGCTAACCTTTGGGTGACGCAAGTGGCTGTGTTGCACTTTCGCTTCTCTATGTGGGGGCTGCAAAAAAAAAAGAAAAAAAAAAGATAAAACCACAGATGATGTGAAGGACTCGTATTACACCATGGGTCACGTGATACGTACCTGTTCATAGCTGTGAGACCCCTCCGTGGCCGTGCGCCCATGAGGCCGAGGAAGGGGTTGGAGATGAGCTCAGGGAGCAACCAGCCCTCACCGTCTGCTAGAACAGGTTCCTGCTCGCTGGAGGAGCCGGGACTGAAGTACCTGAATCACAGAGGGGAAACTGTCTCACACACGATGACCCTCATCATCCAGCAGCCCGACGAGCGAGGCGAGGGAGGGGCCATTTAGAGAAGCACAACGAGGCACTTTCTCCCAGATGAGCACACGTGACTTTATCCATCTGGGTCCAGAACACTGCAGCCCTCCTCACCGCACTGTTTCCATCACATCCACACACTCATAACCTGAGCTCCCCGTTCCACGCCTGTGAGGACAGAAGCCCCTGAAGCTGCTGATCTGAACGAGCGTTCTCCCTCTGATGGAGGTGTTCACCCACCTGTAGCCCGGCGCAGCGGCGATGCAGCGCAGCAGCACCAGCAGCATGAGGAGGAGCACCGGCACCTTCAGGTGGTACATGCTGATCACCTGGATGAGCAGAGACAAACATAAACACCACCTACTCTTCTTTGATTGAAAATCCCAGATGACATGAATACGTTTGTTTATTTCATTTGGATATGAAATGTCTCCTTTAAATGCGATCCCCTCAGAGTTCTAGGTTATCATGGTGGCTGGAGAACTATTAACACTGGAGCTGGGACGACCAAAGTATTCGTGATGTCACAAATCCTGCCAGTAGGACGGCTGCTTTTCAGAATCCGATCTTGACTAAACACAGAATGAATGCATGAACAGCCTTGTCTCAAACTCTGCTTAGCTTCAACTTCAAACTGTCAGACAAGAAGAAAAGCGTAGTGTCTGCCGGACGCTTTCATCAAAATGTGATTTCACGTCACGGGGGACTGCCGGGACGAGGACAGAGGCAGATTCCTTGCTCCATGTTACAGGACCATCCCTGAGCTCCCACGTTAACGTCAGCATGTGACACGAGCAGCAGAGTTCTAACTGCTCAAAAGTTGGGATTTGATTGAAGAAAAACAGAACAGCGATTATTTTAATGGCTCTGGTTCACCAACCGCAAAAGCATATTGCAAGTGTATCTAAATTTGACCTTGAAATAAATAGAAATATCTGCTTATGAATGTAAGGTGATTTAGAAAAATGATACATATAGGGACATATATTTAAATGAATATTATACATTTATTTACACACATAGATGCAGTGCTCAGGGTTTCATTTACAGTCACGCACAAAGGGTAACAAAATGCCTGAATTCACTGTTTCTCGTTGATAACCCAAAAAACAATTAGCAATCTCATTAGTTTTCTGATTATTTTCTCACTTTACTTTTATTTGATCTACAAAGAAAAATCAGAAATGATAAAACCTGCTCATCTTAATTTCTCCAGACTCAGTCAATAACCTCATAACGTGAGTCAAGGCAGAGAAAAGCAAGTAATTCTCACAGTTGTGATGTGGGAAGAACAACATGTCGGCCACATTGCATGAGAATTAATCACAGTTGCCTCCCGAATACCAAAGGTATCCTATTTCCCAAGTGATGAAGGAGGACGTGATGTTTTAATCCCAAGCACAGAGGTTTCCTGTGTTGACATGAGTTGAAATGATGGAACCAACGAGAGGAAGATGTAAAATCTAAGAGAAGAGTCCAACTAACCAGAGAACACGGCACTTACTTGCTTCTTGTTGAAGACACGAGTCCCAGTCTGTTCGAGGAGCAGCCCGGCGTTTGCCAGACTGTCACACAAGCCAACAGTTATAGGCTCCTCGCTCCGACCACTTGTGACATCAGATCTCTCCAAATATAGCCATGCATTTTTATTCACACACAACTAGGTGGATGAAGCGGGAGGGGGCGGGGGGGGGGGGGTCCAAAAGGGTCATATATATCTCACATGCACGCTTAGCTTTACTTTATTGTACACACTAAATACACACACACACACACACATCACCATCATCATCACTTTCGTCATTGTCTGCGTCGGTGATGTAATAAGACCACTGTCAGCGTGGGGGGAGCTGTCTTCCTTCTCACCTGGAGACGGATCAGGAAGTTTTAGGTCGTCCAACTCTGGCCTCCCTGCTCCCCCCGGGGGCTTCCTGGACGATGAATAATAAATATGATGACGAATGATCATCAATAATGAATGGCGCCTCATTATTTAATGGGAAACGTCTCTAACAACTGAGAAAGTACTAATTAATGAAGAGTGGCAGGAGTAACATGTTACTGCCTTGTGACCTGAATGTGTGGCAGACGGAGAACGACATCTTATTATTATACTTTACAAACTTCTGAAGCCCAAGTGTGCTTCATTTTAAATGCTAATTTCCTGTTTTGCGATGTGGAAGCAGGTATAACCCATATTTTCAAAACAGAAATGGTTGACGTGGAGCATCCCGGCATCTATAAACTCGTATTGTTTCAGTTTCCTGGTCTGCAAATTCAATGATGGATGCTAACGTTGCTCTGTGCAGTCTCTGCAGTCGAAGCAGATACTGGCGACAGACCAGAACGTCCACACAAGATGGGATGGCCTGTCAGTCGGGCTCGTGTCTGCTGCCCCCAAGTGGCCAAAAAATAGATGTTAGAGGTTAATTTGGTAAAGCAAACACATCACAATTGAACAATTCTACTTGAGCGAGGGTGCAACTGACGATGGTAACGATAACGCACATCCCCGAGTGCACTGCTGCAATCATTCAGTGGCTATCAAATACAACAAAAATTGTATAACTGTGTAGCAATACTCTGTCCAAAAAAAGTATAATCTCTCCTTGGAAGTACTTGAGGTCGGACTAATACTCTCCTCCAGTAATTAGACCAGCTCTTAGTAACAAGTTATCTTTGTTCTCTGTTTGCTTGCTAACTTGAGCTAATGTTTCTCAAGAAAACTTCCAAAACTGAAGAAAAACAGCATTAAAAACCAAAAGACGAAGATATCTGCTGGATAAAAGGATATTTTTCCGTGGATGAATTTAGCCTCAATTGTCACGTGTAGGTTGATGGGTTTTTTTCACCGCCGTTTCTGTGTCACGGGCTCTGCTGAACTTAGTTAATGGAACAGTCAACACCCTTGGAAAATTCAATGTTGTGCCCACATACAGGAACTCAAAGGTATAAATGCTGCAGCACATCAGCAGACAGACCAACAAAACCTTGCTGGGGCCCCAAGCTGGAAGGCTGTTGACGTTAGCTCACGCCACCGACAGCAGAGAACCCCCGCGACTGCACAATTGCTCGCGTGCAGGAGGCTGCTCCGACCATTAGGGGGCCAACATGTTTTTGCTAGCTACCTCTCCAGGGCTGTCACAGAACTGAGAAACAGCTCTAATCGCCACGAACCACCAAACATACCTGGAAAGAAACATGATTCTGCTGGGCCGGGTGTCCCGATTTGAGCTCAATCTCAAAGTCGACACATCCAACTGTCATATCTGTTAAAAACACTCATTTATGTATGAAAAGCTTTTTCCAATCAAGCCACGCCACTTAAAAATCAAGGTGGACAGAAACGCATTCCTCCTCCCCTTGTAAAAAATGACATCTGTGCTCAATTCATCACGGATGTTGCTCTCTAAACTCCTCTCTGATCCGCCGCAACCTGTTTGGATGAACTCAAAAATCAACTGTTTACATGATTTCAAAGTACAGAGATGCCCACAGTGGCTGGCAGGCGAGGGCTCATAAAAATGTAATCATTGGAGAATGCATGAAAAAAATGTGGAGCATGGCTGTGTTTGTAGAGATCGAGCCACAGTCTGACTGGAGAGATGTCACGTCAGGCTGCAGGCTGCTGGGAAGCGCTGGTGGTTTCTACCACAGCTCTGAGCTAACAGGGATGCTACACAGTCCTAATGGCCTAGTAACCCCCCCCCCCCAAACCCACCACTGTCCCAGGAACACCTCCTTCCTGTAATCCTCACAAGAAACCTGCAAACACAAGGATTCTTTGGCTTCCAAGTAAATGCATCTATTTCATAATGACTTCACTCCATCATCCCTGACGATCCTTCTTCCTGGACAGTTCTTGCTCAGATCCAACATGACCCAAGGAAAACACTTCAGATGTTTACATTTTTGTGTAGAATCTGGCAGAAAATGGAAAAAAAAAAAAAAGCAAAATTGAGGCAGTCGGTGTCAGCATCACCAGTTGAATCTATAAACATGCCGTCGAAAAAAAGAATCAATTATTCACCCGCCTGGCGATTCAGAACCGCTTTCAGATTGATTGTGTTCTTCTATGGCCGATGCTCCACCCTCTCCAGCAGGTTTTGTGAAAGTCAGAGCAGTAGACTGTGCAATCCTGCTGATATCCAGACAGATGGGTGTACACACACAGCACCTCTGCTAGAAGGATGTGCAAGCCAAGGGCAAGTGGATGGGAGCTGGAGGTGGGAGGCACATGTTGATCGTATAACTTCATTTCAAAAACTACAGAATGTTCCTGTGCACCAAGATCACGTGCAGGATTCTCTGCATGCAGCGTCTTTGCACCTGTGGGAATTTTCACCCGCAGCGCTGAGACTTGAGCTGTAAGCAAACACAAAAACTCAGTGTGTCTTGAGGGTGGGAGGCACACGTAAGGCCTAAGATGGAAAAACTGGAATCAGCACTGCCGAGTGTGAGGGCCGCTGTCTCAGAGTTAATGAGCTGCTGGTTAAAGGCCTGAAATGCGTTGTGGTCAGCACAAGGTTAAGATATTCCAGTTTTGTGATCTATGATATAAAATCAGTCAGTCAGTTACCAAACTGGATGTGGCTAGTTAACGAGTAGCTAATTGAATCTTCAGAGAAACAGAAGCTTCAAGCTGGGCGCGATGAAGTCATGGGTCTGTGTCCAGTTCTCTCTTAGCGTAAAGTTAGCTTGCAGCTAATAAACATTTTCCCTTGAAAAATTTCAGTTGTGTTTATCTGTAAAGGTTGCCCTGCAGAACTAAACCTCCAGGAGGCTCATAATTTTGCCACAGTTTACTGTATTTCCAGCAATAATTAAAAAAAAAAAAACTATTCCTTTTGGCTTTTGGGAACTCATGATGATAAAAACCTATTCACCATATTTGACAAGGTGTCAACAGGCTTCCCAGATCGTTGTGCTTTGCCAAAGTAGCCAAAAGAACGATTGCAATTGAAAACTTCCTTCTTTTAGAGTATTTTTATTAAGGAATATCTTGAATGTGACGATAATATTATACATTTTCATTGGAGCGCAGTAAAAACAGGAACATTCACAGCATTTCACAGTCGCAGCACAACGGCTGGTCTTCTCTCAGTGCTGTATTGTGATATGTTTCTAGATTCTAATGAATGCTGAAGTGGAAATGGGACCTTTGGTTGCCCCTTTCACTGCTCTATCCTGTCATAGAAGATGAAACAGAACTGTTAGCGCTGAGGAGGCTAGCGCACATGAATAATGCTGAAGTAATTCAGGGTTTTACTCAGACTGAGTTACTGTAGTTGAATCGCATTGCTCGCCAGTTCCTTTGTTTGCTCCTTCAGCTTTGGCCTCTTCAGGGGCTTTTCTCTCCTCCACCTCCTGCGTCGCTCCTGCGGCACCCCCGCGATGAGGAGTGAGCTCAGAGGTGGTGTTACAAGCCAGTCTGCTGTCTGGAGGGATCTGCTTGGTTCCGTCTCCTCCGTGAATCTCCTCACCCTCCTTGAGAACTGTTACTGTCCTCATCCAAACTTTGGAGGCTTGAGGGAGATTGGGAGTTTTAGCAGCTCTTGTCTGCTCCTCGTTGGGTTTTGATGAAGTCTGAAGTTCGATGTCTTTTAAAGTTTTTGATTGCGGCTGATCTGCTTCTTGCTCTGGCTTCCGGAACTGTCGTCTGAGGAGGATGATGACGGCAAATATGAAGAAAAAGGATGAACCGCTGAGACAAGCGACCAGACCCAGGAAGGTGATCCTGCAAAGAGGAGGAATAGATGCCGTACGGTTAAATATTTACCAGCAAATTCATCCAAAGTTCTTATTTGCAGATGTTAAAAGGGCATACCTGTACATATCAGAGTCATAAAGGCGACACGCCCCTCTGCTCCCGCACTTGTTGATTGACCACTTCAGGCACGTTAGATCAATCAGGGCTCCGAAATATACCGGTGCTGGAATCCCACCTGAAGCACCAGAGACATGAGCATTTACAACGTTGCGTCGGGCTGAAATGTTGGGATGGAGATGGGTTTCCTCGTGTGTCCTCAGTCCGACAGAACCACCAGAGCAGTCTGCAAATCTGAGCCTGCACTCGACCTGTAGCCAGGTGCGTTTAGCATTTTTGGACCTGTCAGAATATTCAAACTGTGGTTGCATAGAAGGAAGTAGGAGATAAATGCAAAAGAAAAGTAGTAGAACCATATAATAGTCCTTCTACCTGTATTTACTGCTTAAACATTGAATCTCGTGGTTTCTTAGAAGCACATTTTGATTCACTTGGATTTTTCTCTGTATGGTAATCAAGCCAGCTAAGAGGGAAACGCTCCATGTTTCTGAATTCATTTTTCAACCCAAAGCGAACAAAATACAGGCGAGAAAACACAAGAAGACGTACCAAGAGTCCTCGTTACCAAGGTCTGCATACCGAGCGCGAGGGATTTGAGCTCTGGCGGGATGCATCTGCAGGAACCAAACGAGAGCAGGTCAGAAGACGTAGCAAATACACTGATTTGCATTCTTGTAAGAGTAAAAAGCTAATGTAGTAAAGCTTATCCTTGTCATGCATGGATACATTATGTGTTATATATTCGTCAAACGCTACCACTCTTGTGAGAGGCGGGGTCACATCCTGAACTGGTTGCGCCCACACGCAATTTAGTGCCTGTGCATATTTTGGAGTTGTGGGAGGAAGCCAGAACCCACAGCAGAACCCCTAACAGGTGCAGGAGAACATACAGACCACCGTATCAACCTCATTACACAACACTTCCTGACAAACTGAGATTATTTCCTGATGTAATACCTCCATCCTGAGGTTGCCAGGCAACCAACAAGGACGAGTCAGACACCCAAACCCTCACACCTAAAAACCACTAAGTGTCGTACATCATGTAAAATATTCATGACCTTAATTTATGAGCTTTAGATGTCATGACAGGTGGATTGTGTCTTCGTTCCACCTGGTTTGCAAAGTATGCGCAACTTCATATTTAGATGCAGATGAAATCTAAATCCTGGAGAGAAAACACTGACCGTATGATGATCATGTAGCCAGGCGTGGCTCCCAGAGAGTTGATAAAGGAGCTGAGGACAGATATAGCCATGTAGGACGTGAAACTGCGGGTGCAGTCTTTGGCATGGGGACACTGACCCAGCCTGACCGACGTGCTGCTGCCTGCTGGGAAGGAGGCCGACACGCAGCTGCAGTTGTGAAAAACCTGGAGAGAAAGAAAGAAAGAAAAGAAATACACGCAGTTTATAATGAGCGCAGAACATGATGGAACATTTGTACGAAAACAGATTAATAAATCAGGAGAGATGGATTGCAGGACCAACAGTCATGGAGGTCATGCATGACGTCACTGGGGAGGGTTTCTGTGGAATGCAGCACGGATGCCATGGTACCACAGCGCTGAAAGCCTTTCTGAACAGTTCATAGCCATCCATCCATCCATCTTCTCCCTCTTCTCCTGTTGAGGGTGGTGGGGGTGGAGCCTATCCCAGCAGCCTTCCCCCTGGACAGGTCACCAGTCCATGGCAGGACCAACACATAGAGACAGACAACCATTGGCTCTCCCAGCCACGCCTACGGTCAATTTAGAGTCTGGATTAACCTGGTCCCTCTTGATGTCTTTGGACTGTGGAGGAAGCTGGAGTACCAGAGAGAACCCACACGGGCACAGGGAGCACACTGTGTGTGTGTGTGTGTGTGTGTGTGTGTGTGTGTGTGTGTGTGTGTCTCCCTACTGTGTTCTTGCCATATCCGCTGGAGTCGATGCAGCCGGCCATACAAGGAGAAATGTAGGTGATGCCGCTGTCCGAGCACACAGGGTCCCAGTCCTCCCCTGAACACGAGCACTCTCTGTTGCACTCTGAGAAGAGCTTTTCACTCTTGTACAGCACACTCGGGGTCCTAGATATCAAAGAGAGTGATATATCACGGGTCGTTGGCGTTAAAATTGCACTTTGTTGTGTTTGGGTCTTCTTAAATTTTCAGGTTGCCCCCCAAATTGACTTTCAGTGGGGAGTGATTTTCCACAATAGGGACCCTCATATGTAACATATCTTATTTTCATCCGTCCATCCATCCATTTTCTACCACTTATCCTAATAAGGGTCGCGGGGGGGTTTGGGGGTGGAGCCTATCCCAGCAGCCCTCAGGTGAGAGGCGGGGTTCACCCTGGACAGGTCGCCAATTTTTTATTTTCATATTTAGATATTTTGCAACATCTTTAACAATAATTTAAATATTTTAAACAAGACCCTAAAATGATCCAAGCAGAATAGGAAATATCGCTGTTGTTTTTTTTACAAAAAAGTTGATATTTTATTGTTTTCTGGTCATTTTTTTCTGTTATTCTCAAATGAGTTTTGCTTATTTGCAAATCAACTTTCCCAAAACAAGTTATTTGACTTCTATGTTACCTTAAAATTAGAAATAAATCCCTTAAAAGCATCAAGAAAATTACAAAGACAGCGATGGTGATTTTCCCCAAATGACAACAAATTCACAAAATTCTCTATATTTTTCAATGATGCTGTCAGATTTCTGCTGCTTTAATGCTTGTAAATTAGTTTCCTCCAGCCTCCAACTAAATTAAATGATTTTTTTCACAGTCAAATCAAAAAAATGTATAAGAAAATCTCAAGGAAATTAAGAAAAAAACTGCGGAATTTTGGAAACAAAATGCATACATATTCATGTCAATAAAATTTGTATATTTCATGTTATAACTATGGAGCAGTGGTCCTCCCTGTGGCCCCCCAGCAAGAAGGTTGTGGGTGGAGCCCCGGCTGCAGCACGGGGTCTTTCTGGGTGAGTCTCCATGTTCTCCCTGTTCCTGCTGGGTTCTCTCTGGTACTCCAGCTTCCTCCACAGTCCAAAGACATCAAGAGGGACCAGGTTAATCCAGACTCTAAATTGACCGTAGGCGTGGCTGGGAGAGCCAATGGTTGTCTGTCTCTATGTGTTGGTCCTGCCATGGACTGGTGACCTGTCCAGGGGGAAGGCTGCTGGGATAGGCTCCACCCCCACCACCCTCAACAGGATAAGCATTAGAAAATGGGTGGATGGATGGATGTTATAACTAAATGTTTTTTTCTGGTCACATGAATAACGTTGCTGTTTATAAATGCTTGTTCAGTATTGTGAAGACATTCCAAAGCATTTCAATAAAAGTCACATTGACCGGGTGAAACCATCTCATATTCACCCCTCGTGTGTCCAGCCAGACCCGTTGTATGAGATGGTGAGCCCGGCGACGGGAATGTTGTCACACTTGGTGCCAAACTGCAGCAGCATGAGCAAGTAAGCCAGGAAGGACGTGGCAAAGGTGAGCTGAGCCCCTGACACCACACTCAGCTTGTACCGCTTCATCACCAGCCCCCCCAGAAAGATCCCCACCGCCACCGCCGGCAGGTTCAGCACACCTGGAAGATCAACTCGGGGTGACAAAGAGGTCCAGCAGGAACTCAAATCTGATCTGAAGTGTTAAAACTTGAAGCAGATGTGCAGCGCTGTGTCCTTGCAGGACACCATCAAATGAATAAAGAACACTGGGAGTATTTTTTTCACCTATGAGGAAGTTGGCTCTGGATGCAGACTGTCCAAACTGCTGCTCTATGTATTTGGCTTTGAAGGTGAACACACCGATGAAGGAGTTGAACTTTAAGACGCTGCCACAAAGGAGCAGGAAGTAGGAGGGAGTCCCCAGCAGGCTCCTCAGGGAGGGAAGAAACCCTGCAGAGGAAGGTCCAGCACCAACATCAGCAGAGATCAGACGCCGGCAGGTGGAGTCTGTTCACCTGCTTTTCATTAAGTAGAACAGCACGTATGTACTAGAGATATGAGTGTTAGAAGATGATGCACTGCACTTTTTGCTATTTCAGTTAGCTTCAAATTGTGGTGGTGGTTGTTGAGAGCATCCTGAGCCCCATCCGAGGTCTCCAGAACTGGGGTGGGTTTGTCCTCGTCTCCCTCCTGCTTGGGTAGCGAGCGAGGCAGGAAATAGAAGGGAATGCTGGAGATGAGCAGGAGGCAGGAGGACACCAGGAAGCCAAGCCACCAGGCTCCCACCCAGCGGGAATCTTTAGGAGAGATGGTTACACTTTCTGGAAGAAAGAGCAAGACGTTTCAACCGAGCAGACAGGAGGAGAAGCCATTTATCACCTTGTGCACTTGATCTGGTTGAACGGTCAAATAATCAACTGTAACTCTAACGTGAGGATGTTCAACCAATGACGTTGTTTTTGTCACACTTACCCATATCAACATATCCAATGTCAACATATAATCTGGCACAGTAGGATCCCAGGAGGAAACCAAACATAGGTCCCAGCAGAGAAATCGTCTGGAGACAAGCTGGTCATCAAAAACAGTCAGTGGCGAAACAGCACATTTACATGGAGGAATTAACGGTGAGCAGCGACGTCTTACCGATGTAGAACGGGGAGTTTTCTGCCTTAGCAAAGTCATCGATGTAGGAGATACCCAGAGGCGTGACGGGGGTCTCTCCAATACCCCTCAGTGCGTTCCCCAGGAACACGTAGATCCACATGTTGGAACCCGGCTCTTTCACACAGGCTGCACAGACACACGGGAGTGCATGAACGTCCCCTCGCTCATATCTCATCTTCGTTCCAACAGTTTTTGCATACTCTACGGACTCATTACATCATATTTTGTGAGCTCGAGGAAACTCTGCAAAACCAATGTAAAAAAAAAAAAATGCAATTGTTTTGTTAAGTTAAACGGATCTGATCCGAAAATGGCTTCTTCCTTGGTCCATGCCACACCCCTCCTCCAAGTTCACTGAAATTCAGCCTCAAGTTTTTTTGTACTCCTGCTGAGTGGTAAAGAAACACTGAAAACATTACATACTTTACTCAACCAAAAGGGGGCAGGCTGTGTGTTCGGAATTATTAAACTCATAACTAAACTGCTGACTGAATCATGTCAAACAAATCATGACTAATTTCTGCAATTTCTTCTTATTTTTGGTTTTGAAAATATCGTGGTAATGTGGAGGTAGGACCTGCCTCCATGGTAGCTACTCACCCTCTTACAGATATCCAATCAATACAGATTTTTACTGTAATTCCATCACAAACAGAAATTTATCTTTTCTTTTCTTACCATACCACCAAATTTAAACAACCACAGAAGCTTAAAATCAGTGTTTTTAGTCCAAGATCTTTTTTATTTCTTGTATTTCCCTGGAAGCTGCTTATAGGTGACAGAGGTCCATCACTATTTTGCATCTAAATTAAATGAAGGTGCACGTATACTCAAAATTCTACGAACAAAAACCATCAAACTCTGCACGCGTTATTCTACTCGCATGTCGGTGAGGACAGGGAACTAAAGTCCAGCACCTCCACTGCGATGCTGTCTCAAATATAGAAGACAAGTCATTACATGGCGATGCCTTGCTTGCTGCTTCCATATCGCGTTGAATCAGAGCGGCGTGAACCAATACGTTGCATCCTGAGATGTTTTATAAGGAAAAGAGTTCATTAACGGGAACAACAGAGAGCCTGAACGATGAGAGATGCACAGATGTGCGTCCACACTGAAGTTATTACCATAAATATTAGGAACGTCTGCTGAATGTCTTGCTATTATTCCGCCTTTTTTTCTCTTTGCTTCCTGGGTGACGCTCTGCTCATGTTTCATTCATATAGGTGGCATTGTTGAGGGGCGGCCTCGCAGGCTGTGGCTCCCTTGTCTCACCTGGGCCGCGAGGTTGAATTCATGGGCATCGGGAATGAGCAGTATGCACACCGCATGGGAGGTGAGTGGCTTTAAAGGTCAGAACGGGATCAGTGCATTCCAGGGATAGTTGAGGGAAAGCCAAGAAGTTATCCAGAGGGCTGAGGACAGACTCGGCGTTGATGATGCTGGCTCGCTGGCTGCAGCAGGTTATCTTGAGTCGAGAAGTGGCACAACTGACTGACTGCACACAAGCATGACTGAGCTGTTTGTACCGGACGCTCAGGAACTAGACGAGCCGTAAAGTTCGGTCGGGTCGGTGTTTCCGGCGTGTGAGGTGATGCACAGTGACAGTCGGGTTACAAACATGGCGTCAGAAAGATAAAAACAAATAAACATGTTGCTGAAATATCACCTGGAACATCAGGGTTTGGATGAATATGTAAGTGTGTGCGGAATGGGGGCCAAAAATTGCAAAATCAAGTTTTACACACAATTTTTAAAATCTTTTTGTTTCCCCTGGTAAATGACTGAGTAACAGAAAAGTTGCCTTGCTGAAAAAAATGCGGCAATGCTGATGATGTGAAAAGTAGTTGATATTTAAGACGATAATTGTCTAAAACCAACTAATTTTAAAATATACATTAAAAAAAATGTCAAAAATCAAACAACCATGAGAATGACCACGACTGCTTGAGGGCCCTCTACAGTCTGTAGTAGGGGAGTCATGAGAGTCCAGTTTAAACCAGCAAACAGAGGAAAGTTAAAAAAAAAAAGAAAAAAGAACTCAAGTCCTACACACTGTACTGAAAGGGATGTGAACGCCGTCTCTCACTGCAAAGTCTGGTGTTTTTTGGTACCATACCTCCTCAACTGCCCCCTCCACCTGTCAGGGTGCGATAGAAGCAGAGCCCAAGCACATTCCAAAGACCAGGCATAGTTACAGAACTCGGGATTGGTCTTAAATGATGGAAAAAAAAACAGAATTCTAAACTTACAAACAAATAGAACTGGTAAACTCGCACTGACTGACATAGAAAGCAAAACTGGAATAAATAAACTCAAGCACCAAGGCGGGAGAACAGGAGCGCAGGGAACAGGGCTGTGACTGACGAGACTGATTGACAGGTGAAAAACTCAATAAAGGCCAGAGACAAAGACAGGAAGTAACTCAAAGCCAAATATTGGCGGGAAGGGAATATCAAAATAAAACAAGGAAGCGACTAAAATAGGTTTCAAGGCAACGTGAGGAATCAGAACCAACTCAGGGCCAAGCTCAATAAGATACAAATTAAAAGCCCAAAACTAAGAGTCCACAACTTAACGCCGTCCAACAACTCAGACCGCTGTCCATCCCGTGAATTTGAACCAAGGATTTAGTCCAGGAGTCTGTGCTGCGGCCTTTAACCTTTAACCCCTGCCGCCACCACACAACGCAGTTTAAAAGCTGTGATGATTTCATGCATTTGCTGTGAGACCGCCAAGGTTATCAGACACATCAGTTGTTTTCAGGGATGATTTGATCCCAGAGTCCAGCCCAGGGTCTTACCCGGACTGTCCTCCATGGTGGGCTCCGTCAGACTTTCAGACGCATTTTCTGATTTCCAAGGACTGATGCAGGCAGCCGTGCTCACGTTTTCTTTCTGGAAAGCCTGTATTACTGTCACATACTGGTACCTGTGGAAAACACAGTTGTGCCAAGACAATGTCGATCTTTTTTTTTTATTGATTTTTTTTTGTGTAAAGTTTGGCTTACCTCCCCATGAAGAAGTGAGTGAGACCAGTGAGAAAAGCTCCTACAGCCATGAGAAAGCAGCCCACAGCGATGAGTCTGGGCCGATGCAGCTTGGCACCAAAATGGCTGACCACAGCGAGGAACAACAAATTACCTAACTCCAAGAAAGACGAACCAAATGAGATCAGATCAGCTGCTCTACAGATCCACAGCTGGAGGACACATACCCATCTCAAAACTGCCATCAATGAGTCCAACCAGCAGGCTGGAGAGGTCGAAACGTCTCTCGATCTGAGTGATGGCGCTCTTCATGTAGGTGCCTGTCAGTGCCTTGGAGAAGTAGGCGAAGGACAGCGCTACGATGAACAACTAGAAAACACAGAACAAAGGGGAATATAACTTTTGACTGCACACCAAAGCAAGATCATTTTTCTGCCTTCTTCACCCCCAGCTGTTTGAGTTATGCGACTACTTTTTGTTAAATTCATGCCCGGAACAGAATGGAATGCGCCTGCATATTTGGAGAGGTCTCCTGCTGCAGAGTCCGGTTTGTTGGCGCCCACAAAAAACCTCAACCTGACCTCTGATGCAGACTCTCACATCTAAACACCACCAGCTGTGTGACGTCAGTCAGTTTGTGTGTCCGCCGTGAAAGAATAGACTCAAAGGTAGAGTCTGAACTGTGCGACCGACTTCCCGTGGAGCTACGCTGTGATTTGAACACATTCGGTGCCACCACACAACAGCGTGTGAGGAGGTCTTGGTTACTTCGCATGTTTTCTGTGAGATAAAATGAGCTGCGCACAACCTGACATTGTCATAACAATATAACAAAGGTATGATATAAACAAGATTAGATACAAATCGTGAAAAGTCGGTTTAGTGATATAAATGGTGAACACGAGGAAGTATTTTGTTCTGATGCCGCTGTTGTTGGCCTTTCGTTTTTTTTGTCCAGGCTATCTAGCATTTGCTAGAATAACCAGATTACCAACCCAAGCCTTTTCAAGAAATTATGTGTAAACTGATTGGGTTAGAACATCTCCAAAAGGCCAGGTCTTGTGGGGTGTTCCCGTATGCCATAGTGCCCAAAGAGAACCATGGACAGACAAGTAGTGAACCCCTAACGGGGTCATGACTGACTGGGCTTGATTCTACAGAAGAGCCACTGTTGAAGAAGTAGCTGGAAAAGGTGATACTGGCTTTGGGTTCAAGGTGTCAGGACCCAGTCCACCAAAGCCATAGACGAGTCAGTACGCATCCCCGTATGCATCAGAACTGGACCATTCAGCAATGGAGGATCAATCAAGTAACCATGGGTCCTGGCATTCATGTGGCTGTTATTTTGAAAAGTATCAAGTACTTGACCAAGTCCATGCTTCGTGATATTCCCTTAATCTCTGTGCTACTGCAAAAAATGCTTCAGTTATGGTTTTGAGGAGATCAAGGGGTTGACCTGGCCTCCTAATTCTCAGGTTCTTATTTCTATCCGGAAAAACGCCCAATGCACAAAGACTCGACCTCAAAAGTTTCAAGATTTAATCTTGATCTGCTGCGAATGTCAAGGACAACAGAAAATCCCCTCGTGAAGTCCAGCCTTGATGAGTCTGGCGGCGGGGTTACAGTGACCTTGAGGCATGTGGTAGTCGTTCGGACTGATTTGTGTATATCTTGTTTTGCTAAGCATATTTGAGCTTTTATGCTGTTGGAGTTAATTAGGCGATAACTCCAGGAACCTACTCTTAAAGCAGACAGCTCCAAGTACGTTTGAGGTGCTCCTCATGACTGTTGTCTACTCGTCCTGCCCAGAGCTACACGAATGTTACGCTGATCTAGAAAAGACATCAGAATTTTGAATGCCTTGCCAGCAACACATCAGCCTCCGGTGTGATTGGATCAGTTTACGTGTTTAGAGCTCAGATCATCAAACAGAGTTAACTTCTGCCCATAAAAGATTGCTGAATAACAATGCAAATGAGAAACATGAGGATAAAATATTAATACTTTGAGGGTGGAGATGCCAGAGCGTTTTCCAGCTGACTGATCCGGGACACAGAGGGCCTGCTGGCTGGTCATCTTGTCTCTGTCCTCAGCAGCTTCTTCCATCCTGCGCTGAAGGTTGCTTCGTTGGAATAACTACCTGCCCACAGGGCACTGCAAGAAAACCAGATGTAAGCCACACAGCATATGTGCAATATACATTAACGACATAGAAAAAAGCATGTCAGTGATAGGAGGAGGTAAGGAAGATTAGCGTATAGCAACAACGGTGGCGACTGACAGAAGCCGTTTCCCTTTTCACTATTCAATGACAACAAAAGATTTTTGCATAAAATGGACATTTGCTATCTTAGTTTCAAGACCAACAGCTATTCAGCAGTAATGAGCAAAAGATAGGAGGTCAATCTTCCATCCATCCATCCATTTACTACCACTTATCCTGTTAAGAATGGTAGGGGGTGGAGCCTATCCCAGCAGCCTTCCCCCTGGACAGGTCACCAGTCCATGGCAGGGCCAACACATAGAGACAGACAACCATTGGCTCTCCCAGCCACGCCTACGGTCAATTTAGAGTCTGGATTAACCTGGTCCCCTCTTGATGTCTTTGGACTGTGGAGGAAGCTGGAGTACCAGAGAGAACCCAGCAGGAACAGGGAGAACATGGAGACTCACCCAGAAAGACCCCATGCTCCAGCTGGGGCTCCACCCAAAACCTTCTTGCTGGGGGGCCACAGTGAGGACCACCGCACCACCGTGCCGCCCCAGGTTAATCATATTATCTCTCTCAAAAAAAACCCTCCATATTGTGAGTTTGTAATCACAACTGAAACACATCTTGCAGTGCAAATCCAAACATACCAGCGTGATGTTATGTCTGTAAGATAGAGAGTTCCTTAAAAACCACCTAACTGGCACTTGTGTAAACACAACAGGTGTCCTTTTGGGAAAAAAGGAAAAACAGAGGAGGAGGGACAAGAAGATGAAATAACACTGATAGCGCTTCTACGTTGGTGCGATAAATAATCCCTTGCTACAATGTCCCTCCAGGTTCAGCCCACCTAACGCACCCTAAAAAGTTTCAGTCTAGCAACCTTCTTCTTCTCATGTGCATTTACAGAATGATCAAACACACATTGGATGCTGCAGCTTGAGACTTGCTGTCAGTGACAATTTGGAGAACTAGAATGCAAAATCCCTGCTGCAAAGGAACCAGAGAGGAAGTGATATGAAATACCTAGTGCATCTCCAGGCTCTGCCTCTCTTTTTGTTCTGGGGCTCCTCTTCAAGCAGTCATGTCCTTCCCCTCGACTGAAGACGGACCTGTTCTCCTTGAGCTTCTATTCTGCTGTCTGAGAGCGGAGCTGTTACTCGGAACCTGAAGGACAAAAGGCCTCGCACATTTCTATTCCACAGGCATGCAAGCCAGCCCAGGAGAGGGAAAGCAACAAGAAGGAGGTGGAGCAGAGAGATTAGGCTAAACCAGGCCCTTTGGATATTTTCTTTGAAATAAAAAATCAAAAGGTAGAACAGGGGATGCTTCTTTCTGTTCAAATTTATCAGTTGCAACCTGGTTTTTGCAACCACTGATGTTGGCAGACACGAATATCCTGTATTTCTACTAGTTGCCTAAAAGTACATAAGAAAAGCTCAAATGCCTGTGTGAAAGAATTATTTGTGGAAATCTGACATTTGGCCATAGGTTTCTTATACTTTTCTACAGCTTTGATCTGCACTGGTTGACTCTTGAGCAAAAGTTTCACTCCTGGGTAAAAACTGATTTTTCTCTCACATAGTTAGACAGAGCAACAGCTAGCATGCTGGCAGAGACAACCTAGAGGGGCAATTGCATGGAAAAGCCTTGACACAAATCTTCTGCTCAAAAATATACAGAAACAGTTGTTTTAAACTGGATATGATTTAATTGTTAATTTTTTCCCCCTGCAGTGTTGGAAAACTCTATGATTTTGTCAACTTGACACCAAGCCAGCTGATTTGTTCTCTGTTTCCATATGTTAAACTAGTCTCATAGCTGCTAGCTATAGCTTCATACCTTACAGCCAGTTGTGGTAGGTAAATAAGCTGCGTAATGTTTCCTCTCATGTCAGACAATGCCCTTCACCAACAAAGTGGAGTGGAACATGTTGTGTATTGTTGGGAAACGGTCTACTCGTCCAGTGACTGGCCGCTGGGAGTTCAGGCCACCAGGCAGCAGGTCACACAATCAGCTTTGGCACCTCAGAAAAATTTCACAGGATTAAGATTAAAAGCTTTTACATTCCTGCGCAGCAACAAGGCAGCATTTACCACTTCTGCTCTCTCCGTTTTTCATTGCAATTTTTGCTTTATAGCTTCAAGAATGTAAGTTCCTGGATCAGTCACTCTTTGAGTAATAACTACTGTAAACGGATAACCTGTGTATCTAACTGTAGGTGTCCATTTTGGACAAATACATCCAGTAAGACGGTGGATACTTCTAAGGTTTAGGGTACAACCTGCTGGTGAAATCGGACACTGCACACTGCTCGCAGTAGGATAAAATATTGAGAGAAAAAATGGATGGAAAAGGTTAAATGGCATGAATAAATATAGATGGAAAAAATAATAGTTCCATTTAAATCCCAAATTACGAAAAGCCGCAAACTTGTCAATTCGTATCTGATCTACAGTAAAAACCAAATTAGTGCCACGTATAAGATGCCATTACATCACTGTTACAGTCGACGTGCAATGCTTTTGTGGTATTGTGCGTGATTCGGGTTAGCAAACAAACCGTCTTGCAAAAACTCAGAGCTCAGTTGTTTTAATGCGAGGGTTCGTTTATTGTTGCCTATTGAATTCGTTTGTATTCATTCAAAAAAAGCAGGGTTTTTTACACCAAATATTAGAAAAAAAAACAGTAGTTGTAAATAGTGTAACTTTAGAAATAAGTTAGAAGGGCTCATAAGTTTTGATTTGGCCATCTAGATTTGAAATAAATACATTGAAATAATTTAACATGCCTTACAATAATATAAAATAATTAAAAAACATATTTATATATGTAAATCATCGTTCATCCTGTTTTGTTTTTGCAATCATTGCGATTATATTCTGGTAAATAAGGCCACCTGGTGCAGAATGTTTGACACGATTGAAGGGAGAAAAACTAAAAAATCAAGAGCGGGGAGAGTAATTTTAATAACACAACATTACCCACTGTTTGGTTGGACTTCTGGTCCTCTAAGGGAAAGTGTTTAGGCACCCGTAGAAAAGCAGTCTTGTTATTATTAAAGTAGCAGTGATACCCTGGCAGATGTGTAAAGATAAAAAGGAGGAGGGTGTGTGTGTGTGTGTGTGTGTGTGTGTGTGTGTGTGTGTGTGTGTTGTGTTGCCCAGTCTATCAAATGAGCAGGAATGAACCCATGTTGATGAGCATTGGGATGAATGACCTCTATGTCACAATGCCTTTTGGCCTTGTTTGTCTTACAGTTATAAAATCTGAAAAAAAAAAAAAAAAAAAAATGATCTTCACCAGAAATGAAAAAATGTCACAAAAACACTGGAAAATTATTGTGGAAAAAAATGGTCTTTTTTGCAAATATAATGCAGAATGCTTAACGGACAATCAACAAATATGTAAAAAAAAAAAAAAAAAAAAATGCCGACACTATACAAACTGGCTCAATATATAAAATCACATCATCAACCATAATTTTACATATTTAGTGATGCATTTAATCAATGGTGTATAACAAAGTAAAACATTTTGCGATCAAAGTGTCCCTTTCCAAACTTTGGTGAACCTTCCTAGACAAACACCAGTGAGTTGGAGGAGAGAACGTGCTTGACCTGTAGGTAAAAAAGATGTGATGTAACAAGCAGTGTGCGCTGTACGATGTCAGGTGTACGACAACCACACATGTAGACAACAACACATGTCAGCCAACCACACATGTAGCCAACCACACATGTCAAATGCTGCTCGGCACGTTACTGATCGTCAATGACAGCTCCAGCAAAGGTTACTAGCTTAGCATGATGATGATGATGATGACCTTTATAATCCATCATACCCCTCATCTCCTGTCACGCTCCTATTCTATGCAATAAAATTAACAAGTGTCAGAAAAGTTAACAAGGCAATAAACTGAAAACTGACTACCTAGATAACTTAAGTTAAAAAAAAAAAATCCTAACAACCCTAAAATACAACTCAAGCGTGTTATCGAGCACGCTAATGCGAGGGCAAACCCTTTTCAAAGATATTTCAGAGCTACAGTAAACTAGGTTGATCCAGTATTCTGTAGGCATTTATTCTGGAAATGTCCAATACATTTTTAAAAACACAAAAACAAAACAAAAAAACAAATGTTTTAAAGAGCAGGTCAACATTTTTGTAAATAGTTTTTCAGCCAGTGAGCTAATTCTCTTATTAGCTAATATTCTTGTGCTAACCACACCCCTCATTATGATAAGGTAGATTCCAGAACTACAGATACAGTAAGCTGACATGATTCATTATACAGTAGGCCTTCATTTTATAAATGTCAAATACTTTTGTTTAAATCCATAAAAACATGCATTTTAGTGAACAGTTCAGCATTTTGGGAAATAATCTCACAGTTAGCTAGAGCTCTTGTTAGCCTGCCAGCACTCTTGAGAGCAAGTAAGCACGCGTGTTAGCATGCTAGCACTCTTCTTGGCCTGCTAGCACTTATTAGTTGGCTAGAACTCTTTTTAGCCTGCCAGCACTCTTGAGAGCTTGCTAGCAGGCTAATTAGACTGCTAGCAATCTTCTTAGTAAGCTAGCACTTGTTTGTTGGCTAGAACTCATCTAACCCTGGGCTCACACTCAGATTGTTACTGATTATTGGGTTATTTTGCTGTTATGTGCTATCTTCGAACAAAAACAGTCATTTATTCAAACAAAAAAATCTAAATAAACTCCAAAAAAATATAACTAACCCTATTTATGTTCCCATAGTCCCTTTGGGATTTTTTTCCTTATATATTTAAGTCTTCATACAATGAGATATCTTTAACAAGTGAAAAACATGAAAGTACATAAACTACAGGGCACTCAGGGAGTGCAGCTCCACCAAGTTGGGGTTAGTCAAACCAAAAGTAAAAATAATCTTTTTTTCCCTCCAGAGTAAAATGGTTCTGCTCCAAAAGGTGTTGGGTTCTTCCTTGGCCCTCGCTGTACCCCTCCACCGATGGTGATAACAATCAGCCAGATTGTTTTTGCATATTCCTGCCGATAGTCAGGCCTCAGAAAACTCTATGCCCATGGCTAATAATTCGCTCAGCTCCTTGTGGTGGTAACACCTGAAACACACTGACTTTATATCCTGAAATATTTATTCTCCTCTTCTCGAGTGCCTTGTACACTCCGACACTGCACAGTGTTTAGTCCTATTCTGATTTAATCATAATTAATTACTTTTTTAAATCAGAGCTGAAAATAACCTCTATATTCTGTTCCTACAAAAATCATTTTTGTTCGTATCGAGATTATATGTCATATAATCATTAGGATTCTTTGAGACAGCAACGGTGGGGGGACGTTTTTGGTGTAGAAGAGGTACACTGCTTGAAGACCAAAGAGCGCTGATCCTGTACCATTCAGTCCGGTTTGGATGCAGTTCAGAACTTAGGCACTTGTATACTTACATTCACCTACACTGGGAATCACGTTAAATCGTGCTCTCCTTGTCTGTGTCTTCTTTTCCTTTAGCAATGTTAATACGAGCATGTCCATTGACTCGGTCCCCCTCCAGTCCATTGTCTTTGGTCTGATTCCTCAGTGTTAACTTCTTCTGTCTCTTGACGATTCTGTGGTAGAGGCCCCCCCACATCACGTTGGCCAGGAAGTAGAGTCCGGTGATCAAACCCATGAACGTCATTCTGGAAGAACAGGACATCGGACCAGTTTTTAACCAAACAGACGGTGTCCAGCCTCTTCATTTCATGACCTGAATATTTGTGTCAACCCCTGTCGTCTTGCTCTGCCAATTGTTAGCAGCCGCCGCTTGTCTGAATCATAGACCTTGAACCTTTTAGGTGTTAGGACTCATTCATGAGTCCCTCTAGTTATATTGTGTAGTCATCTGAGTAGTAGATGTATATATTTTGATATACACCCATTGTTGGTACAATGGAGAAACGTTATCGTACCTAAAGGCATCAGCATCGTAGAGTCGACATGCTCCGCGACCTCCGCACTGCTTGGTACCCCACTTCAAACAAGTCCTGTCAATCAGTGCTCCAAAGTATATGGGCGGAGGGATCCCCCCTGCGAAAACCACAAACGTACGCACATAAAACCACATGATCAAAAGTGCTGTATATTCAAAAGTCTTGCTTGTGTACTCACCCAGAGTTCTTACAATCAGTGTCTGCATCCCTAAAGCCAATGACTTCAGGTCCGGCTGTATGGACCTACAACAGAATTCATCAGGTGGTAAAACGAGCAATTTATGTTGTCAGAGCAACAACTTGTATTATTAACCGTTGACATTATTGGCGCGTCACCTAAGGACAAGTGGTCCATTTCCCTAATCAACCCACCAATCCAGAGTCTTAACTAGTCAATGCAAAGACCAATGCGCAATTACAGGATGACCCCTCAATACTTAAATATGATATAAAATCTCTACATTTACCAAAAACAAGATATTATAAAGGCATTGTTAACAGCCAGCTGGCAAAGATGGAAGCCAG
This sequence comes from Aulostomus chinensis, assembly GCF_037954235.1. Classification (NCBI taxonomy): domain Eukaryota; kingdom Metazoa; phylum Chordata; class Actinopteri; order Syngnathiformes; family Aulostomidae; genus Aulostomus; species Aulostomus chinensis. Next base: position 5,198,858 of record NC_141323.1, on the reverse strand, counting down.
CGTTTGCCGGTTTTACCTGAGCAGCACGATGTATCCCGGCGTGCCTCCGCAGGCGGACACGAAGGACCCGATCACAGACAAACTCATGTAGATTTTGAATATGTGATCACAGTCGCTCTTCCTGGGACACTGACCCAGCACCGCCGACATGTTCATGGCTGGACTCATCCTCTCACCAACACAGGAGCAGTTGTGGAACACCTACAGAACCAGAGAAGAGGTGTGACCCATCGAGACATTCTGTTTTGAAGACAGAACTGTCTGCGCTGTCCAACTTGACTTTAATGAGAGGAATTTATTTCTGATTGAGCAGGTTTCTTGCAGCGGGCATGTCCCTCCACCAGGTGTCCTCACGTGTGCATGTTCCACCTGTCTCCTCCATGTCTAAATACAGCAGGAACCGCTGCTCACCGTTTCCTTGCCAGTACCAGTGGAGGTCTGGCAGCCAGCCAGGCAGGGGGAGGCGTATGTCATTCCATTGTAGGCGCATACTGGGTCCCAGTGCCTCATCGAGCAGGAGCAGCCCATGTTGCATTGTGACAGCAAATTCTGTTGATTGTAGGAAACTTCAGGAGTCCTGGTGGGGAAAAGAGGCATGGACGGCGTTCTCAGTTTGATGCTTAGCATTTGCGCCCCTCACGTTCTGATGAAAATTAAAATGGCTGCTGTTTTCATACGTCCCCCACGAGATCCAGATGCCTCATCTCTACCTTTGGCGGGGAAAGTAACCAAATAAGTCTGGCTAGTATCGCCACTCACCCCTCGTATGACACGGTGAGTCCGGCCACCTCTGAGTTGTCACAGCGAATGAAACCCTGGACAGCGAACAGACAAAAGGACCCGATAGATGCAGCCATGGACAACCTGGCTGCTCCGATGACACCCAGCTTGAAACGCTTCAGGACGAATCCTCCGCTGATGATGCCCAACGCCACCGCGGGCAGGTTCAGTATACCTGCAGAAACAAATCCAAGAAGTCGTGAAGATACTAGGAAACCGTGATTATCTATCCTATTGAGTTATTCAATCACTTCGGTTTCACCGTTTTTTGTTGGCCTCACAAACCCCACTGGACCTCACGAGTGCAGTTGAAAACAAGCACGCGCACACACACACACACACACACACACACACACACACACACACACACACACACACACACACAGTACTCCTGCACATACGTGTGCTGTATTTCGTGTGAACTTCATGTCTTTCAATCAAACTTCCTTTCATTGTCTCAGTGTGTTTGTTTTGGGTGTTGTCGGGGGGGGGGGGCGTACCTATGAGGAAGATGGCCTTGGAGGCCGACTGGCCGTAGATTTGTTCCAAGTACTTGGGCTTGAAGGTGATCATGCCGATGAAGCCGTTGACAGCCACCAGGTAGGTGAGGATCATGAGTGAGAAGATGCTGTTCCTGAAGAGCCTCCTCAGGGAGGGGAGGAAATCTGGGGAGGAGGAGAGAGAAAAGACGACGTGACGTTTCAGTAACCAGCAGTGAGAGCATGAATTTCCAGGTTTTTTTTTTTTTAAAATCCAGATTCAAATTCAGAAAACTTTATTTATACCCGTGGAGAGCAATTAAAAAAATCCATAGATATCTATAGATTTTTTACATTTATATGAAAGCATATTGCACGATTTTTAAAAAAAATGGGGTCAGTTTTACCCAAAAACAAATTTCAAATTATTTCAAGTAAGGATTTGGACTTTTTTTTTTTTAATGGAAAAAAATGACATATACAATATTCTTGCTTTTTGGTAATTGTCTAATATAAATGTTAAAATTTATATATTTTTGTTTTGTTTTTTTCTTATTTCATAAAAAGTTTCTTTTTAATCTATATCATCCTTTCCTCTTCTCTCCCTAAATGCTGCTGAAACTATTTAATTTTAAGTAAATATTTGTCTTTGCAGTTTGCAGACGTGTCATTCAACTCTCGTCCAGATGACAAGGCTTATTTCAGGGTTACCCACCAAGGCTCTCGCTCGCCATCTGGTTAATCATCAGACATGTTGACACTAAACAATGTTTGCGTGGCGGCTTCAGAGTGTGGTTGTTTCGCCCTTACGCCGTTCTTCTTCTACAGCTTGTGATGACGTGTTATGAATGTCGGCGTCATCACAAGCCTCTCAAAGCTGTTCCCCCTCGCTCGGCGGTGCGGGTGGTACCTTTAGCCAGCTGCTGGAACGTCTGCTCCTTCTCTTTCTCCTCGTGATCTTCCTCTGGCAGGAAATTCTCCTGCTCTGTCACCGAGGAGAGCTCGGTGCCTTTGTTCTGGCCCTTCTCCCCCCCCTGCTTGGGCAGAGACTTCGGCAGGAACCAGAAGGGGACACTCGACAGCAAGAGAACCGAGCCGGTCACGATGAAGCCCAGCCACCAGGCCCCCACCCAGCGAGAGTCCTTATGGTTAATGGTCACACCGTCTAGGAGAGGGAGATGGGGGACGCGGCAGGTTATGGCAGGGTGAACTGCTTTAATCTGTAACCTCTCCCCAATTTACTGCATCCTGGCGCCCTCTTGCTCAAGGACTACTCTAATCCATGCAGTAAATAGTGAACTAGTGCTACTAGCTTATCTGTTGGAGCCATCAAAACTGCTGTGCAGGGTCAAGGGCAGAAGAACGGCTAAGTACGCTCCGCTTTGGATATAGAGAGATGCAAACTTTGTTTCTTCTTGTTGTTGTTGTGTTTTTGTGAGTGATGGAAATAATCGTGACTGAAATTGTTCAAGTATGAAGCAAGGGCAGAGCTGCACTGTGGCCCCAGAGCAGCCGTCACTGAATCCAACCAAAGTATTCTCACTACTTATGATAAAAACCTGAGCCTGGCAGAGAGAAGACCTGCACTTTTAGTGGCTGTAATTTGACAATGGCCAGTTGCCCCACTGGATTACATTGTAATCTGCCCTTCCTCCACTGAAGTGATTTAACAAGATTACTTCCATCACTCACTTATCTTTCACTCACTCACTCATCACACAATTTGCTGCCACTTCGTTCGACGATTGTTTCTAACGTTTCTGATATCGAGTCGTTTCGAACCTAAATCCACAGATCCGATATCCACGTAGATCTTCGCCAGGTAGGACCCGAGCATGAAGCCGAACATGGGTCCCAAGATGCCCACTGTATGGATGCAGGCTGGCGAACGGGAGAGAGACAGAAACATCAGTGTGACCCTGCGGTCGTGGGAACGAGCGAGCTGATTTACAATAACAGACTAATGAAACAGATTGAGCTGAAGCTTGTAGCAGAAAGAGGGATGAGCATGAAGCAGGAGGGAATCACATGGAACAAACCCAAATAGAAGGGAGTATTCTCTTCTCTGGAGAAGTCATCCAGGTAGGACACCCCCAGAGGCATGATGGGCGTCTCCCCGATCCCACGCAGCATATTTCCCAGGAAGACGTAGATCCACATGGAGGAGCCAACGGCTTTCTCACAAGCTGAATGAGGAAGCTGTTGTTAGAGAGCTGCATTTCCTGTCTTCTGCTTGTGTGCAGTGGTGGACGTCACCTACCTTTCTGTGCTGCTAAATCAGGTGCGGCATCCGCGTCAGTCACACTGTGGTCGGACAGACACGGCAGGATGCTTCCTGTACTGTTGGTGCCAGTTTTGTGAGACACACTGGTCTCGTATTTATACCTGGAGACACAATTATTACTTGTAATTGTAGAAATATTTCTAATTTTTTAAAAATTTATGATAGCCTTATAAGGAAAAAGACAAAATGAAACTAAAATATTTACAATTTTTGAACCACTTGAATAGCTATTATTCCAGTCACATGTTGTTTCTGGCAGATGTTAAGTATTAGATGTGGAATGATAAGAAAATCAAAGCAAGTGTGTACTGACAGGCCCTGGAAGAAGTGAGGTAAGGCTATGAGGAAGGATCCGGCAGCCATGATCAAACAGCCAGTACCAATCAGTCTGGGACGATGGAGCTTAGCACCAAAGTAGCTCACGAACGCTATCACCAACAGGTTGCCTGAAAAGGACACCAAAGTTGAACAGATAAATCCAATATGTGTATCAATCTAAAAATAATGTGTATATTTGTAAAAGCCGGCACAAACCCATTTCAAAGCTGCCGTCTATGACCCCGATGAGGGAGCTGGGGATGTCGAAGCGCCGCTCAATCTGGGTGATGGAGCTCTTCATATACGCTCCACAGAAGGCTTTGGCGAAGTATACAAATGCCAGAGAAGCAAGAAAAAGCTGGAAAATACACACACAGACACACACACACACACACACACACACTATTTTATTACGCTGTTCTCTGATGAAATGAGTCCACTGAGAGCATGTGTGATTGGATTAGCCTTCATGAAAGATGGTCATTTAAATGAGAAAAGACAGTTGATCATGGATTGACAAGCCCGTCGTTACTCAGCACAGCCCGCGTGTTTGCATGGACTACTACAACTACAACTACAACTACTACTACTACTACCACAACTGCTGTACTGCTCATCATTTAAAGAGTATACAGTCTTTTTTCTAACCTTTGAAAAACTCAAGAGCAAAAAAAAACTACGCAATTCAACTGTGTTTATCTTCAAGTAAGTAACTAAGTGGGCTACAATTGTTAGCATGCCCAGCTAACATGCATCTTCCTGGGAATGACTTTCGCGTCACTCAGCGTGGTTTACTACACTTGCTGAGGAGATCCAGTTTTCAGTGGTTTCACACAAAATCTATGTAACCAAATTACACCAAACGTGGTGGCGAGCTGCAGCGTTAGATAAGGGGGAGCCTACTTGGAGCAGATTTGTTTTACGTTTCAAAGACGTGCATTTATTTTTACGTCAGGTTTGCCTGAGTTGGCCTTGGAGTTGACCTGGAGGTGTGCAAGTGCCCTCTACTTTCTGTTTCTTGGACATGGATGTTCGTGGAGCGAAGGACGCGAACGTGTGGACCGGGACCTGCAGCCTTGGTGTGCCGCAGCCTCCTGCAACTGTTCAAGATGATCATTTTAATTTGAGTCAGCTGACATGAGTTTGAAATCTCATCAGCCTTTCTGCATCATCGAGGAAAGATCTCAACATTCTGACAAATGTCTGAGCCAAAGGGAAAAATGGATGGACTTAAAAGGTTTGAAGGTTAAGTAAAAACCCTTTCACCCAGTCTTTGATCCTAAAGGTTTGTTTTTTTTTGTATGTTTGTTTACTTCAGAACAAATCCTGCTTTTGGACAGCGATGATGGTTAAAGATTAAGAGCCTTACTCCGGGCTGGAGGTCACCTTCTTGGGAAACTAAAATAGTTGCCTAATATTTACGCCAGATGACATCTCTCAAAGTTTTGCAAGATTTCTGTTTCTTTACACAACTTGGGAATTTTTTTTTGCATGAATTCAACACTTAATGTACATTTTCTTACATAAACAAAATTGTGCGATAACCCGTCTGATGACCAGCCATGTCTCTGTGCCGTTGCTTGTACTTCTACACAGAAAAAAAACACTTTTCCTCCTCTCAAAGTCTCCTGCAGTGTCAAAGTCTCTATCGAGTTAAGGGGTAAAAAGTGAGGCTTTTCTTTGTTTTATGGCCTCATCAGGTGAGATAGGTACGGCCCACCGAGACGCGGAGAGAGATAAGGTTAGAAAAGTGGATTTACAATGCTTTTTTTTTGTAAAAGAAAAGAATTCCCACATCTAACTGGTTTTTTTTTTATAATAAAGAGACATTCACTGACCTTGAGCTTGGAACAGCAAGCCTCACGCTGCTTTCTGGACTCAACACTCATGATGCTGCTTTGTGGTCAAGAGATGTAATGAAGCAGAAAACACACCAACCTGTAGAAGGACAGCAGCAGTTGTTTTTCACTTGATTTAACAAGCTGGTTTTCTTTCTTTTTTTTTTCCTGCTCACCTGGTCAAATAAAGCGCGTGCAGTAAACATCCCAAATCAGTTCCAACACAAGTGAAAACATGAAGATTTTCCTGTAATTAAGAGTAACTTTACCTTTTGCTTCAATCTAACAGGGAAGAATAAGAAGAAAAAAAACTTACCAGAGAAGTAACGGTGGTCCTCTGAGGGATGGGAGAGATGTGGTGTCGCCTTGTACCTGGCAGGACTTTGTGCTTCAAGCAGTCTTATCACGAATAAACTACAACATCACCTGTAATCAGTAACCTGGCCACTCATTTGCTCTTCATGTCAATAAAAAGCTCTCCAGCCCCTCCAGCCCAGGAGCACACATAACAAACCCAAACGTGACTGCTCTTGTTGGGTAAGGTCCAGGGGGACGTGTGTGTGAGCTGCCCCGGAAGGTTCACAGGTTCAGTGAATGCAAACAGACATCATACATCCTCCTGCATGAACATGGAAGCCTCCATCCTTTTGAACGCAGCAGCATGAGGCGAGCCCAAGCTTATTTTACAAGCCTGCTCTGTGTGTTGGTTTGTTGTTTTCAGAGACCAAAAATGCTTTCCTCCTCTGGAGAAAAGGCAGGGTGTTTCCTCATCCTGGTCAAAGTCTTCCTGCCCCATTGATAGCTCTTAACAATGGTTTTCACTCGGTGTCCTAGTAGCTGAGTGCTGCACATCACATAACCTGACCACGCTTACATACAGTGGAGAGGAGAAAGACTTCAGAGGGACATCATCCTGATGTGATCTCCATATGTTTGCAACATCGGTCCTGACGCTCGATGGCGACGTGAGCTGTTTCGGCTGATTGAAGAACTTTTAAAAATGGGGCTGGCACCCTCCGCCTCCTCCCACGATGCGGCGGGTGAGCCGGTGTGGCACGGGCACGTCACCCGCAACTCTCGTGTGTGTCATTTTAGAGGATGAATGATTTTGTTTTTAATAATAGCGAGAGGTGAAGAAAAGACAGATCACGCAGGAGACGGAAGGTTAAATCGAGGTTGAAGAGGGAAGGTTTGGTGTTTAGCTGGGATTAGGAAAAGAAGGGCACATGGATGACGGTTATGCTTCGTTGGTTACTAGTTCATGTTTAGGGAAGTGTTAGTAATGCTTAGTAACCTCATATATGAAACTAAGCGTTGTTCCAATTAAAATTCAGTTAAAAATGTAAAAAACTTCCCACTTTGAGAGACCAAATTTCATTTTGGGGAGCTGGCAAACCACAGACATGTGGTGCTTTTATTTTCGGTGACAAACAAGCTTTTACTCTCTAGAAGTGCGACGCGAGAGCAGACACGTACATGATCAGAACAGGAGGGGCTTCGTTCGTCTGGAATCGCTGTTCATCTCCTCTTTTCTCCCTCTAAGGGACTCCTGGAAATCTAAGCTTCGGTTTGTGCTGTCAGTACGTTTTAGCCGCAAGCTCTGCACTCACAGCTTGTTGGAAACACGTCGAGGTCGAAACACTGCGGGGTCACTCCTCTCCTCTCTCCCCCCTCCTCGCCCCAGTAACACCACCCTGCTGCTGAAGGAAGGAGGTGGAGGGGGGGCATTAGGAGGGGAGAGAAAAAGCAGGTAGCGGGCAGCTTCAGTTGGGAAGAGCTTGAGAAACATGAGCGGATTCAAATCTTCAGTCTGGCCTTGTTGGCAAAGTTACCTGCCTAACCTGTCAGTTGTTACTCATCACTTTGAGTGTAAAGCTACTTTTCAATATTTAAGTCTGCGTGAAGTGAAGAACTTATTGATTACTTTACTGTTACTTTCACCAAATTAACCACAAATGTATGATGAAAAATTTAAAAAATACTCTTTCCCTTTCCTGTGTGTGTGTGTGCTGTAATTGTATGCAAATGTATTTATACATGTTGAAGTAACATGTAAGCATCCCTGCTTGAAAAAAAACCATACACACACTCACCCAGACCTCCTTACTCACTCAGATACTTCCTGTAACAGCTCCGATTGGTCGACTGTGTCACGTGATACAGCAATGACCGTAGCCGTTAAAGGGGTTGTTTTCGGACCGAAAAAAAAAGAAAGGAAAAGAAAAAACGATTAAAAAACTTACAAAATATGTTTAATATCATGATGGATTTATTGTGCAAAAGCTCTTAAAAGTCAGAGAAGTTCCAGGCTGGATTTTAAAGCTCTCGGAGACGGAGAAATTCACTCTGGGAAAAAAGAAAAAGAAAAAAAAAAGCCGGGGTTGTTGTTGTTGTTGTTGTTGTTGTTGTTGCAATTTGAAGCAACAACTTTACAATAATGGAGGGCATCGCGTCAGCACACACAGAAACTGATAACAGAACCGAAATTCTGTAAAGAAATGTGTGGTATTGAACAGGGCCAGTCTCAGGCTGCTTTTTTGGTTTTCTCAAGTCACTCTCAGGAATCCACATGACGTGATGACAACAATCACTCCGGACATCGGCGCGCTTCTGCTTGTCTGGGTTTGGAGGAGGCAAACATTTCCTATATTGCGACTAAAAGAGAAATCGAAAAATGAAAAGATAAAAATTTAGAGCTGTGAATCTTGTTTGTTTTCATCTTTCACCGCTCATAAGTAATGAAAAAGGACCAGAGGAGCATCTCAGGCGGTAACTCTCCAGGTAGCATCACTATGAATGGTCGAGGCGCACAGGCGGTTCTCCTTCTCAGTTCCAGCGCTTGACGCCGCTAAAGCACACGGGCGCCCCCCACTGGTCACTCACATCTTTACGTGCTCCTTCCACACACACAAGGTTCTGGTTCGGAGACCTTATGCTCGTTAATTTTGCACTAAATGTAAAATACATTTGAATTTATATAATCAATATAATACGAAATCACAGGAGCCAATAAAAAGGGGCATGTCCTATATTTCCAGGTGAGTGCTAATATTTGTTACAGATCTGAGTACAGTCACAGTTACACCACAGGGAAAGAAATGAAAAATACTATGAAGTTTACTATGCATGAGAAACTCTTTTGGACTAAAATATTCATAAGAAATATAGGAGGGAATAAAATACAATAAGAAATATGTGTGCTATATTTAAGTCAGAGTACTAATATCTGGTACTGATTTGGAGCTCCTGGGTCACATGACCCGGGAGCGACTGAAAAGTGAATTTTTTTGAGTTTTCCTGAAAATATTATTTAAAAAAAAACGCATCCAAATCTTTATTCATCCAGTCTAGTAACATGACATGGAAGGTTTAAAAAAAAGAAAAAAAAGATGTAGTATGCAGTATAAAAATGCATTTCACAATAAAACACCCATAAAATAAAGGAGTCAATATAATGCCATAAAAAAAGAGGTGTGTCACATAATTACTACCTCGAACTAACATCTGGTATTGATTTGGGTCACATGTCCCGACTATGGAGAACCATCATCTTTCCAGCTCCCTTCTGGCCCGGTTTGATAAATACTCAATAAAAGAAGAACCTTTACACTCAAGAACTGCTGGCTTCACTGCGCTCCAACAGTTAAGAACCTCCGGCTGAACGAGAACCTTTCCCCACTCACAGAGACAATCAAATCAAATCAAATTAACTAAGAACAAAAGAAAACGAGCCGCTGAAACGCAGACCTGCAGCAGGAGTCAAGTGAGGAGAGGGGGAGCAGGCCACCTCCCGCGCTACCGTCTCTGATGAGGAATGCGCCTCAGGTGTGTGTGACAGGTGAAGGGGATGGAGGGAGGAGGGACTGCACAGACAGAAGAGGAAACACCTGCAGGACTAAGAGACGCACACAACTTTGTTTAATTTAGAGGAAGCAGGTCACATGTGACCTGTCCAGTTCCTCCTCCAGAAGGAAATCCTTGCCATGACTTCAACGCCTCGGCAACAAAAGCCTGTGTACCTGAACGTGCATATTCAATGTTGTCAAGACAAATGACAATGATAATAGGAAATATTTCAGTGGAAACTTGTTTTTTATTCTTGTGTAGAGCATTCATTCTTTCCCCGTCTGTCTGATATGAGCCAAGGCAAAAGTCATTTAGCTGCAAAGTCGAACTGATGCCCACCCTCAGACATCAGCTGGAGTCACAAGGTTAACTTCCTTACATGTGACAGAATCTCACCCTGAAACCTTGTACCATGTCCCATTATCGCCTCGCCTCCATTATGGACCCAATCAGAGGCCATTATCAGGCCGTGCAGCACGTCCGCCGAGATGACCTTTTCTCCGGGTCAAGCTGAATCAATAACAGAGCAACACTAATGGTGCTGCAGGGATCTGTGAGCATCGCGGAGAGAAATCTGATAATTGAGGAATTACAAGAAAACAAAAAAATATGGCACAAGCGCTTAATTTTGACAGATCTTCTCTTCTGGACTGTGTGATACCCTCATCTGGCGCGGTGCTGACGAGGGTAACGCTCTGGGTTTGGGAGGCAACGCCATGGTTGCTTTTGTTTATTTGTCAGTCAGCAGGATTAGCGGATATACGTCCAACTGTCATGACAATCAGTGGAGAGGAGGAGCGGGACATGGAGGATTGCTTTGGAGTTCTGCTGATACAGCATTTTGGAGAATGTGCTGGAAAAAAATAATAAGAAAAAAAAACAGAAGACACAACAATGGGCCATGTATGCTGGCTAGCTAACTACTAGCTCGTGTATACTGAGGTTAAGATTGATGTGTGGATGTCATGATGTCATTAGATGATTTTGGATGTATTTATATTCAGTTTTATGAGAAGAAAAACTATTGGAGTCTGATACAAAGAAAAGTATTTTTTATAGCAAGAATCTGAATCAACATCCTTGCCTTTTATCCTCGCCAGTCAGCTGACAACAAGAATAAACTTTTTTTTTGGAGGAACTGTAAGAAACTAGACTCAAGCGCGACCAAACCAGCAGCAGGAAAGCTCAGCTGGACTCCAAAAGCTCTGAAACACGTGACATATTTGAACTCAGACGTGGTGATCAGCTTCTATGAAAATATCAGGAACGTGTTTGCCTGACATGTGACCTCATATGACTTAAAGATGCACGTCACAGGAATTTGTGGTCATTGATTGGCACCTATTCAGTAGCAACATGTAATACTACACCAAGTCCTGCAGGGGGCAGCCGTTTTCCTAGGATGTGACAGGTGCTCTGGCGTGTCAGGAGGAACAAGCAGCTTATAAACGTGTGATGGATCCTTTATCATGAAATACAGACTCAAAGACATGCGGGCTAGCATGGGGGTCCATATTCAGGGTGCGAATTGTAAGTTTTAATGTTTTTAGTCCGTGGAGGAAACATGTTGCCCATTTCGGATCCTTGCTTCGTGTTTGATGCAAATGTGTGTTGGTTTCCTGCCTCGGTCTCCTGCTCCACTGGGAGACCCTCACTCTCTCCACTCCGGCATCACGCTTTCAAAATAATACATCTTTGCGTCACGTCGACGCTGGTAGTGACGAAGTGGTCCACTACACTCCTCCTCTCCCACCTTTCTTCTGCAACTCTCCCATCAGGACCACGGGGGATGAGATGGACTGATACACACCAGGCAACTTTATTCATCTGCCAGTATTATTATTTTTTGTTGGGGAGGGGGGGTAGTTTTGGAGATTAAACGCGTCTAAAACTCAGAGGCAAACTTCTGTTTTCTTTCCGTGCAGCATCAACTCGGCCGCCCTGCCCGAGCTGCGTTGTGTTTCCCACATGTCGCGAAAGCAGGTCGAGCATGACTACAACCTCCGCGGTATGAGCAACCTGATGGGCGAGCGCTGGAAGAAAGTGACGGACGGAGGAGAGCGGAGTCTCATCAAGACTCCGTCCAACGCCAGCATCAGCAGCCAGGGCGCAGCGTCCGCGACCGGGGCTTCCTCCTCCTCCTCTGCCCCGGCAGCAGCCTCCTCCTCCACCCCCTCCACCGGTGACTTGGAGAGGGCAGCACGCAAGCAGTTCCAGCAGGATGTCACACCCGGATTTGTCTATATCCTGGCCGCCTTCTCCGCCCTGGGGGGCTTCTTGTTCGGCTATGACACCGGGGTGATCTCCGGGGCGATGCTCCTGCTGAAGCGGCAGCTGGACCTGAGCGCCCTGTGGCAGGAGGTGCTCATATCAAGTACTGTGGCCGCGGCCGCCCTCTCTGCCCTGCTGGGCGGCTTTCTGAACGGGCTGTTCGGGCGAAGAGTGTGCATACTGCTGGCCAGCTTCTTCTTCACCATCGGGGGGATCGTACTGAGCAGCGCCCCCGGTAAAGAGGTGCTCCTGACGGGGAGGCTCATCGTAGGAGTGGGGCTTGGTATGTCTTCATGTACCCTCAAACTAAGAGATGTTTACTCCTGTCACGTTGCATTACCCCGCAGATATGAGGAGGAGTTGTACTCAGGCGAAACTAAAGAAAAACACGTGTCAAAGACCTTTTAAACTACATAGCACAAGTTGCTCTTAAAGGACCAGTATGTAGGATCCGGGCCCCCCCACCCCACCTCGCCCCTCCCCCCAAGAATATGTGCATTCATCACTTTCCTCCTCACTGCATAGCAACCTTTCAAAATCAGAAAGAAATGATTGATAGATTATTGATCCTCACAGCGAGATTCGCTCGAGGCTTCAGCCTCACTGTTCAGGGAGAGTGTAAAATGGTCTCAGCGCTGGGCCTGCAGACGTGTTCCTCTATGGTCACGTGACCAGGGTGTTCGGGATTGTAACCTGCCGCTGATGTTTTTCTCCGGTGTATTCAACTGGAAGAGTCTGAAAGCGCTCAGTGGCCCCACGTGTTCTGCTGTATCCTCCTGTGAAACGCGTAACTTTACCCTCACGAGGTTCGATTCCTGACATCGCTAAGTGATTTTCCTTCTTTATTAACCATAGGTTTCTCCCTTCCCTCATGGCTTTGTTCCTCCGTAACCTCTGAAACTGTAGTATCACAGAAAAATACAACTTATTAGGTTTTTAATTTCTCTTTTGCGTACGGAAAAAATTTGTTTAGTGTATAAAATACTACATAGTTCAACTCTCCCAGGGGGAATAACGACAAGCAATCTCAGCAGCAAGGGGAGGATGTTTTTATCAAACATTGCTCAACAAAATTTGCTCAATCTACCTTTTCAGTTATTGCAACAAAACAATTGAATACTTTAGTAATATAAGAGAATGTGGTAACCTGTATCATTTAAACTTAATCAAAAAAATTGTTTCAGAAGAGACGTTTTTCTCATAAAGGTCAGAACTGTGTTTCTGGTCCGTCCTTCAAGAGTATACAGTACACTAGTAATTTTATACATTTATGATTATTACAGTGATTATTACGTTAGTTTATCATGAATGTCAATTGTCCCAGAGAAAGAAAGACAAACGTTCCTGCTCATAAATCAAAACTAAAAAGACAAAATAAATGAAAGAATATCCAGTTCAAACAATGCTCTCTACTTAATTTTGTCCACTGTGGGCTACCGTAACAGTCAATGTTGATTCAACAGGGTAGCTCTAAGTTGATATATATATATATATATATAAACACAGTGAGTTTTAGTTTTAGGTGATTAAAAACGGACGACTTGTCAATATTTCTGCGGAAAAAAAAATGTCCTAAATTCTACACACTGACCCTTTAATGGAAAACCAGTCATATAATGTCACCCCAGTGACATCACTAATGATTCTGGGATACTGTATTGATTTCTGTTTTAACATTTCCCCTCGATGCCCATTAGAAAGGTCAGAGGTCAGGAGTCGCTTAAGTGCCCATTTAAACCCCCCCCCCTTGCCATTTCTCTCTCTCTCTCTCTCTCTCTCTCTCTCTCTCTCTCTCTTCCTCAGCCTGATATTTGCAATTACTCACAACTCTTAATTACACAGTGTGGCCCTCTGCCTGCTGGAGTTGCAGGCCACCGCCTGGAAGACAACTCGCTGTCTTCACTATTATCATCACAATGATCATTATTACGTGGGGTTGGGTAACATTACCTGCTAAATCTTTCTGAAGGGAAATTGAGAGGCGGATGTGGTTAGCGGGCCCAGCCGAACCGAGACAGCACTGTTAGGGTTTGTTGCTTCTATTATATCTGATTGGCTGGCGGGGTGTCCTAATCTCTGCCCCCCCCCCCCCCCCAAAAAAAAACCCATCCCTCCACATTGCCCTTTCTATAACTTCCTCCCCTTCATGAGCATTTTTCCTCTCTCTTGAATCATCCGCCTCTCCTCCTGCACCTCCCTCTGCTCTCTGTATGCTTTTACAAGCAGCGCGCCTTTTGATCCGAATTCAATGTACCCCAAATTATTAATAGTGGCTGCTGTTTCTCATGAGTCACATCCCCTGTGGAAAGGGTTGTTAAAACTGGCTTCCCGGGCTGAGCGTCACGCTGATGGCTCTGGTCCGCCGGCTCCTTGGAGAGTAGTAAGCGCTTCTCTCAGTGAAACGTGGAGGAATTGCACATCATTTTAACCACTGGGAAGGGAGAGGAAGCTTAATTCTTGAAATAAAACATCTCAGTATAAAGTGAGGAGCTCTTTGTTTACTCCCTCCACAAACCAAGTCCTGATTTAATCAAAGACTCAATCAAGCCTTTGCTTCAAACCCCTATTAGCAGCATATCTGGTCTTTAAGCTAACCATGCTACCATTAGCGTGTGTTTATTTTATTTTTTTTGGATCAGTGTTCGTTCTGGCAGCTGTTGGTTTTAGTCTGATTTAAGTCATTTTTAGCCTTCATGGTTTCAGGTGATTCATACTTGAAACGTTTGTAGTCCAGCTTGACTTATTGGAATATGAACTTTTTGTCGCTAGCTTCAGGGCTAATCCATTTCACTTGAGTCACAGGGCGGTTTCTTATGGAGCTTTTTCACTTACAAATGGCCAGAAATGTGCACAAGTTGGCAAATGTGGAGTCACACATCGGTTGTTCGCTGTTTTATCTCAAACGGCAACACGAAGTCACCTGCTGTCTTCACACATGACCACACAATCAGACACGTTGCATTTTGAATATTTTTAGCTGTCCACTGATATTTTAATTTTGATGTGTGTGTGTGTGTGTGTGTGTGTGTGGGGTGCTTGGTACATTCCAAATAAATCCAATGAGCTAAGGACAACAAACTGGTGTTATTTAGATCCGTAATACTGCACAAAAAAAACAACAAAGAATCGCCACCGCCATCCGCCGTTTCTGCACTGCATCAGATCCAAGCCGCTGCAGAAGTTGAAACACTCATCTGGAGTGAAATAAATGACCAAACCGAAGTTAAACATCATGCTTCCCGTCTTAATTTGATAAAGTCCATCTTAATTTAATCCACTTTAATCTGATCCATTTTAATTGGATCCCTCTTAATTTAATTTACAAGTCTATAGGATGCAATCTCTGAGTGACGGCAGATATTGCATGTATGTTCTTAGTATGCAGATATTAAGCGAACGTGAGGTCTTATTATCATTTTTTTAAAATAGCACATTTTGATTTTGCACAAATTGAAACACACACAAATTCTCATCCGCTCTTTTCCTTCCAATGTGATGAGCCATCACTGGGAAACGCCATCTCACTGAGGAAATAACGGCGTTCAAAGACTCCTCAACCTGGAGCCTGGAGACGACACACTTGTGGGAGAAAGGCTGAGCTGAACCCCCACCTTGACGGCTGTCAGCCTGTGACATTGTTCCAGTGACGCAGACGTTCAGAAACAGAGCACTTTTGTTGTCTTAGTTGTGTCCGTCTGTCTCTGAGAGCCTCTCTGGCTGAGCTGAAGTGATTGCAGTGGCAAGGTTTGGGGTGTGGACGGGGTGGGGGTGGGGGGGGGGGGGCTGTGGTCTCATCAGGTAACATCTTGATGGGGACTTTTAACAACAGAAATCTTCCTGCTGGAGTTTAAAAAAAAAATTATTCACGAGTCTAATATTTTTCTGGCATTGTTGAAAGAGCGTTAGCAGAGTGCCATCACTTACTTTTGTGTGCGCTGACTTAAGCACACGACAAAGAAAGAAATGCTTTTTATTGAGTGGACGGAACTAAACTGATTCCCTCCACTTAAATATCACTCTTTTTTTCCTCCAGAACAATGCCCCAGTGATTATTTTCTTCTTGCTTTTTTCAAAGTTTGATACATTCATTGACACAGAGTATCTTGTGACAGGAAGCTAGTTAGCTAGCTGTTAGCCTGAACAAGCTAGTGCACAGATTCACAAAGATGCTCAACTCTCTTCACCCAAAACGTGTTTTTCACCTTTGAAGGACGAAACTGAGCTCAGGAAGATGTTTTTGTTTTTTTTTTTTATTCCCCGACTCCTGGATTAATCTGTGACTGGAGAATAAAGATACAAAAAGATACAGAGAAAGAAAGAGATCCGAAAAGTTCTGTTCACCTGAAAGTGCCAGCTAGTCCAACTCGCTGAAGAAGATTTCACATGGATCAGTACTTGGTAGTACATATTTTTTTCCGTAGTACTATAGTTTATGACCACATGTGAGGCTGCATCATGTACCTTTAAAGAGTACCACTGAGGTAACAATTTTGAGTCACTTTTTCTTCGAAGTACCTTCGTGTATAAGTACCTTAGATACTAACACCAAGAAGCAATAATGACGATCTTGTGTTGACTCATTTAGCGTCACTTTAAATCACCGATAATGGAGTCGAGGGGAGGGGAAAAATACATCAGAGATGATAGGGAGGAAAAAAATTAATCACCCGGGTCATGTGGGCCGTTACTTTCTGAGTATCGCCTTCGCCTTCAACATCTTTTCCCATGCAATCATCCTCATTACACAAGCAGGCACAAGGCAGGCTTGATGGATAATGAAACACATTCTGGCAACACAATTAACCGCCGGAGATGCTATTAGGGCAACATTCATCGCAAGCAATTATTCCGGCCGAGCCTGTCACCTGCACATTTACATTGAGGACGCTTCTCAGGGAAGCCAAATTGCTTTGAATTTCTGTATTGAACTCAGCAAAAAGGTCACGGGAGCTGTTTTTCAAACCAGTAAAGGCCATACTTATTTTGACATAGAAGCCGCTGGTTTGTCAGCGCCTGGCCGGTTCTTCTTGAGCTGACCTTTGCCTGAGCACAGCAACCGTGGTGTGATACAAGCCAATGCTGGTCGGAGCAGACGGCCTGTTTTAAACCAGACCATTGGGATCCATAAGCATTTATTGCAGGACGTAATGTCTCTCTCTTTAAAGGGAGCTGTAACGTTAGTTCTGCCCCGCACCCGAGGAGAGGCGCTGGCAGGTCCTGTGGCACTGACTGAGACGGTGAGCACAGATTATACCTTGATAAATGATCAAGAATTCAAGTACTTTCCAAAACAGACAAAACAACCCCGTTGACTTGAACGCTCTCTCTCTCTCTCTCTCTCTCTCTCTCTCTCTCTCTCTGGTCAAAACGCCATCAAACAGCTAGAAAAAGTTAAAAATGTATTTTTGCTCTGATGCCCGCAGCTTCTCTTGGTCCAAATCCCTCCCAGGATGAACTCTCAGTTTGTTTGTAGCCGTTGAAAACATCGACTCGTTTTGTCCTTGGAAACAAGAGATGAAGGGTTTGATAAACATAGCTCTGTTAATTACTCTGTGATAACATTTAATTATTACCTGGAGGTTGGATGGTAATTTGTTGGTCTATATAATTAAACCACAATTATTATCCTAAATAGGTGGATTTAATGAGGAGCGTTTTTGTTTTTTTTGTAGTGCAATGGTGGAGGGACAAAGGGCAGAGCCCTCGATGAACAGGGATGATCTGGAAGCTATAAAAAGAAAAGAAAAAACATGAATGATGTGAGTTAGAATAGAAAAAGCCGAGAAAGAAAGAGAGCAGGCTCATGGATTAAATCTCGTTTTAATGAAAGGATTGTTGGACATCTTAATGAATCAAGTAAACAATGGAAATCTTTTAAGCAGCTCGGCTTAAGGAAAATGTTGCAAATGTTAGCATCAATTTAAATATTGAAAACAGGGTCATTTAGCTGAACTTGCTAACCGGCTATTGAGCCAAGTGTGTATCCTACCTGAGCTAGAGAGGTTCCTCTCTACATGCAATAGGCTGAAACACTGAAAATATATGTCATCACCTGCACTTTGTAGGACATCATCAAGAAGTTAACTTTTAATCGGATCAACAAGACGCTTTTTACAGGTGAGCAGCGAGCGAGGCGAGTAGCAGGTGTGTTAGCTGCATTAGACATGGCCGTAAAAACAGCCCACCATCCAGAAATTCACCACCGGGTCAGAAGTCTCTTCCAGTGGCTGAAAACATTCTGTAAATCATTCTCGAAGAAACCAAAACCCAGTTCAGCTAGCACTCCCCATCTGTTTGTGTTAGCATGCCGCACTGCTAGTGGATTTTTTTTTTTTTTTTAGTTTGCCGTGAATGGACTCCTGTTACTTCATCAAGAACTGCGATTCCAAAGCAGGTATTTGTAACCAGAGGGCAGTTGTATGGCTTGTTTTTAACGATGTTCTTCAGAGCCACAGGGAGACAGAGACCCCCCTGCCAGTGTTGTATTGACTCTTTTGCCCCGATTTAATTGCATCATCGCAATTTAAGAAGGCTGATTATCAGCTTGTTGCAATCCCAACTTTGGGAAATGCTTTGGATGAGAGCCTTCAAGACCCTGAATCACTTTCAAAGATTCAAAAAAACTACAAATTCATGGGCAGGCACCAAACTAGTCCCACAGGGCAGTGTGCTCGGACACCTCTCCATTCTTCATTTTGACCTGAGGGGGTCTATTAATGGGGACTCTTTTATGCATTAGGCGGTATTGTCGTTTTCCCATGGCACCAAAAGCATAATAACCCATTAATATAACTCTCAAGCTACTTTATTTCATGGAACATGGACACTGTTATTGGTTACAGCCCAACCATAGTGTCAGCTCAATTTTCAGGGCCGTGGGCTACGTGGCCAGGCTGAGAGGACGGTCTTGACAAGAATCTTTGAAATATACACCGAAAAACAGTACGTCCCCAAAACATGAGCTCTTGTTCAGTTTTACAAATCTTTCTACCTTAAAACATCTCAAAAGAGCATTATTGTGAATCTCCCCCTGAGGATTCGCCGTGACCTTTGACATTTTGGGGGCCCTTGATGGTTTGAATTGCATGAAAGAGACTATGATTGATTTTATGAGCGATTTCTTTCAAAACAGTTTTTTTTTTTTTTTTTGTATGTTGCAGAAATTTTGTGGAATAGATCAACAATTCATCTTAGAATCAGTTATGTCTGTTTTTATTTCTGAACAGGGAAGACGCTAGCAGTTATTGCACCAGCGGTATTATTTTGATTGTTTCTGATTATTTTGGCCTCGTTGGCGCTGTGACGTATTCCGCTTAAATCTGGCAAAAGCCTCGTTTGCAATTAGACAGGCTTAAGTGAAGGGTGTTGCTGCTCCTGTTTTAATCCCCAATTACAACAATTTATCTATTTGAAAGTCAGCTTATCTGGATGAGTTTCCTCCTTTCCTTACTCTACATTTTCCTCCATTATCCTCGTCTAATTAGCTTGCTCCATCACAACCAGCTACTCGGTACCAGAAGACATCCCGGCAGTCAGTGATGGAGAGCAAAGCGAAGTATCTCCCTGGTACTCACATCAAGTGAGTCACCAGCCTTCGTACTGCATGCCTGGAGGCTGAGCCTTTGTTTAAGTATGCTGTGCTGCTTTGAGGCCGAGCCTGACCAGACGTTGCCTTTAGAGAAAGAGAGAGAGAGAGAGAGAGTGTGTGTGTGCGCCGAGTGCTGTCGCACCTCTTGAAAGCTGAGCTCATTATCAAGAAAGCCGACAACTGTGTTTGTAAGAGACACACATTGAAGAAAGAAAGAAATGTAGCTTTGTAATGTTTTTCGCTTCTGTCTGGTGTGGTTGGAGCTCCAGTGGAGAATTTCAGAGGAATATTTGAATACTTGACATCTCTCACTTGAATTACAATGAAGGCGAGACATGTCCTCTAAGCAATAATACTGAAGGGAGACTCAAACTAAATCTGCTGTTTCTGAAGCCGCGGCTATGCGGCGGGCAGCTCTCAGAAAAATCTACTCTGAATTTTTAGATTCTGAATAATGGGCAGACTGAAAAATTTAATTAAGACTGATTCGTGCCGAAACACAAAAGGAAAAATCAAGTATTTTTTTTAATGAAGGCCGTGTTCTCATAATTGTTACCTTTACGCCAACTTTGTCCTCAGTATTTCTATTTTAAAAATTCAGGAAAATGCAGCCAAACAAAAACGTTGGGATGGGCAGCCTCACTTCTTATGAATTGAACCTGAAATTTATTTAAATGTGAAATTTAAACACAGGAGCTGGATGGACGAGTTCTGCCGAATGCTAAGGGTCATCTTACCTAAGTTGCCTGATCTGCGTTTCTTCCCATTTACAGAGAATGCAGGCTGTTGGCTATGCTATCATTGTTTCTTTGTGTTATCAGGTTTTTGCATCTGATAAAATATGGCTATCTAATAGTAACTGCATACACAAACACACCCAGTAAAACTCAAATTAGCACCGATGTAACAGTAAATGCTGGTGTTCTTTACCTACTGCTGCAGCCGTGTCAATATTAGAGAAATTCAAATTAATTAATTACCAGAATTTCCTTCGTAACATGTCGTTTTCTCCCTTCTCTGAGGTTAGTTCATGCCGTCGCTTCCCCATGCTAAAGGTTTTTTTGGCCATCTAGCATTGATTGCATCCACAGTGATAGGCAAGGCAAGGGAAGTTTATTTGTACAGCACATTTCAGCAACAGGGCAATTCAAAGTGCTTTACATAAAACAAACATAAAAAGACATTCAACATAATTAGAGAAAGTAAAGACAGAGAAAGACATTCAACACAGTTAGAAGAGTTACATTGCAGCCAAAGTCAAGTGAGAGATAGAAGCTAAACAGGCAGACAGAAGTTACAGTGCAGTGTGAGACGCTGATCAGAGGCCTCAAGTTTGATTTAATAATAGGCCACGGCTAACACATGGGTTTTCAGCTGTGATTTAAAAGAACTGAGAGTTCCAGCAGACCTACAGTTTTCTGGGAGTTTGTTCCAGAAATGTGGAGCATAGAAACTAAATGCTGCTTCTCCGCGTTTGGTTCTGACTCTGGGGACAGAGAGCAGACCTGTTCCTGACGACCTGAGAGGTCTGGATGGTTCAAAACGAACCAGCAGATCAGAAATGTGTTTTGGTCCTAAACCATTCAGTGCTGTATAAACCAGCAGTAGTATTTTAAAATCAGTTCTTTGGCAGACAGGAAGCCAGTGTAAAGACCTGAGAACTGGAGTGATATGATCTACTTTCCTGGTCTTAGTGAGGACTCCAGCAGCAGCGTTCTGAATCAGTTGGAGCCGTCTGATGGATTTTTTAGGGAGACCTGTGAAGACGCTGTGACAGTCGTCCAGTCTACTGAAGATAAACGCATGGACAAGCTTTTCCAAATCCTGTTGGGACATCAGTCCTTTAACCCTTGATGTGTTCTTCAGGTGATAGTAGGTTGACTTTGTCATTGTCTTTGTGAGGCTGTTAAGATTCAGGTCTCCATGACTACACCAAGACTTCTGGTTTGGTTTGTGCTTTTTAACATAACCGACTGAAGCTGAGCACAGACTTTTAATCGCTCTTCTTTGACTCCAAAAACAATGACTTCAGTTTTATCTCTGTTCAGTTGAAGAAAATTCTGGCACATCCAGTCATTGATTTGTTCAATGCACTTACTTAGTGTTTGTATTGGGTTATAGTCTCCTGGTGATATGGTTATGGGTTAGGGTTAGTGTCTGCATAATTATGGTAAGATATCTTGTCGTTTTCTATAATTTGAGTCAGAGGGAGCATGTAGATGTTGAATAGGAGTGGCCCCAGAATTGAGCCTTGGGGAACCCCACATGTCATTTTTGTCCGCTCTGATGTGTAATAACCTAGAGACACCAAGTAGTCTCTGTCCTTTAAGTAGGATTCAAACCAGTTTAGTACTGTTCCAGAAAGTCCCACCCAGTTTTCCAGTCGATCTAGTAGAATGCTGTGGTCAACCGTGTCGAAAGCAGCACTGAGATCCAGCAATACTAGGACTGAAATTTTGCCATTGTCTGAGTTTAAGTAGATGTCGTTAAAGACTTTGACAAGAGCAGTCTCGGTGCTGTGGTGCGGTCGAAACCCTGACTGGAAAACATCAAAACAGTTGTTTAGAGCGAAGAAGTTGTTAAGCTGTTGAAAAGCTGCTTTTTCAATGATTTTGCTTAAAAACAGGAGGTTCGATAAAGGCCTGTGAGTGTTCATTACTGAGGTGTCTAGATCGCTCTTTTTTAAGAGTGGCTTTATGACGGCAGTTTTCAGGGCGTGTGGAAAGACACCTGAGAGAAGTGATAAACATTTATTTTGTTAATGCCACATTTTCAACAGAGCTTTTTGTGCGGATTATTTTTGGGGGTGACAGCTCGGTCTGCAGCTCCAGATGGGTTGAAGCAACATGGCTGGGATCAGAAGTTCTTTGACGTTTTCCTCCTCGGTGACGACGGGATCGGTTTCCTGACTCACTTCATCTCGGTGCCTTCGTTCCTCCCCGTTCAATTATATTTCTCTCGTTCAATAAACACGGTCCTCCATTGATGTGAAGCGCAAAAGACATCAAAGTAACCTTTTACTCTTGGGATGTTTTTTCACACAAGTACAAAGTTGGCCTAGTACAAGTACAAAAAAAAACGTACAGCGCATGAAGTGTTGCACCTCGAAATGATTAAATTCTGCCCTTCACTTTACGGCCAATAAACTCAAGTGTTACAGTAGTTGACCTTTTTACTTGCCTCTAATGGTATTAGCTTAGCTCTAATGTATTTCCCCCATCAGCACCTGCCGTAAGAGATGGAAATGGTGCGTAACATCGGCTGTAGAGGCTCCCTGGTGGTAGTCGGGACGTGCATGTGGCTCGGATGGATGAGAGAAACCTCCCAGAGAGAACAGGGCCTTGGGTTTATGAGGCGAATACAGATGGAGGCATTGGAACAGACGAGGATCCGTGTTCTTCTGCGCATACGTGTGCCAGCCTACTAGCTCAATGAGGCATAAAACACACTGCAGACAGTGGAGACGTTACACAGAAGAGGAGGCAGAGATCCTGAAGTGTTGTGTCGTCGCTCTTCTCCGTCCTATGTGACAGAACTCCATCCAGTGACACGGCGGCTCATTAGCACTCTGCCCAGGTTGAAAATTTCACCTTGGAATAACGCATTTCTCTTGTAAGAGTGATAAATGTGCGTTCTTCCTGCTGTGACGTGACTGATAGCTCCATATCAAGTATTTTTAGAAGTAGCTCAGGCAGTACTGTGCAACTGCACAAGGACACACAAAGTAAACATGTGAGCTCTAGCGGGTCGGTTGGAAGGCTTGTTCAGACGTTCAGCCATGAAATCATCATCACTCATTTGGAGTGTGTTGCTCTCTTTTATGGGTCTCCTTTGGGCATCACCGGCTGGGAGAGTGTGTAACAAGTGTTGGTTTCATCATCGCGTGTGAGTGTGGGAGTGTGTGTGTGTGTGTGTGTGTGTGTGTGTGTGTGTGTGTGTGTGTGTGTGTACCTGTGCAGAGGGAACTGCTGCATCCTAGCCAATGAGGACAGACATTTACTGTCACTTTTAATTAATATCCAGGTGAAATTACACTGTGGTAAAAATATTGTTACATTATTCATGTTTACAATGAGGGATCTTTATGTGTGTGTTTGCTGAGGGACAGCAGATGCAGATTAGCTTTTAGCTAACTCCAGATACGGGTAAACTAAACATACAACTCATAAACGTATTTAAAATCAAATAAGCAACTTATCATTCACTTTATGATGCAACATGTTGACTCGTCGCGGTGTCGCCCAGAACAGGTGTGGCTGAGGTGTCCCGAGACTTTTTTCTTTCCGTTCTGTTTTTTTTTTTTTTTAAAGTATGAAAATAACATAAAAGATGTGTTATTGAGATTGTCTGTTTTCACGAGTACCACTTGGCACCATACAAGTCCAGGCACTTGTCCTTCACAGCCTTTTTAATTTCATCGCTGAAGGTGAATTGGATGTTATTCTTGGCGGCCATCTTCATCGCGGCTGCGCCACAGCATCGGGTCCGCTTTACCTGGCTGGTCTCCTGTGCCAGGCCTCGGTGCCCCTTTGTTGCTGTCTTATGTTTACCAGCCTCTCCACCAAGTAGGCCCATACACCGATGGAAAAAAAATGAGCCTCTCAATTTAACAACAGCAAACCCTGTTCCTCTGTTGGAAAGCTGAATTAATTCTTCCATAACTTCTTGAATGGGCAGGAGTTTGATTTTCTCACGCTCATGTAACCACTGCGCATCGCTGCGTTCCTGCCCGAGCGAAACACTCCCAGAACCAGAGAAGGAAAAAGGCGTCATGAGTCGGGAGAAATGAAGCCGAGCAGTTCAGTTGGGCAGACTTTATATTGCACTCAGGTGTGTGGCTGACGGGGGGTGTGGTCAAGTTCAGCTGATCGCTTCTATCAGAGGGCTGCTGTGTTTTTAAACTAGTCCCTCTCTGCTCGTCGGGTTGCTGTCGTCATGGGTGGTAGAAGAGCTGCTCCGATTGGTCGACAACTGTTTAATTTCTCATAGATGTTGTGAGGAGGAGGCGTAGCTGCAGGGGTCAACTCAAGCTCACCTGTGATTGATGGTCTCACCGGTGTAGAAACGGTGGTGTAATGACCGCATCGAAACTTGGATGCATGATACTGGCTTCTTTTTTTGGAGATATCTGATGTTTTAACAATTATTTTTATTCCCAAAACATTTGGAAATGCTCATAAATGATATACTTACAGCATTGTTTCGCCATCCTAAATAACAGCGGGCTGATTACCGGCCATCGGACTGACACCAGACTGCCAATACTATCGGGCATCCTTGTTCAAGTCAGTGATGCGAAGTTCTCTCAAGTGGCACCTCACGACAAACGTTGCTTCTCTAACTAGCAAATACAGCGATTCATGCTCCCTCAGAGGACGTTGAAGGATTCAAACTGGCCCGACGAGATCTGGATCTTGGATGTCCGCCACCAGTTTATAATCCTTTTATACTCGCTTCGGTTCAGCAGGGTATCCAAGGTCAAGAAATCATTAAAGCATCGGAAAGAGGAATATCTCTGAGTGGTTCCCATCAGAGGATGATTGTGTGTGTGTGTGTGTGTGTGTGTGTGTGTGTGTTCTTGTACTTGCTACATATTAAGGAATAGAATATGCACTTAACCAACAGAGTGAGGACATTTTTGGAAAGTGAGGAAATTTGAGACGGTCCTCACGTCTTCAAAGGGCTAGGATCAGGCAGTCAATTGAGATGGTCAGGGTTAGGGTGAGGGGCTGGGGAATGTATTATGTCAATGAAAGTCCTCACAAAGATATAAGTACAAGGATGTGTGTGTGTGTGTGTGTGTGTGTGTGTGTGTGTATGTGTGTGTCCAGCTGAGTAGCTTCTCTACCTCTCAAAGAGCATCTTCCCCTCTGTTGTATTTTTATCATTGAAAGGATCAAAGGTTACACATGTTACGGATGATGGCGAAGCGTTCCCTGGCCGCCTCGCCGCCTCTCCTCTGCTACAAATGAAACAAATCCTCCTCCCTCATTATTGATTTGTCTTCCCTCGGCTGCCACAGTGTGGTGCCCGCTCGGAGACAGCGCGGCTGGTTTCCCAGCAAGTGGTTGCCATAGCAACAGGTAGCCATAGCGGCCATCGAGGGCAGGGTGGTGGCAGTAGGGAAGGGAGGGGAGGAGGTGGAGGGTGGGGTTTATAGAAAGAAGTAGCAGGCTATTAATAGAGCTTATCAGGAGCCAGCTGCAGAAAGCTGCGCTCTTATGGCACCCACAAACACACACTATTTGTTCTGTGTGTGTGTGTGTGTGTGTGTGTGTGTGTGTGTGTGTGTGTGTGTGCGTCTCACTGTTCGGTTCTGTCAATATGTGTGTAGCTTTTGTCGTTTTCCAGATCAGAGCAGTTTAGAGCCCCTGCCAAGGTGGAACAATGGACCTCTCACCTGCTTGACATCATTGCTTTTGTATTTCATGTCTAGGTCAAAGGTCAAAGTCATCTTCAAATGTGCAGTAATGCGTAGCTCTAGCCAGTTTTTTTTTAAACCATGGCAAACAGGCTAAAAACACGTGACTGGCTGGTACATGCCTGTTTTTTATGGTGGGAAATGTTGCATGTCTCTATCTTCTGGTTGCTGCTTCTCTGTGTTTAGTCGGTAAATGTGTGTTTGTATTTCAGGGCTGTGCTCAGGCTAGCAGCTCATTAGCAGCTAGTTAGCATGGATTGTTAGCATGGGTATGAATGTGATGGGGTGGGGTTCCTGTCGCTCTGAAGCCTCCTGATTGTTCCAGCTTTGCTTGATTGTCTGATCACCGTCAGATGTGCTACTGGGCCTGTAGCTTTCCATCGTTGATCTCGAAGAAGGCCAGACGGCCCAAACATCATCAACCTTAAAGACACCTGTTCACCCCCCCCCCCCCCCCAGGTATTGCCTCCATGACGGTGCCTGTTTACATCGCTGAGGCCTCTCCGCCCCACCTCAGGGGTCAGCTGGTGACAGTCAACACCCTCTTCATCACCGGGGGACAGTTCACCGCCAGCCTCATCGACGGCGCCTTCAGCTACATGCAGCGTGATGGTTGGAGGTCAGACACACACACACACGCAGAACTTAGATATCACACAGCGAAGCATATGACATATAAAGCAGCAGCATTAATACACACAAGGCTTTTTTATCTCACTGATATGATATAATGGTCTTTTCTATGTTAGAAAATCTCAAACTGACTCAAATGTCAACACATGCACCAGTCAACCGCTAACATTTACAGAGACCCGCCGCCGTACTAAACGTTTAGAAGACGCTCCCGCCTTGCTTCTCTTTTATCTCTCGCTCTCCTCACTTTTTTCTCTCTAAGGCAGGTTTACAGACTTCAGCGATGACAAAAAGTGTCCTTGTGCTTCAGCTGCAGCTCTGATTTCAGAGATTGTTTCAAAAGTCCAAATTGATGTGATTCATACAGGATAATGTGGTTTTGAAGACACTTATTAAATGTCTCTGTCTGACGTCTTTGCCTGAGCAGCTGTGTAAAACCAGTAAAAGCCCATATTATTTGTCTCTCACATTCTCATACCCTCCTGCCCACAACGCCACTTTTCTAGTTCCAGAGATAAAATCAGCATCACGGGCCCGTATTCGCCTTCCTCATAGCCTCTCGTTCTCCACATTTCTACCGCATCATTTTTGGGATTTCCAGAGAGCCACTTTAGCAGAATGTGTTGAACTCTGACTGCGCGCATGAGTGGATGCTTGTGAGAGCAATTTTCCTCTCCATGTCGAGGAAGAAGCGCTGGTGTTTGTCTACACAGGGAGATGATGTTAAACATTCATACACCCCACAGTTATGCACATGCTAATGAGCTAATGGTAGTTTTCACATTTCATATGTCACGTTAATGTGTTACTCTGTTGAATTTTAATCAAAGGGAAAATCAGTAGCTTGACCAGATGGATCGATCCAAGCCTCGATATTCAGTTTGATTTCAATAACAATCAACAAGTCACTGCTTGTGAGTGAAACAGCTCACGTTGACACAATAGCAGCTTAAATAGTGTTTGGTTTTTTTCTTGCTGCTTCTCCAGGTACATGCTGGGTCTGTCGGTGCTTCCCGCTGTGCTCCAGTTTGTGGGATTCATGTTCCTGCCAGAGAGCCCTCGCTGGTTAATCCAACGCGGTCTGACCCAGAAGGCGCGCCGCGTGCTTAGTCAAATTCGAGGCAACCAGAACATCGATGAGGAGTACGACAGCATCAAGAACAGCATCGAGGAGGAGGAGAAGGACGGCGGCGGAGGTGAGGAAGGACATGCATGGTTGTTTCATTGGCCTGGCACACACACACACACACACACACACACACACACATACATACATAACATGGACCTTGATGGTCAACAGAAAAAGTCCAAATGAAACATGGAAATAAGGAGGAAGCGAGTGCAGGCAGGCTGTCTTGATCTCCTGGATCTTGAAGTAACTCCTCCCTCCTTATTAAACACCTCTCCTGATCTGTGAAGGCAGCGGCGTCCGTCCTCGCCGCGCTTCATTAGGCGTCTCCCGCTCTCATCCCGCGGTGGGAAATCCTTCTCACTGAAGCAACAACTGGCACTTGAGTCGCTGAGTAAAACATCAGTGTACTTGCAGGGTGAAAATCGTGAAACCAGTACTTCACTCAGAAAATACTTCAGAGTGTACTTCCATGAACTAGAAAGCTGGCTTGAACAACTAGGAAACATCAACATGTGATATATTACTACTATACACTATATAACAAATATCATAAGTACTTTTCAGTTCACTTATAGTATTGTTCAAAGTGTGCTTGCAGTACAAAATAATACTTTAATGTATACAATTGGAGTGGTATCAGTATATTAGTTTATAAAATGTACTTCAGAAATGTCATAAAACTTTACTTCAGTCCACTCTAAAGATATTCTTGTTTGTGAGGTTTGGGTCGTCATAACGGGTGGAGCTAAAGTTCACTGTTGTTGTTTCCCTCCAGTCTAATTAAAGTGTTACACACGATGAGATTAAGTAATGTAAGTAAGTAAAATCGAGCGTCAGCGTTAGTTCTGTCAGGCCGTGGTAGTCAAGCGCTATTGGCTTTCCCATCCGTCAATCAAATTGATCAATCAGCCAATCTACAGCTGCTCAGCATCAGCTGATCAAATCCCTCGCTTCTGATTGGCCCCTCTCAACTTAAATGTCACCCGGCCTCAACTACCACTCTGCTAGCTTCTGGCTATGCTGCTCTGCCCGCTGCTACCTGCTGCTACCTGCTGCTACTGCTCGCAACTTGTTACCCTCCACCTCCCCAGCTCCACCTTGTCGTGTATAACATGGCATAGTTCGTTCCATGTCATGTTGCTTGCTCTTCCAGTCTTAAACTGGGAGAACCTTCCCTCACGCTGCTGGTCCCCTGTTTCATGGTGCTCATGAAAAATGATCAGGGACTCCTCTGAACGGAGCCGTACTGCCAATTTGTACTAGAATTAACAAATCAAGCTCATTATCATCTGTGTTTCTTGAGGTGAACGGACCTGACAGAAGTGCTATCACGTTTCCTTACTTCTTCATGTTCAGCGGTTACGACTTTGGTTGAAAAGTCCTATTTTTTGTTAGCAGTCTCCATGTTAGCATTAAGCAATATACTGGTATGACTGGGTCAGAAACTGGTTTAAAAACCAGTAGAGATGCATATTTATGGAGGAAAAACCCAACTAATACCAGCCTATCTCACCAGTATTGATGAGGAAATACTTAATTCTTAAAAAAGGCCAAATTCAATAGATCCAATCAGAAGAAGCTGTTTCTCTGACCTCTTTGGGTGGACTAATGCATGTAAACGTAGTCACGGCTGGAAGTAAGAGCTCTCGGTCGAGCAGACGGTAGTGATTTCCTCTCTCACCGTCAGTAATTGTGTCAGCTGACCTTTACTTGACCACGCCGATGCTGGCGTTTGATATGAGGCAGACAGCATCGAGCCAGGCTGTCAGCGATGCGGCCGAGTGAGTTTTATGAGCTAATATATCCGTTTTTATAACATGGTGGGGAAGATTTGTGTTTTCCTGCTACCTTGTGTGGCCTGCAACTGTTTTAAGAAAATACAAATACTTTTTATGTGACTATTTGTCTGCCATCTGTTTATGCTTGTGTTAAGGCCAGCTAATGTGTAAAACTCTGCTTTTGAGATCAGTCGTGTGTGTCAGGGAGCAAGAGTATGCAATTAAACCAAAAAGGAGAGAAATAACACACACTCACACACACACACACACACAGGAGCATATGGCGTGATAATTGCTGCAGCAGTTATAATCCCTGAAACTGTCTTTGTACGGTTTCTGCAACCTTCCTGTGTCTTTCTACTTCAATTCAATTCAGCGTTTGATTTTGATCTCATTCTTGTGTATACAGGATCAGTTCACATCCATCAAAACTAATTTGGATTCCTCCAAAATGTAAATTTCAGCTTTTATTCCTTGGGCAAGATTTGAAGTAATCCTTAGGTTAGAGAGCGCCAAACGTTTAAGATTTCCTTTTGTCGACTTGGACAACTGATCTATATGCACTTAATGATATTTTATTCATGGCAGAGGAGAGGAGAGGAGAGGAGGAGAGAGGGAATTGGATTCATCCAGCAACTAATCAACCTTGACAATAGAGAACACCTTGTCTCAGGGAGGAGTGGAGCTCAAAGATCCCCTGGGTGTGTGAGGCCTGCAGTGAAGAGAAGCTCGATCTTACACTCTCACACTATACACACTGATGTTTCAAACACACACATGCACACACACACACCCAGTAGCAGAGGAGGGTGTGTGTCCAGCGGCTCTCTGATGTCATCATCAGTTCCTAGGCCGCAGTTCCTAGCAGGGAGGATCATGTAGCCGGTGGAGAACTCAGGGTGACTTTGTCCCTAAGAGGGAATATTGTTGACTCCCATTTCCACTCCAGCTTTATTCCTCCTTCCAGGACTCAGGTGTCACCCTGATGACTGTAACAACAAAAATCACTGGGATAACAGCAGAAACAGCAGCTGAATACTCACTGTCCAGGAATTCAAGTTGTAGACGCGCCTTTTAAATTTATAAAAACCTACTAAGCAGAGCAGTATGCTCGTCTGATGATTTGTGCTTCGACCCTTTTTCAGCATCTATCCATCTGCAACCTCAAAGTCAAGTAGGTAGCAGTCCCAGCAGGGAAGCCCAGTCATAAACCTCCTCCAAATCCATAAAAACTGGATCAGCATACCCCCAGGCCCCCTCTAGGGTCCCCCCTCCTGTCAATCCCAGGTTCCACTACCTGAGAAAGCTTCCATTCCAGCACCTGAGCGCAAGCACTCGCCCTCTGGTTTCACTTTTGAAGAATTTTCCACGTGAACAACTGTTCAAGGCACGTTAGTGAAGTTAGGGGAGCACGGATGAAAAACTCCACGAGATCCTCTGCAGTCCTGAACCAGGACTGAGAGGGCTCATCTGCATCAGGTAAGCTGGCCTCTAACGTCCAGACTTTTTTAAAACAGAGAGCTCGTTGTCGGACATTAATCCAGGGAGG
This sequence comes from Aulostomus chinensis, assembly GCF_037954235.1. Lineage (NCBI taxonomy): Eukaryota > Metazoa > Chordata > Actinopteri > Syngnathiformes > Aulostomidae > Aulostomus > Aulostomus chinensis. The sequence continues at coordinate 5,167,941 of NC_141323.1, read as the reverse complement.
GCTGTAAAACCATGTGACCTTTTGTAAGATTTCTTTACCTCTGTTGAGCAGGAAGACGGTGCTGCTCCTCTTTACTCTGTTGAGTATAAACAGGTTGGCTGAGGTCTGGGCCGAAGACTCTCTTAGCGTGCGACCATCGTTTCATGCCTCTGCCGCTGGTACGTGTTTCCATTTACATGCTCTTTTTAGGGCTGACATACAACCTGGAGAGCAGCTGTCTCCTAGCAACCAGACAGATTGGTAGACAGATAGATAGACAATAAGGACAGGAAGAAAACTCAGAACTATGTTTTGATACACAGGTTGTTGTGTTTGGCTGTGTGACGGTCAGGTGACATCAGATGTGCTCTGGTTGGACCTGGAACAGGAAGTCCTGGTAGATGAGGCTGATTGGACGTGACTCAGATGGAAAAGACGCAGAAAATCTGAGGAAACGTTAGCCCCCCTAGCTCGTCGCAGGCTGAGGCTGCTCTGGAGAGCGAGGCCTCATTATATTTGGATTTCACACGAAGGAGCAGACTGTGCTCGAATATCACTTCCTGTAGCCACCAGGTGGCGCTATGACTTATTTTCAAAGTGTAGACGTCTTCAGACTAATCTGCCACAAAACCAGATGTGGTTTTCCTTGACCCATAATACAACCCTCCCAGATGGAGGGAAGACGGAAAAAACAGGTTCGCCACCAAAGGCACCGCCTCCTTGCTGGGGCTGAAAAACATTTTAAAAGTTCTTCCATTCTTTTTCAAGCTGGGCTCTATTTTTATCTCGTGCAATTTTCCTTCATGCTAGTGCTCAGTTTTCGGATAATTTGCTTCCTGCCAATTATTTCCTACACTTTGAGATCACCGTGAAATATGAGTTGAAGAGGAGCGTCCCATGACTTGGCTCCATCTTGGTTTTTTGAGGCTTCATTATGTCTGCTGGACTGCAGCAGAGGAGGAACATGGTTCAGTCCTCCACCCTCATAATTAACCTTTTCCTCAGAGAGATGGAGGAGCCCTGACGGAGCTCTGACGAGGGACGCTCATTAGCCCTGCTAACCGGCGGCCTCCACTGATGGTGTGAACCAACATAGGTGTGTGTGTGTGTGTGTGTGTGTGTGTTTGTGTGTGTGTGCGTGTGTCTTCACCAGGAAAAAAAAACACACCATGCCCCTGTGCTGACATGTAGGTTACCATAGAAACAACACTTTCATGTCCCCTTTTTTACTCTAACGTCAGACATGACAATGATTAAAGTCTGTGCGTGTTTCAGTTACACACACACACACACACACAGCAACAAATATGCGCACACACACACACACATACACACACACACACTTAACACATCAGGCAGGTGCAAAGGAGCCTCTGGTCACGAAGCTGATAATGATGAATGGATTATTATAGAACTGAGAACAGTAGACACACACACACACACACACACTGTCATCACCTCATCATCATCAACTGCTGTCTGAGCGTGTGTGTGTGTGTGTGTGTGTGTGTGTGTGTGTATATATTTATACACACATACATATATATATATATATATATAATGTGTGTGTGTGTGTGTGTGTAGATGCAGTACGTGCTGGATGGAATCCTTCATCACGGAACGTTTCCTAGTTGTTGCTGTCAGGAAGGCTCATGTACTCCCTGTTGATATTAGAGGAGTAGCAGCACACTTGTTTGTGGTGAAACTTGTAGGTGCGGTTCCTCCCGGGGGCACCTAGAGAGAGATGGATGTGGTTCAAGATCCTGTGGCATCGTTGGAAACATTACTGAGCACAAAGCGAACACGTGGTCGCGACACGCGCCGTCACATCAGCCAGGATGGAAGAAACTCCCCGTGACACCGAAGCAGACGCGTGCCAACACTTTAGTCTGGGCCAAAGCGCCTCGGAGTATTTGATATGATTTACTTGTACTGCTCTATTGTTTACCCTGCAGCCACCCAACACTGACCCAGCCTGTTTGTTTGTTGTGTAATTAGAGACAGAGGATCAGTGCAGCAGCTGAAGCTAATGTACGATAGCCGACATCAACCAGACACGCCTGAGTTTGTACCCAAGCAAAACCAATGCAAGCACAGTGAATGATGAAGGCAGTTGTTTTTTTTTTAATGTCTTCATCATTACTGACAGATGAAGAGCAAAGAAAACTGGGCCGACATAAATCGCAGCCATCAGTGACTGTTGACTGACAAGTTTAAAAAAGGGCCGATATCTGCTGATAGGACCGTGGTGGACAGACCCGCCCCCAAATCCAGCCGTCGGTTTGGTTGAAGCGTAGCTGATGTGACAGGACAGACACACGCACAAACACTACTTCCTTCAGGTCATTAAAAAAACCACACAAGTTAAGCTTCCCTCTGAACCATGTTTTGTTTCTGTATTTTTAATGAACTACTTTCACCGCATTTATCGAAATGTTCTCTCACCTGCAGATCAAGGTGCAGTTTTTGTGAGAGTCTCAAAAGTCTGACACTTAGAAGAATGAAGTGAAGATGAACAATTCCTCAAGTATCGCAAATCTGATCGCAAACGAAAAACACTGCAGCGAGATATTTAGTTTGTGCGGCTCTGAACGGAACCATGCCGTATAGACAGAAGCACTGACAGACTGTAGTGGAAGTGTGCTATTTCCAGTGAGGTAGTTGACTTCATGTGGGTTTACTAGGATTCTCTGATACTACACAACAGTACTTTAGCTTTGCAGCTAATGTCCTTCTTCAGAAGGACCTTAATTAGAGGAAGCTTTAAACCAGACAGAGTTAAATGGATTGATTCGTTGTAATTTTGCTACGAAAAAAACAGATGTACAAGTGCTTTGTTGTTGATGACCTGTCCACTATTCACCAGTCAATGAGCTCTTTGTCTTTCCTCCCTGAGAGAGAGGTGGGGGGGGGAGGAGGAGGAGGTCAAACACAAAGAGAGTCTGAAGTGGAAGATGAAGGTGTTTGGGCAGCAATTATGAGGGAGCAGTAATAGCGTAGCCAGCATGGGAATCTTCGTTGTCCTCGGTATTGAACACATCGATTCATTTGGAACGCTCCTTCATAACAATTCATCTTGCAAGAAAAAAACGAGCTGACGCAGATGTGAGGGAACAAACACAGAGAGCACGTCTGGACGGTGAGCGATGAGGGCAGCGTGCAGCAGTCGATCAGCAGGAGAACACGGCTGCGGGTTTAGAACGCCGTCCAGGTTCTCTCGGATTGATAGACGTGCTCAGGTTCAGGGTGGGATATTGCTGGAAGACCAAGGTTGTCATTCAGTTGATGCTTTTTCATGAAACACCAGCAGGTTAAACTGAACCGTCCTCCAGGAAGCAGTGACTGAAGAGTTCTGAAACTGAAGCCTCGTAGAAATCAGCTGACCCACTGCCGGCGTCTTCGCGTGTGTTCTCAAACTTTGTCTCCGTCAACGGTGAAGAGCGTAGACAGCTGGAAGACATTCCTCCAGAGCTCTCGCCGTTTCTTCTTCTACACCCGTCACAGCTGGGCGTGAGGTTGCCTGCGCCGCCATCTCCTGGCAGCGTGGCCTCTTTTATTCGCCTCAAACCAGTTGATAAAAACACACCTGATACACATGTTTGGTGACGTTAATGACATCCTGACGAGTCGGAGGCACGAGGAGAGCACGAACACACTCTTGTTCCACCAGAATCTGATACATAAACATTTATGGCGTCGCTTCATTCTAGCCAGCAGACGTGGGCGTTCTCTGTCAGTCACAACTCTGTTTGCATATAAAAAAAAACCCTTAATCGACGACTGCAGTGGAACCTTGATCGATGCTTCATTTGAGGCAGTAGGAGGACGACAGAGATCTAGAAAATCCCGCAAAAAACGGTAATGAAACCGAATCTACTGCAATATTTAAATACCCCAAATACACAGAAGTATTACTGCACTCATGCTTGTCTTTGAACGTCTGAGTTCAGGTGTTCAAGCAGCACAAAACAAGATGCTGTAGTCATGTCTGAATTATTCATATCATCATTCCAAATGAACGCACACACACACACACACACACCTACCTGATTATGGGAGCATCACCCTCCATCGCAGTTTTAATTCTCCCACTGATCATAAATAATTCAGGATATTTGAACATTTTATGAAACTCCACTGCTGCTCTGTATCTGTTTCACTCCATAATCAAACCAGGAGCTCACACTGAGGGCAACGAGCTTAAAAATGAGGTGTGACAGACATTTTATTGGTCAAAATTAAACATCTGCTCATGTTTAGGGGGGTAGAGCATATCTGGGTCGTACTACCAAGTCCTGATTCACGTTAAATCGATCTGTGCTGAAATCTGGTCCGTGACATCGCATCTGGACGACAGAGAACGCGTGTTGGAGAGCGAGGGAGGGATGTTGTCCTGCTTTCATTTTTGGATGCATTTTCAGGTGTGAGAGTCTCGTGTTCACCTGTAGCGCTCTGCCAAAACACTCAACCGTCCAGCAGCCAACACAACTGACCTGAGGAGACTGAACATGCTGCATAAGTCAAGAGTGAACCGATTTAAACCTGGAATCCAAATCCTGACATGAGCTTTGCATCAGTAAATTAGGAAGTTTGGACTGATTTTTTTTTCCTTCTAATTTTACAAAGGAAATTTATAATTTTATTATTAATACAGCGCCAGTAGCGGCAAAAGTGAACAAAGCGGATCCCAGCTGGGTTATTCATTCGTCCATGTCCAGTTAGCCGCAGCAAGCTAACAAACTAGCATCACTGTTGACTGACGTCAGCTGGTTCAGTCTAAACATGATCGAGCCGCATTTTCTCTTTTAACCTGCTGTCTCATACGAATGCTATCAGCTCTGGCGATACCATCTCTCGTGGTGCCTCGTGTGCTTGAGCTTTCCTGGTTGGGCTTCCTGATAAACACGAAGGTAATGCGAGCAAACGATGGAGCAGCGGTGACCGTGGGGTGCAGGGTAATGACAAGTCCCTACCGGGGAATTATGATGGAGGCTGCATTAGCAGAGGATGCAGAAGAGGGTGAGATGCTCCCACTGAAAGCAGAGATGTGTCTTTGGCTCTGTAATTGGTTTCAAGAGAAGACTGAAAATGAATTAAAGGTGCCGCGTAGCGATGGAACGGGGGGCGGCCATTTTGAGGATCAAAAAGAAAATGATAGGAAGAGAAGGAAAACAAAAGAGGAACAGAGGAGGGTCCATTAGCCTGGTGGAGGCTCCAGGAATGAAAGACTGACGTTAAGAATGCTGACTAAAAGAGCTTACATGCAGACGGAGTTCAAAACATTCCTGAGAATTCTTAATTGAAATTTTACACCCTACCCCCACCAAGACATTTGTGAGAGGCCGCTCACGCTGCTGTCAATGCTGACTCATTGTTACGTGCTTTTGGCTAAAGTCGGGATTCATTTGTTTGACAACAGTCGGAAGATGCAGAGTCTGTTGAGCTAAAATGTGAGGTTGGTGGATTTAAAGCTCCAAGCATGAGATCCAATTCAGTTACATTATTCAGATTCCCATTATGCCATGGACATTCTTTTGCCTCCATAATTCAGATTCAAATTATGTGATTAAATTGAGTTCCGTATAATAGAAATGAGCTGATTCAGATTTGGGTTTTTGAAATGCAAATGTGATCATCTCAGACTTGTTGTATCCATGTGAAGTCAAAGCTCCGATGTGAACCTTCCTCCTCTCCTTTGGGGGACGTTTGCCGTCGTGCTGCAGTGTATTTTTAGTGTTCAACAGTTTTTCATGAATAAATGTCACTCGACAAAGGGAGATATTCAGTGGCACCGCTGGATCCTCTCAGTTGGTTGATTAATAATTTCTTTAATGTTTGATACTACAGCAATGCACCTGTGACTCACTCAGAAAAACCTCCTTGAATAGGAAGCGTTCCTTTTCATGGGCCGTGTTCTGTACGCAGAGGCTCTTAGGAACCCTGAGTGAAATTAACGAGCAACAATAATGGTTGTGACTCAAATGTTCCATGCCTATCTGGGCTTTTATTAGGTCAGTGAATTATCTTTAGCAGAGCATTGTTTTGTCCAAACAGGCTTGAACGGACACACAGGAACAGGGCATTCAGGTGACGCGGGCTTTCTTCTTGCCCCGAGCCTCTGGTGTGCCCCTGTGGTTGTGTGCGGGAGACCCCGCTCCCTCGCAGGTGTGCAGCAGTGAAGCCATGAATCTCAATACCTCATTAGATTGATGACCAGCCGACTTCAAAACGGCTCCAGAGATTTTATCGCAGGCCACAATGCAAAGATGGGATTGGATTGATGTGTGTGTGTGTGTGTGTGTGTGTGTGTGTGTGTGTGTGTGTGTGTGTGTGAGTGAAAGAGACAGAGAGCGAGAGAGAGGAGCATCACTTCATCATTTTAGTTGACAACACCGCGCTGAAACTGCATTTTGCATGAATGTCTTAATTTTCAAGGGGAACACTTTTTTGTATTCCAAGTACTTTGAAAAAAGTACTGTACAAACTTTAGTTTTTCTGTATTCTTCTTGTATTTTCTTTATCAGCTAATAGTTCAATGCTCACGTTAGGTCGTGTCCACACTTCAACCAAACGTGACTAGTCCCACTGGTTTTGCATGAAAGTGAAAATGACTTTAGCCTTGATTTTAGTCTTGCAGACAGGAAGCAATGCCTGGTGGTTGTTGCTTCTGAAACACAGAACCATGAAGGAGTGAGGCCCAGGCTATCACCAGTGGATATGGTCCAAGTCCCACTGGGTCCTTGTGGTACCACAAACACACCCCATTCAGGAGAGGAAACAATAAGCCTTCCACACTAAGCCAATGTGTCATGCGTAACGGCACATCGCAGAGTCCCGAGTGACACCGCACAGATTAATTTCCAACGTTCATCACAAGGGGATGGAGGCTGCTGCTGCGAAAGGAAGGAAACAGAAATAAAAGCTGTGCAATCCAACAGTTTATCAAACACGAGAGGCAAAGAGGAGAGCGCACAAAGGAATCACCTGATATCAGTCAGACACTCGGTGCCGAGTGATCAGAGGCTTTGTCTGCATTTGTGTAGAACCGTGGATCAGGTGGAATGACTTCGGATGGCCTCCAGGGACCCGTGCTGGAGGAGAAACAGCCTCCAGGGTGACAGGTGCTGTGCAGACGAAGGAAGGCTAGGGGACCGATTCTTTTGTTGCACAAACACATTCTGGGCACCAGGTGTGTGTGTGTGTGTGTGTGTGTGTGTGTGTGTGTGTGTGTGTGTGTGTGTGTGTGTGTACTGTATCATAAAGGACATAAGATGTGGCTTCCTCTTCCTCAGACCTGTGAAGGAGCGTCTGATGCTCTTCTGTGTAAAAGGTGGATCAGGATGACCAACCATTTACTGACGTCACAGCCACAAATGAGCTGCTTTGCCACAAACTGGTGAGACTGAATTCCAGTGAGATGCAAGGGAGTGTGACACCTTCCAGGAAGTGTTCCGTCGAAGGGTGAGAGCGTCAGCGGGTGCATGCGGGCCTGAAAGAGACATTTGGGACAGGATGAAATAGCAACCGGGTCGATTTAAGCAGCTGAAGCACTTGAGGCGGGTCCAGGCTCTTCTCCTCACACCAGAGCTGGAACGATCCTCCGGGGACAACCAAAGCCACTCCAACAGACACCGGTTTATAATCCGGTGTATCATACAGAGGCCGGGAGGTCGCGAGGGGAGCGGCGGTCTGGTCCTGGTTGGCTGCATGGTTGAACAGGCTGGTTTGTAAGAGGTGGAAGAGGGGAGGTCGGTGTGCATCAACTCCTCCGCAGTGGTTGAGACTGTACAAGGAGATGGAGACCAGCGGAAAACCACCGGGACTTTAATAGCTTCTAATGAAGGTACCAGGTCTGATAGAGTTTTTTAAGGGAAGTTGTCTCGGTACATCGTGAACCATCGGCTCGCTGCTGTGTCCCTCACTCGCTCAGTGTTACTAAACCCACTCCCTTTGTCCCAAGGCTGCTCTGATAAGACGTTGCGAGTGACTCATGCAAAGAGTAAACAGTTTGACAAGATGAAATGAGCCCATTTTCCACTTAACTCCTCATGAACAAATACTTCCCTTGGCTGTGTCTCAGGAGAACAATCAATAATCAGGTGGACGTTTTATCTTCTATATGGTGACATTTGTCTTTTCTATCTGAACGATATGAGCTGGGAACAGTAGGAAGCTGCAGCAGCAGGATGAAAGCTTCTTTTCCCCAGAACTCTGCCTTCCGCTGCTTTCCCTCCGATCAACCCTCTCTCCTCCTCCTCCTCCTCTCCTTTCTTATTTTGTCTCACACTCTTCCACCGATCGCTCTTTCCTGAGAGGTCACGTTTGATTTCTCAGCTTTGGTCCACAGACTGACACGAGAGTGACTTGGACCTGAGATCATGTCGTCATTTTAGGTCTTGATTGTTGATTTGTATTTCAATCATTTAATGAGCAGCAGGGCGACGGCAAGTCGCCTCACATAAAAGCTGAAGGTTTCTGTTTGAGAGATGGAGAGATGAAGGCTTTAGTTGACCTTGGGTGGGTTTTTTTGTTTAAGTTTGGCTGAAAACCCTCAGATTTTAGGAGTTACTTCTAAAAATGCTGTCAGGTTTTTGAGTTGTTGGTGGTTGTTGTTGTTGTTGTTGTTGTTGTTGTTGGGTCCGTGCTGGTTAAGACGTGCATTTTAGAAGGCAAAAAACCCAGAAAAATACCCCTGAAATCGTTGTGTTGAAGTCAGAAAATATCAATAAAGCAAAAGTTCCCAAGTGGAACACATCAAAAACATTAAAGGTATATTTGTAAAAGCTAGAATATGAGTGTGTGTGTGTGTGTGTGGGGGGGGGGGTTAGCATGTTAACGCTAACTTGAACTTTCACCTCCTTCATTACAGTCATGTGATTAAAACTGAGCCACATCGCACAGTCCTTCAGATCCATCATCACGTTCATCTTCAGTTGTGTTTTTTTTGGCAGGTGAACGGCAACTTAATTAAATTTCTGCGGTGCTTTTCACACAAGCAGGGATGAGAACAATAAATGTGATTTAGGAGGATAAAATCTACCAAAACAAAAGAGCGACAGGTTGAAAACAGATGGAAAAGTCAACTGAATAAACACAAACACATTGACACAAATGCATTTTCATTAATGCGATGACGCAGTTTGGTTTTCAGTAAAACTGTCAAGCAGGTGTTGAGGGACGAACTGTTCTTTTTTTATGGTAAACCATCAAAAAGTGCTCCACCCACCCTGTGAATGAGCAACCTGCCGTTCCAGCCGTGTCGCTAGCATGGCTAAAAGGCACCTCTGTGTTTGTCTGGGTACAAAACTCATCATTCCACTCAGATGTTCCCCTCTTGATTCACGCTTGTGCAAGGGAATCAGAAATCGTATGGATTTTTACGCTCAAGTTGCTGTTAACGTCTTCAAGCCCCGGTCGGAGGTTTTAGTTGAGTCACGGCGCTGCAGAATAAGCCAGGAGGAAAAGCAACAGTGACAAATAGAGAACAAAAGAGCCTCTTTTCTCCCAGTTCTTCGCTCCTCTGTTCCCCTTTAGGTTTTAAGCAGCTTATTAATAATTGAATGAGGGGAGTTGAGAGTGGCAGGTCTATCACGGGCCCCCCTCTCGGGCCCTACGTGGGGGTGTAGATATTGAATCAAGCTCTCTCACACCCTCCAACTACAGATTCTTAGGGATTTAAAAATGTGATAATGAATTTCTGGCTCCGACTGCAGAAGAGAACGCCCCCCCCCCCCCCCCCCCACACACACACACACACACACATGCACACACACAAGACTAAAGAGAGAACTTCTCCTATGCAGTGTTTAGATTTTTTATGAAATTCATAAGGTAGAGAGAGACAGAGAGAAAGGAGTGTGTGTGTGTGTGTGTGTGTGTGTGTGTATGTGTGTGTGTCTAGTGCAGAATAATGCTGTATAATGTGTATACTATATACGGTACGTTTCAGCTTGGCTCCCTCAGGCAAAGATCTCTCTCTGTCTGTCTCTCTGTCTGTCTCTCTCTCTCCCTCTCTGTCTCTCTCTCTGTCTCTCTTTCTGTCCCTTTCAGATGAGCAGAAAAACATGTGCGCTGAGATGTAATTATCACTAGGTGGCACTAGAGAACACACACCTTCTCTGCATTATGTCTCTGTAGGTGATTTGACATCAGTCACATGACGTCTGCTCCCTCGGGCCTGTCCCTCCAGGACTGACCTGACCAGGTGGAGCTCAGTTACAACTGTTTCCTGCCACCTCACCGGGGTGACGCTGCCGCCACAATAACCCTTTGAGAGCACCACTTTGTTGGATGTGGTTGACCCAGTAGGAGGAGATCAGTTACCACTAGGTGGTGCTATGACTAGTTTGCCCCAAAATGTCAAGAGCTCCTTTTTTGTTAGTTTGTTAACGTGACCCCTACCCATTTCTGAAAGATGCCCATCCATCTTTATAATAATATAGATATTTATATGTTTCCAATGAATAAGGAAAAATAAACACAATCACAAAAATTCTGCGTTTACGGAAGACACTCAAGACCCAGAGAACTCCCCTCTGATGACGGCGCACGTGTGTGTTACATTCTCTCAACATCGTCCCCGCCGGTATGTTCTCAGTCTGCCGGCGACTTTGGCAGCGGAATGTGAAAACCTGCACTGTCTGGATCATTCGTGTCTCGTTCGCTCGTGTACTCATTCTTTAAACGGCCAGGAGAAATGACTGAGACAACCTGACAGTGTTGGGGAAACCAGTTGTGACACTTTGAGTGTTCGGCTGTCGAAGCCAAAGCCACGTGGAGCGAAAACCCAGGGAGAAAAGCCCTCAGTGGGGTCCGTTGCTCTACTTTTAAAGAGTAAAGATTCTCCTGTGCTGACATGAGCTGTTGCTTTGGCAACATCGACACAAACCTCTACAGACGCCGTCATTCTGGTTTTGACCAAACGGGCGTGCTGCGCGCACCTGCATCCCCTCGAAGGATTGGCCCAATCGCCTCTGGTCGACCACTTGAAGACTGACGAGACGGAATCGTGTGTGATAAGTTATCAAGGAATGGATGATTGAAAAACTTTGGACTTCGTAGCAGTGGCAGCTGTTGCGCTGCCGGTGAGATTAACCCAAACCACACTGCAACCTCAACATCATAAATTATCGTTATTTTTGCCATACTGTACATTTGGGACAGTCAGGTGTGTGACAGCTGCCCTCCTTGATTCTCTTTCACCTCCCTTGTCTACTCCGAAGCCGCTACGTCTCCTAATTCCACTTTCTGGAGAACGTAGCAGCGCTGACGTTGAAAAGCACTGATGAAGTCATTTATCCACAAGGCTGCCAACGCAGTATACATTAGTACAAGAACAGAAGAGTGTTTGTGATGTGTACATCAATCTGCGAGCAGCTCCGTTCATTTATCCAACTACCCATCCAGCTCCTGGCAACCGCAGGCCCCTCGGTACCCTTCAATAAACACAGCTGCTCCCCTGCATCTGTAGACGGGAGTCTTGGAGGACAGGATTTTGATCAGCGCCACTTAAAAAGCTGTTTGTCCTTAATGCTACAGGTCCAGAGCGCCTCTCACTTAGGCAGAAAAAGCAATTGGCAGCCCGCTAAATCGATGCTACATTATTGATATTTTGAAGCCCTCGTCTGCAGCGTCTGCGCTGTCGAGTCGGTTGGATCACAACATTTAATCAGTTTGGAAATACAGACGGTTGATTGACAGATCTCTGCCGGCCTTGTCACATCATTTTATTTGTGTGAATTATTCTGTTTACGAGAAACTGAAACCAGACACATGCAAGTTGTCTCTGCTTGCTGAACCCATTGAATTTGAGGAGTTGTAACTGCTACTGAGTCAGCGATGGAGTGGCCTCTGGTTTGTTGAGACTTATCTCTTGACTTATTTGGAACATTTTCCGTGTCAGAAGTTCCCGACACCTTATTTGAATGTTTTTCAGCCTCACTTGTATTCAATTCTCTCACCAGTATGATGTGACAACAGCCTGGACAGGATGTGTTTGCTTAGGTTAAGTTATCTTAGTTTTGCTGCTCTTAGCTCAGTTTAGCTTAGCTTAGCCTCACAATAGAAGGCAGGAAAGGGGTGGGGGGGGAACCTAATTGTGTCTGAAACACCAGAAAATCACCCAATACCACCTCTGAAGGTTTTTAACTACCACATTTTTTTATCCAACCACCAACATGAGGGTAATTTTGTGAGGAGGCCCCCGGCGAGCCTTCATCCTGTTGTTTCTAGCATTTACCTCATTGATCTAGCAAGCTGGGCTAAGCTAAATCCAGCTGTCGCTTGACGATGAACATTGGGCCTCGATCATAAACTGTTCTGACATTTACTCTTTCACACTTCAGGGTTTATTCTTTCGCACTTGAGGGTGTATTTAACCCTGAATTTTATCTTGCAGACAGGAGCAAAGCCTTGTTTCATTCATCCATCCATTTTCTTCCGCTTATTCCTGTTAAGGATCACGGGGCTGGAGCCTATCCCAGCAACCTTCAGGTGAGAGGTGGGGTTCACCCTGGACAGGTCACCAGTCCATGGCATGGCCAACACATAGAGACAGACAACCATTGGCTCTCCCCTACGGTCAATTTAGAGTCTGGATTAACCTGGTCCCCTCTTGATGTCTTTGGACTGTGGAGGAAGCTGGAGTACCAGAGAGAACCCAACAGGCACAGGGAGAACATGCAGGCTCAAACCCAGAACCTTCTTGCTGTGAGGTGACAGTTGTGACCACTGCTCCACCGTGCCGCCTCGCCTTGCTCCATATCAGCAGTATTTTGTAGTTCTTGTCTGGTTTGGTGACTGAGGCCTGATCGCTGCACCTGAACTTGTACTTTGATATGAGGGTATTATTGGATAGAAGTGCTGGAGCTTTAAGCAGATATCAAGCTTGATTGCGTTGTGTCTATTTAGTTATACAAACAGCACTTTTCTCTGTAATTTAGAACAAATTGGCTGCACAGTGGTTCCATAAACACCCATTTCTATTAGTCCGGGCCATTTGTTCCAATCTCGACTGTGTGGAGACATCATGATCCCACTCTGATGAGGAAGCCGGGGGAGAGGCGATAGAGGAAAAGAGAGGGGATGCTTCAGGAAGAAATAATTAGAGAGGAGATGTGAGCTGAGGGAGGAGGGCTATAGATTGCCTGCTAAGGTTTCAGTCTTTGATTGCAGCCCACTTCCATCTACTTCTATCTTTGTAATTCCTCCTGTGCTTCCACCTGCGCCTCTTAGCTTCCGTGGTAGGCCTCCACAGGTGCTTTGACTGGCTGTGGGGGGGGGGGGTGTTATGGGAAGGAGCTCTGGTGTTTCCCAAAAGCAGGTATCCATGGAAAAGAGCTAATTGGAGATTCCTTCAGTAAATATCAAAGAGAGGGAAGAGCGTGCAGGAGCCTGTTCTCATTAAAAACACAGCCGAGGTTACGGGAGGAGAGAGAGGCTGTTAGTGTTTGCTGGACTGAAAACTGATCAGGTGTGAAATCAAAGAGAATCCAAGGAGAAGTGATCCCAGAGCAGACTGACACTGAAACCATGACATTGCCTTTTTTTAAAAAAATATTTAGTTTTCAGCGTTCATACGAAGACGGCAGGTCCTACCGATCGGTGGTGCGTGTTTAGCCGTGCCGGATCGTAGCTGGACAGGTTCAGCGACATGTGGCGTGGGGAGACTTCCTCAGCGGGCTCGTGGTTTTCTGGCCTCGTTTTTCATCGTGGAGCCTCCTTTTCAATATCTCATCTGATTAAATTACAGCTGGGTGGTGTTCAACTGAGGAAATGAGGCTGTGTGTTTTTGTGTTTGTGCATGTATGGATGTCTTTTAACCCTTTGCTAATTGATTTGTGTGCATCTGTGAAAAGATCTCGTGTCTGTGTGATGGATGATCGAGTAAACGTGGCGCTTCTCCGGGCGAAGCCTCTCGATATTTGAGCTCAGTCAGTGAATCCTGATATCCCTGTCGGCTAATCAGATGAACGTCGTCTGCTCTGGTCTCCTCTGGTCTCCTCTGGGATCCTCCAGTAAAACCCCACCATGCTCCCATCAAGGAAATGGCCCTGCCCATAAACGCACCACTTCCTCTTTGCTCTCAGAGGTCAAAGCTCAGCTGCTGCAGCTTCACTTTAAAGTATAACTACAACTGCACGAATAAGTCGTAAACATGTCTTCATACTGGACATTAGCTGGGATTGTTAATAGTTAACTTTGACTTTTCAAATGTGAGTTCTGGGGACGGGGTGAGTTATCGTTGCCCAACTGTAGTCCAGCAGTTTAAACCGAACCGTGGAGTTTTGCTGTCCAACCCTAACTACCTCTGTTGCTTGTAGTTTTGTTGCGTAAGTCTAAAAATGCAGCTTTGTTTTCTGGAGCTAACCATGGAGTATTGCTGGCTGAAATTAACGATGGAATTTACTTGCCTGCTGTTTTGTTGCCGAAACCAAGCTGCGAAATTTGGTTTCAAACCTTTGCGAGGAGTTTCAACCTCTTGTCAACAAGTTTGAATAAAACAGTAAAGCAAAAGCCTCACGCAGGGATCAAAGCGTGACCTCTTAGGTGAAATTCCTGCATTCACCCACAGCAAACTGCTCCTCCAGTTGTGCCGTTAAAATGATGAAAGTTGAGCCTCCCGTAACCTTGTCAAGGTCAGCCAGGTACCGCTGATATTCAGAATGCAGCCGTGTTTTTAACTCTGGAGTAGATGAGAGCCCAGAGGGATACCATGACAGACTCCTACTGACTTCAAAGCATCAGGGAGACATGAAACATATGAAATACTGCATACCTGCTCGGGTCAGCAGCCATAGACCGAGAGTGAAGAGGCCACATTCGGATAAGATATGGAATTGATAAGTTGGCCGAAGGCTGACCTGACACTTGGCTGTGAGGTGTTTGATCGCATCGATTCCAAGATGCTGTTGAGTTCAGTTTTGTGACCTGAGTGCTGATGACGTGATAAATGGGTTTGTAAAACTAAGAAGTCACGATGCCCTTCCCAGCTTCCGAGTAGGTTATGAAAATGACCTCTCATTCCTTTCGAAGGACATCAGACGGCTTCTTGCATGCGCACAGTTAAGAGACGGTTTCAAAGCATCTGAACTGTGAGATTTAAAAGGAAAGTTTGTGTAAAGCCTATTCTGGTTGTCAAACAGTTAAAGGAGATGTTCACTGGCCCCGAGTCCTCCCACACACAGCTGCTCCCAAATAATCAGCCTGTGCGATTTCATATGTGTGGTCTCACGCATCCCGACATGTTTGCATAATCACTGGTGCATCCTGGCGCTGACTTGACTTTTACCTGTGCATTTGTTTGTGTAAAGGTGTTTGTGTGAGCTCCTGGCACCCTGTGTGTCTCCCTCTTTATCCGCCAGCTCCATGCCTGTCCAGTCGCTCTCTCATCCTATTAAGACTTCTTTTCCCCGAGGACTTGCCTGTCTGTGTGTGGATCGCCCTCTGGTTCCGCCGCCGAGCCGAGTGGGAGCATACGAGGCCACGGCCAGCGTCAAATATTTGTTTCCTTTCAACTGAGATGTCCGTCTGAAGAAGAAGAAGAAGCAGCAGCTACTGTGTTACACCGATGGAGATGTCAACAACATCGCAATCTACATCCTGAATAACTGTCCGAACTGACTTTTGGAAGCATGTTACACTGCACATCAGTGTCCAGCCATGCTAGCAGCTCTGCAGGGTTTCAGCTACGTTAGTGAGGCGAGTGTATAGTTTTGTTTTCATAGCAACGCCATGTTTAGATGCAGTGTAATGAGGTGCTGAGTGTTGTTTGGCGTTTTTTTCCTGGTTGCAGACAGGTGAGAAATGTTCAGCCGCCATGCTTGTTCCTTTCTTTACAATCCCGGTAAGGAGGAGGAGGGGGATAATACCACAAAAAACAACGTCACATCCCACGTGCACGACTGTTGAACAAAACCAATGAGCCGATTCATGTTCCAGCCCAGAGGTCCCCTCACCTACATCTCATGAACAGACGGATGTGGGCTTCAGTCTCTATTCAACCTCTTCCCTGCTCCCATATTCTGTACCGTAGCAACCGAAGCGATCCCAGCAAGGTGTGTTCACCTGTTGTTTTCAGCAGCAATAAAGTGTTTTGGACAGTGTTGAGATTCTGTTTGTGGCGTATGGAGCACATGCAGCATCAGTGTTTGTCATCAGTGCCCTCTGACCTCCGTAGCTGACGTGAGGCTCAGCACAGCATCGGGGGATTGGCGTCGTGAGCTGCATGCGGCTCTTTAGCCTCTCCAGCAGCTCTCTGCCACAAAAGAAACAACACGCAGACATGAATAACATTTATCCACGTCATTGTTGCAGGTAGCTGCTGTTTCAGAAGCACGGACAGCGCTCTTCGGTGTGTGCACTGAACTGTGATAACAGCCCGCTGAAACTGAGAGAAGATCGATAAATGGACACGGAGCACGCCTGTGTGCCTTTCGTGGTTTTAAATTGAACAGACAGAAGAAGAAATAACAAGACAGTGAGGAGACGGTCAATCAGAGGGAGGGACAGATGCTTTCGATTTACTGAGGAAAGCTCTCATGATTACGTTTGAATGATTAAAACTGTTTGTGATGAGAGTTTGTGGATTTCTGAATGTGTTTTTTCACTTCTCTGTCCACTGGAACAGCCCCTCACCACACTTCCTGATTCGAGAAAATATCTTTCCACACAGCTATTTTTTATGAATTTTACATCATTACCAATAAAAGAAGGTAGACTCCCAAGCGGATGGAGTGGAAATGGGGCTTTTTGGATGTTGTACGAAATGTCCTTAATGTGTGTATTGCACTTTGAAACGAAGTCTGTCTAATTTTGTTTGCACTGAAGTCTTGCAGAGTTTGAAATTAATTTCTGCTGTGCCTTTGCTTGCCTTTCCAGATGGCCCGGTGATCTGGCGGATGCTGACCTACCCTCCCACACGGCGAGCCCTCTTGGTGGGCTGTGGCCTTCAGATGTTCCAGCAGCTTTCTGGAATCAACACGGTCATGTGAGCATAACCTACTTTGAGATTGGTGCAGCACCAACAGTCCTGGTGCTGGTTCAGTTGAGCCGGTCCATCAGGAAGCTTTGCACGGACCGGCGAGGGGGGAATGAAGCCTCTCAAGCAGAAGAATAATGGAGCAATCAATCAAACTCAAGCATAATTTAGAATCCTAAAATAAATCACACCTTGAGGTTAGTTTGTACTCTTGAAGAGTGCAAGCGTAACAGATTCAATGATGAACTTACACGAGTACAACTATTGCCAACATGTAATATCAAAGATAAAGAATCTCAGCTGTGGGAATTTCACTCTTCGCAGATGATAGAATTATTTATTTATCCAATACGACAAAATCTATCCTGACACCTGTTTGCCTGATCCAGTCTTTTTATACTGACACAACATGATGTTTTTACACTTTACAGATGTTCATGTGCGCATTCTTTACATGCAATAATCACTATCCAGCAGCAGGTTTTTCCTGGTGTATGAGAGACCTTTGAGTCTGTTTGACACATGACACATGTCAAGTCAAGCACAACTCACTCAAACTTAATCATGAACACCAGCACAAGGTGTCGTGCAAGTACATGCAACGGGAAGACGAAGGAGCTCATCCGGTATCCATTCAAAAGCTGTAAAAGCTGCAAAAATCACTTAAAAGAAACACAAACAAACTCAGTGGTGTCGCAGGAATGGCTGCACGCGGGAAGGAATGGAGTGGCGAAGACGAGACACGAACAAAACATACAAATGAGCAGAAGAATGCTTCCATCATGTGAGGTCATCGCGCGTGCAGCCTACGCCTTTAAGAGCATACATTTCATGGCAAGTTTTCATACAAGAGAATATATGATCACTCAAAACTCTCTTTTCCCACGTCGGCCTGCATTTCCACGAGCGACTTGAGCAACTTGGAAGTCTGCGCTCCTGTGGCAGGTAGAGTGAAGTTCACGCGCTCATGCTCAGTGTGGGCTGGTACTCACTCACGTACTATTTAGTTCATCATAATTTTTTCTTGCATTCTAGCGCTTCTCTAGGTACTCTATAAACTACATTACCCAGGAGCACTGATGATGAAGTCAGCTGAAGTGGGAGGTGCGATGGAGGGTGTGCTGAGGGATCCTAAATGAGTTGACGAGGTGGGGACATTCATCGGTACAGTCGCGTTAACCTTCAGGTAGCTGCACGTGCTAAGAGTAGCGCATAAATTAGCTGTTTGCTTTCAGTCGTCCTACTCGAATGTTCACTTCACGGCCTTCTGGAACCAGGACAACATTGTGGAGCCCTGCAGGGATGAAGTCGTCTTGTCGTTAGCATCACCATGGGTTGCCTCAGCTCAAAGCTTTTTACACTGAATTTTGGATTTTTGCAGGAAAAAAAAAGCCCTGTGGAAAAAAAACCCCAGGATAATGCAGGTCCCATTTTTTTTTTTATTCAAGAAAGATCATTTTGAAAGAACGTAACTGTCACTCAAGTTGCAGTATCTTGAAGTATGAAAGGACAGTATACACATAACAATACACACACACGTGTGTATATATACATATACATATATATATAATACATCTTACACCATAATGTGTAATAGATTTAATGTTTTTCACATAAAATGATTATTCCCCTTAGTAAAAACATTTGTTGTAAATACAAATGATATCAGAACTCCTTGTTTCTTTTATTCACTTCACAAATTTTTAATTCACTGCATAAAGCCACACACTGACACGTGCACTCGATACAGTGGCGTGTTTTTAGGCACTGTGGTGAAATCACACCTGTACCAGGTGCCTGTAGCGCTGCCGTTGGATGTTTGAGTACACTTTCTCTCCTCAGGAAACGCTTGTGAAGCACATTTTTGCCTGTGCGACGAGCTGCATCTCCTCTCGCAGCCTCTGTGCTGGTGTCAGTGGACTGATGCACTCCTCGGTGTGTTCCCGCCACCTCAGGTGTGCTGGAACGGTGGGAGTCGCCGGCAGGAGTGCGTATCACCCAGGTCGTTGTGCTTGTGCACACACAGGAACACAACGTGAGGTAGTGCTAGTAGTCAAAACCTCTGATAAGTATTTTTATACGTTTTCATAGACTCTTTCAGAACAGCGGTGTTGACATGAGGTAAACACAGGTTTCAGTAATCACGTTAATTAGTGCCGTTCCTAAACAGAGCAGAAACCTCGTTGATGTCACCCGTGTTTACACGCTTTTTTCCTGGTAAGTGGCTGCCGTGATGAAACAGGACGGCTGTTTTGTGTCCTGTGAGTAAAATCGACCCTGTTGCCAAAGTTGAAGTATGTTGCCGTCACGTCCACCCGCGAGGCTGAACCCGCGCGTCTCCGGCCGACAGATGTACTCACTTTAGTGCCACATCATTAGATCCCAAAACGTTTCTCTCGTCCCTCCCGACGCCACTTGCCTGTGCAGCGGCCAGCCACCTCTCCTCTTTTGTTCTCCTTATCTTTCCATCTATCTCCCCTCCCTTTCGAGATGAACTATATCACATGCTCTGTAAACAATCTGGCTGTGTGCTGTTGCCTAGCAACCGGCGGAGGAAGCAATAGGATGAGTGTGTGAGTCGGTGTGCACACATGTGATTTAATGCATGAAATGTGACACTGCGGGCTTGAGGTGCTCGTGTGTGTGTGTGTGTGTGTGTGTGTGTGGCTCGACAGGTGAGAAGGGTGGTTGAGAAATTCAGCTGGATGTGTGACATCGTAAATTTGTGTATCTGCTCACTGGGTCTCCGTTCGTCTCTGCCCTGTTGCCGGCGTGGACGAGAGCGACCAGAGAGACGGTATCCGTCAGAGCTGGAGCCGCTGCCCTCCTCTCCGTCTCTGACTTTTCCCGGTCTGACTGATTCCCAGAAAACGCCTGCCTGCTAGTGTGTCTGTGTCAGCCCTGACCCGTTTACAGCGAGCAGTGATATGTCATCAAGATGGTTGCCAAGATGGCGCTGGCACTGACGTGTCTCCGGTGTAGCAACTGAAATCTGATTGTCTTTTCATCAGATTACCAAACTGACGACGAAGAACTCGTTTTGTTGACTGATCTTTCACTTTGAGTTGTTTGCTGCTTGTTTGGTTGGCCTCCCAGAGTCACTCACCTCGTAATGGAGGACTTGGAATGTGAAGTGTTTATTTTTGATTGTGAGAGGCCGACCAGCATCTACCCAGGGCAGTTTCTTGAGGGCACCAAAGTTCACGAGCCGCGCCAGCAGCGTAAGTAGAGCTGCGTTAGTGAGGTGAGGCTAGCTAGCAGAGGCTAGCCTCGCTCTTAAGGTAAGACACTCATAATTTGACATTTTAAGACCAATCTGACAAAGTTTCACCAGCTTCAGGCTTGATGAAACGTGAGTCTGTTGAAGAGGAGGTGTATTCTGGAACGCTACCTGGGGAGAACTGTTGGTGTCATTCTTCGAATTCTCTTACCTACACATTTGTTCTGTTGGTGTGTCCACTTTCAAGCCCTGACTTTTGTCTTACAGACAGGAGGCAAAGCCTGATGGCTGCTCCTGGCTGCTACCTGGCAAAGGCCCAGGCTATCAAAGACCTTCATGTTACACAGCAGATATCTGGAGGAGGGAGTCACAAATGATCTTCAGGCTTTGCTTCCTGCCTGTAAGACTAAATTGAGGGCTACAAAGTATGACTAGTTGTTTTTCATAATTTTTTTTGTTTTTTTTGGGGGGGGGGTGGTTTGTTTAGGAAAAAGAGTCGCCGTGTCAGTTTAGGTGATTATAGAGTCAATTTTAGGCTTTTGCTGAGTTCCTGTATGCGGTCCAGTTTAAGTCTTTCATAGCTGGACTGGAAAACTCAGAGTTAACAGCACCAGCTGATATGTGTCTGGGTCGGAGAGAAGCCCGAGGCTGCAACCATCGCCGTGACGCCAGCGTCACTCAATGATGTTAAATACCGACCTAGTTTTAACAGCACATGAAATTTACTTCCCTCTGATGTCTTCTCATCCGTCTCGGGTTATTCCAGCAGTGCTGTCAGTCAACCGGTGTAATTTGCCATCCTGTCAGTCCACCACCTGTCTTTATATCCCTGTGTGTCGCTGCCAGCCTCAACCTATTAGCCACTGAAAAATAAAAGGTGTTGGAGCTGGAAAATAAGCCGAGCTCAAGCTGAAGCCTTTCTGTCCCCAGCTGCTCTCCCTGATTAAACCACCAGGCTGGCACCGAGAGAGACCGAGAGTGGATGGACGGCGAGAGACCCCGCTTGACTGGAAGACATGCAAAACAGACCAGAGAAGCACAGCGTGTCTGTTGCTCTTCCTCAACCAAATTGGCTTGGAAGTTGGACAACAACACATTGATGGCAAACAACTTCCCAGATTCTTTTTTTTTTTTTTCTCTCCTGCTCAAGTCAAATATGCACAAAGACTATACTGACAAGTCGGTATTGTTTCTTGTCCCTTCAGTGAGCTTCCAATTTAAAGTTCCTGTTAGCATTTCTAGTCCTAAAAGAATAAGTTTTAACTGTTCTAATTGAACAGTTTACCGCGATAAATAAGCGGCAAGCAGAGATAGGTGAGCTACTAGCGTGTAGCACACTGAGCCACATTGCGCCATTGATTGGCTGTAAATTAGTTTCCGCCAGACTTGTGTTGGTGCTGCTCCGCTCGCGTATTTGGTGCGGGTTCTTTGTGGGGCTAAAACTTTCTTTCCTTTAACTTTGGATTGAACTGAACTGATATTTGAGAAAAACAAATGGATTCTTTAGCGAGTAAATTAGCTGAGACTGGGAATGAGTTACGCACGGACACACACACACACACACACACACACACACTGAAAAATCCAAACTATTTGCCACTGGCTTGTTACCACTGCACACAAACACTCTCTCTCTCTTCAGTGACCTCGCCACGATGCTACATGTAGCCTACGTGACACAGCATTGGCGTAACCGGTGACACGAATACGGTGCTACGAGCTTAAAAATACATCGGAACTCCAATGACGAGCGGCTGAATTCAACCATGAATGGTTTGATTTTCTTCCAGCTGGATTTAAAGGCAGTTCCATGTTGATATTTTTGGTACATTCCCTGCTGAGAGTGCCACTATTTCTACCAATATTTGTTAAAGTTAGCTAGCTGATAACGTGGCTAGGAGTCTGCTAGCATGAAACACTGATTTCCTCATATTAGCAAGGCAACACGCATTTCCGTGGAAACGGAGATAACGATAACGATAACCCTGAACTGCAAAGACCTGCAAAAATGAATTTGTGAGGAAAAATAAACTGTTCCTTTAAAAAAAAAAAAAAAAAGGCTTCGATGCTTTTTTGCCATTTATGACAGAAAATTAAGGGTTTAGAGGTTTCAGTTGGAATAAACAAAACCCCCAATTAATCAATCAAATTAGTTGAGAATATAATTCAATTACTAAACATTGATAATAATGGCCTGTGGAGAATGTAAATTTGTTTATAGCTTTTTATTTCGTTGGTGTTCTTTGGGGACAATGGTGATGTCTAATTGATTAACCGGTGCTCCCAAGTGTCCGCGATCGCCCTCGCTCTTTGATGAGGTGGCTCCGACAGAGTGGCAGCTTCCAGAGAGGCTGGCAGACCGACAGGAAGAGAGAATTGCGACTGAGAGGTTGTAAAGTAGAGCGAGAGCGTGATGAAGCAAGGACGGCGTGAATCCAAAGGTCACTCATCCGACAGGATCCCGCCAAGGCTTCCTTCCTCTTTTCACTGTATGCAGGTGACTGACAGCCGGGAGAGTTCTGGCGAATGGCGCTGATGCCTGCAGAGGTTTGAAGTGTATTTCCTCAAAGTTAATGGACGCGTATTCTTCTTTGTACTTTTTGTCCCCCTGCGTTTCAAAGACAGTACTGTCACGTTTACTCCACTGCATTTGAACGCTTCAGTCACTCTGAAGAAAAATATTTTGCACATAAATGCAAAAATGATGATGTACTTTCAGATTGGAAGCCGGGAACTTGATGAGGACATGATCAACTACAACACGTACGACCTCAACGTGACCTTTAGAGGCCCGTACTTCAAGGATGAATGTACCCCAATACCCAGATATCATATAGAATGTGTATCAATACTTCTGATGCTTTACTCAATAACAGGTACTTTTACTTCTCCTCCTCTCCTTCAGCTATGACTTCTATGTAGCTCTTTTTAAAAAGCACCTGATTTCATGTTTTCTAATGTTTTTATCGAGGTTTTACTTTCCATCAATGCACATTCTACTTTTAATCTCTTCTCAATATTTTATTTTTTTATGTGGACGCACAAACCATGTGATTGGCTGAGGGACATGTTAGTCCCAGTACATTATAGGAGGTCCAGTACAGACAAAGACACACACACACACACACACAGACATACATGCTCATTGAAGCTGATGTAAGAAGAGATGTATTTGTCAATAACACATCTCGCCGAAACCAGAAAGTTGTCAGGTGGTGTGTGTGGTCTTTCTGCCTATGTGAATGTGTCATTGCCCTCCTGGCTATTTGTGCGTGTGTGTGTGTGTGTAGGTGACACAGATTAATAGGCGGGTACATCCTGTGATGGCGTGGTTCCCTCTCTGTTTTTCAGGCATAAATGTGGAACAATGTGATCCTGCAGCGGCTCACATTAGATACCATCCCTCCCCATTTGCCACCGGATCATTTTGATTCAATTAGCCACATAATCTAGCATGTAAAGGTCAGCGTGGGCTGGTGGGGAGCTGCTGTGTGTGTGTGTGTGTGCGTGCGTGCGTGTGTGCGTGTGTTTGCCACTTGTGCAGGCGGGTCAGCAGACAGTGTTGATGGAGCAGAGGGAAAGATGGAGTGAGAGAAAGATTCGGTAGGACAGATGAGAGGTAAAGAAGATGGAGGGAGGGATGGCAGTGATGGTGATGAGGTGGAGGAAGGTGTGTGTGCGAGTGGAGGGGGTCAAGGAAGGTGAGGGACGGAGGGCGAGGAAGTCAGAAAAAAGAGATGAGAAACATTGGGAGGAAGAGAAACTGTTTAGTTTTGTTGGCGCTGTGTGTGTGTGTGTTCTTTAGTTTTTGGAGCATTTTGTGACACATGCAGTGTGTAAAGGTTTATAGTCTTGAGCCCAGCCTTCTGAGAAGGTGCTTGTGGACGAGGCTGAGCCCAGCTGATGCTGTGTCACATAAAATTTAATGGGGCAACAACTGAGACATACACTCAGCTGAAGAGAAAATGGTTTATGCTGTGTCACGTAACAATACACTGAGAAGGAGTTGGTTTGTGTGTGTGTGTGTGTGTGTGTGTGTGTGTGTGTGTGTGTGTGCTTGTTTAACTCCACAAACAACCACAGAAAATAATCTTAAACTGTCCAAAACCTTGAAAAAGGCTCTTCAGATTCTCCGAGCACACACTCGAGCTTGTTCCCCTGACATCAGCTTCATCAGTGTGCATCCCAGATAGCAATTAATATCTGGCCCGAGTGTGGCCCGCATCTGTTCCTCTGGCTCACTTTTGGCCTCCGATGAGGGCTCATGCTGGCTGCCTTAAACTCCTCGTATATGGTCCATATCTGCCAGATCTTTGATTTGGGCCACATCTGGCCCACACCACAACGGACTGAGCTGTAACTGCTCAAAATGTCCCAGACTAGGCCGAAATGTGCCTGCTACCTCACCAGGGAGACCTGATGTGCCTTTTGTCTTTTAAACTGTTGTGGTTGACGTAAAATAAAACACTGAATTTGTGCAACCTTTAAATTAACCAGGTAAAGACCTCAATTCAGTTCTTCTCAAATGAAAAGAGCTACGGACACCATTCAACATTTGGCAAATCAAGGGCGCGACCATTGCACATATTTAGGTGAGATCCGGTTGTTTGTCGTGTCTTTGTTCTAATATGACATTACATTGGAGCACGTGTGTGTTTGTGTCAGTGGGAAGTTTGGCGTTTTGTTGATGACACAGGCCAGTTGGCCCTCACAGATGGTCCCACACACAAATGTCATGTTGGAAATGTCAGCGAATGCCAGTTTTGCACGATCACTCAGCAGGTGGGCCAGCGAGGTAGTGGCAGTGGACACTGCTGATTGTTTTTTGTGCTTGTTGAGAAAAAAAAAATCCAAAACCCAACGAGTTGTTTTTAATGTGTATCTTTCCCGTCACACAATAGCAGCTTGACTATGCCGACCTCCTCCTCCGGTGTCTCCGACGGAGCCGCTACCTGTTCAACAAGAAGTATTTTATGCTAATTTTGTTATCAGGAGCACACAAACACATCATCACACAACTTAACACAAAGCTCTCATTAACACGCCATAAGCAGGCGTCATTCATGAGACTGCTTTTTCTGGGTGCGATGTGCTAACTTACCAGTTAGCATAAATTGCTAACTGGTAAGCGTAGCGTGGAACATTCTGTCCGAGCCTCTGTTGTTGCCTACTCTGTTGTCAATGTTTCACCTCATTTTACACCTGCCATTAAAATGTGCTTTTATTTTTTTCATGTTTGATCACATGATACTACAGGTGTAAATGCACCTGAGCTGCACCGAGGATTAGAAGTGATTCGGATTTGCCAAACCACCTTTGGCTGTGGTCAGGAACCACACTGACCACTGGTGTAAATTCAAACGTGTCTCCAGTCTGCATACAAGTATCGATGCGGCAAAAACAACGGAAGGTTGCGCCTTCAGACACATCTTAATGCCAGATGTAAAGCTTGTTTTGGCATCACACAAACCCCTTAAAAGATTTATTTTCACTTTTTGACAACATTTGTGAAGTCCAGGCATGATTGAATTTTCTGAATTCATGTTGGCAGGGAGCGACCGTCAGCTGTCTCAGCTGTGGTCAACTTCTCTGTCGCTACTGCAGCTGTAAAACGGTGGGTGATTAGTTTTGACTGTCACTCAAGTCCCTGAGACGTTACTGTCACAATTACAAGAGCCGCAAGATTTCACAGTTTATTCACATTTAGCGAGCAGAGCGTTAGCGGGAGGCAGGCGGCTCCGTCTCTGGTAATCTGGCTACAGCACATGCTCAGTGTGCATCCTTGCAGCTGTGCTCTCACCACAGACACAACCTCCATCTTATGTGACATTCAGACAGTTTTACATGGCAGCATTGAGCTTAATGAGTCATATGAGACCTTGACAAGTGCTCGGGTGTATTAAAATATGATGCACGATAGATTTAAGTTCAAACTCTGATGTGGAAAAACGGCGTTCATCCCGACAGGTATGACAAAGGTCAGAGAGTGCAATGAATGAGATGATGGATGAGGAGGGACAAGACCGTGGAGCGTCAAGGGTCTGCAGCTCCTGCAGCTCCTGCAACCTTTAAAATAATGATTAGTTTTTATCTCATAAATTACTTTTCTTCCAGCCAATTAAACCCCAAATCTGTTCTTTGGAGTTGCAGCATGTGTTTGTCACTCATTCATCCCGATGCCGATGTCGCATGTGATGATGCTGAGTGTGTTTTGTTCCACGGCGTGAATGTGACGCAATGATGTATTTGTATGCATTCAAAAATGGGCCAGTTCCCAAGAGAATCTCTCTGGCTCTCTCTCTCTTTGCCACATCGTTTCCTGTCTGTCCATTTATTCTTCGCACCACATCCCTTCCTCTGTTTTTTTCCTCCAACCACTCATTCATTCCTCTTCTCACCCTTTCATCATCCTCTCATGTACTTCCTTCTTCTCACAGCCTCCTTCTGCTTTTCCACTCTCACACCTCACTACTCAGTCGGTCACTCGCATGTGGAAGAGCTTGACTATTTGCGTCCGCTCGCTCACGAGTTGCCTGCTCACACACACACACACACACACACACGTTTGCTCGCTTGATCTCCCTCTCTCACTGCTGCCTACGGTTGATGCCTCCCTCAGTCTCCGTCTGCCTCTGAATCCATCCTGTTAGGTCAGATCATCACATCAGTGCTCTGTCAATAGCGAGCGCTCTCTTCAGCCCTTTAGGCTTCCAGCCCGTTCACACACTCAGTTTTAAACATCACGCCAAGGAATTTTACACTCCTGTGCCCGTTTTTAAAAGAACAGCAAGAAGTGTTGTTTTATCACCATTTCAACACATTTCTCTTCTTGAATTGGATTGACAGCACATGTAAAAATGGATTTTTATATAGTCAGTTCTGGGTATTTTTGTCTTTTTTTAAGATTTAGCGTATCCGATTATTTTAAATCGTTGCCGTGCTGTTTTTGTGTGGAGACCAGCGGACCTACAACAGCCTTTGTGCCACATTGCGTGACCCTCACACAAGCTGCTATCATCCAGGATGAGGGTCACGATACTGATATAATGGCGACAGCAGAACGTTGCATGATGTTGGCGACCTTGTGTTCCTGAAATTCTAGTGAAGAGAGAGCAACTGTGGGTCTGATTGCATACAGTTGTCACCTTGTGCTGCTGTAGCCAAGTGTAAACACTCTGGGCGAATGATAGCTTAGCATAGCTTAGCTAAAAGCTACTCATCAGGCTGCTTAAGTGCTGCTCGTCAGCTGAAAGCTGAAGTCCTGCCTGCTGCCTAGTCCTGGTGCTAGCCTAGCCACTCGTAGCGCTTGCATCATCCATGGAGGTAGAGGTGGTACGCAGTCACTGGCTGAAGCCAAGCAACATGTTGTGTTCAAATTGGAATAATTATCAAAGGACAAGAAGGTAGTCCAAAAGGACCGGCTTGCTAGACTTTCCACAGCGCTGCCGTGGAACATCTCAGATGCTTCATCGCTGCTCCTGGATGATGTCACACTGCACAGGGTAAAGATGCTTGTTCATCGGTCCCGACGGTCATCAACCAAAGTGAAAGAGGAATCGTGGTTTCGAGTTTATAAGCCAGCCACGGTGCTCTACCAGCCCGGCACTGAACAGTGAACAGACACAGCTAGCAGCTAGCGGGCGAACATAGTGGAGCATTTAGACTTTAGGACGACATGTTGTGTCCTCCCAACAGTCAGCAGACGGCCCAGCGACGTGTCACTAAATGTCAACCATGAGTCATCCGTGTCCTCACACCTCCACTCTTGCCAAATGGGTTTAACCTGGCGGGGGGACAAAGGAAGCACCAAGAGGAAATGCATTCACGACCTGTCTTGAATCTCTTTACATCCTCAAGCTTCATATCATTGAAATCAGCATGAAGAGAAGCAGTTTCCTATCCGCTGCTCTGCTGCTGATCACAGTTGAAATGTAAAACACAAACCACCACAGCTTAATTGACAGACTCGCCAGCTGCCTCTCAATCACAGCTATGGAGCTGCAGTCTGCATGAGATGTGATTAATTCCACTTTTAGTTGGCTAGAACTGAATGAAAGTGTAAATGACTGCCAGACAAGATGGCAACATATAATTCAGAATGTACAATATATGGATGCAGAGGTGTGTGTGTGTGTGTGTGTGTGTGTGAGCGTGTGTGCGCATATTTTTCTTCCACCTGTCACTCTCTCTACCGCTCTTATCTTTCTCGCTGAATTAGCTGCTCATCCCATCCTCCTCCTCTCTTGTCCCTCCCCCTGCACCGCTGCATCTGTCTTAGTGCCTCGCTAATGTCGGCGTTGTCACTCTCCCTTACCGTGCTGAAGGAGGGGCTTCCAGTGGAAGTGTGACAGGAGTGTGGATCCATGTCTCCACCGGGGTCAGGGCCACTTCACACCTTCCCTTGTTTGCTTTGCACCAGCGCTCTGTGGGGCCACTTATGTAAAAGAGAGTGTGGCAGCAGTTCACTCCCAAAGTTGCAAACGTCTCACCTCTGCCCCCACCCCCACCCCCACCCCCTCCCCCACTGACGAGCTTTCATTAAAGCAGCCTCCCTATCACACTTCCTATGGATGACATCTTTATTCATTAATCATGCGCCATTGCTCGACTGTACTTTTGAATGCTTTTGAGGATCAGTTCTTACTGTGGATGTACATTTTTGTTAATCATGAATGATTTTATGTTAATGAAATGTCAAAGCTAATTAATGGTACTCAAGCTGCATTTTATGGTGAGAATAGAAAATTAAAAGCTTAAAAACAAGCTGAGTCATTAAAGATGCACGCTGAGATTCTGAATAAAAACAACTTTTTTTTTTTTGTCCAGTTCAGTTAATATCTGTCTGGAATGTCTCTGCTAGCTGTGTACCTGCACTGAGGATACAAGCCATCGCAAGCAGGTCTGGCTCTCGAAATGGGAGTCACACAAAACACCATCAACTGAACCAGCCAATCAGCTGTGGTGGCAGGGGTCTGCTGCTGTTGCCCATTTCCTCAGTTTCCCAGGAATTAGCAATCAAAGCAAATGTATGCTCCTGTGTGGAATCAGGGCCCTGTTATTATAGGTTATGGCTTTAGTTTAACGAGCTGCATATGTGACTTCCCATCGCATCGCAGCTCACAGCCGCTGTGACTGCTCTACTTCGTAACATCCCGTTTCCACTCCGTCTCTTCCTCTGTTCGAGTCCGATCAGCATTCCGTCTTCCTGATGATTCGCACACTGAATCCAAGCACAGTGGCATAGAAGCCCACCGCCAACCAGCGTTTCAGCAGTGTGATTGTACAGTGATGCAGCACCAAACTGCTGATATCTGGCAGCAGAAGCACAACATTTTCAGTTCGTCCTCAGCTACTTTTCCTTCAAAGCTGTGCAACTGCAAGCACAATCGTAAGAGAAGTGGATAAAGCCAGGCTGCCACACTCAATTTCTTCTCATTCTTCATCCCTGCCCGCTGCAGTTTATCAGAATTTTCACTCTCACAAGAAGTCAGAGGCCACAGAGGAGAGATACTGGTCGCAGTCATTTAGCGAAAAATGTGTTTGGCTCAGGTTCAGTCTGTGTTGGAGTTTCAATTCCTGGAGCTGTGGTCAGTAAAAAGATCTGTCTTTCTCTTTTTTTCCAGCTTTCAAGCTGTTGGACAGTGAGAACAGAGTTTGTGAGTGTGCATATGTGCCTCCTGTGCTCAGTGAGAGCCTGTAGATGGAACGCAGGGGGCTGGGCTTCTACTCCTGCTGAAAGAATTTCTCACTGTCTGTCCACACAGCGCATTTATTATGAGGCGTCTCTAATATCTAAAATCTAAAATTCCAAAAGGAAAGCTGTCTTTCATAAAGGGCAGGGGGGCCAAGTGCATGTGTACGGAAAACAAAACTTTAATATCCTGCTGAACTCACGCTCTTGGAAGTCAAGGCTTTAAAAACAGAATTCCATCTCATTGTCTTTGTTCTGTCTGACTGCATACCATGACACAAAACTAAAGTGTTATTATGCAAATCCCTCAATTGGATGTCTTTGTTTTGGGAAGAGAGGGAGAGAGGGAGGGGGAGAGGGAGAGAGGGAGGGAAGGAGAAAGCGGGGAGATAATGATGCTTTTGGAGAGATGAAAAGTGGAGTGATAACTGCCTGTAGAGACACAGAGAGGCAGGCAACGCTGGAGCTTCTCTTTATGTTTGTTTCATTAATGAGTATTTTCTCCCTTGAACTTATACTGCATTCCCACCTGAACGAGGAGTTTACCCCCTGTCCCCCAAGCATATAATTCCCTTTATAAGACCTGACGTACAACACTTGCCAGTGTGTGTGTGTGTGTGTGTGTGTGTGTGTGTGTGTGTGTGTGTGTGTGTGTGTGTGTGTGTGTGTGTGTGTGTTCGTGGGAGGCCCTTCCTCCTGACATGATATCATGATTGAGGAGGGAGCCAGACCCCATGCAGGTGTCTGGACTGCTGACTGCTTAGTCTTGTTGACGGCGATTAGAAGTAATCTGCCTTACCAGGAGCCACATGGTGCCGGAGTTGCCATGAAAATTATGCCAGAACGGAGAAGGCAAGAGGAGCCGCTGGAAGTGAGCGTCGGGAGACTATTTATAGCTGAACTCTCTCGCTGGGATTGGCTGACGCTCAAGTAGAGAGGCTGTGATTGGTGGATGGCTGATTAGCTCTCGAGAGGAGAGGTTGACTGGTCATGACAAATGACTTCATTGTTCATGGATGTTTTTTGTTTCGTCGTTTTCTGTCGGGGGGGGGGGGGTGATTGTCCTGAATGCCATTATTTTGGCCTCCGACGCAAATAATCGAAGCTTCACCCAAACCACAGTTTAACAGAGTGCAGATGTGACTGACTGAAGAAACCATAGAGATGGATTTGTGATAGCCAGCTTCCTTTTGCATGTCTGGCTCTCTACTGTTTTTTTTGGGCTGGGGGGGGGGGGGGTCACCTCTGCAAATTTAGAAGTTCTTCCAGATGCTCGGGTTTGTCTCCACGTTGCTTGTGTGGTGTTCTGGAGAGCCCGGCAGCGGAGGTTCCGAGCTGGCGACTTCAGATGAGAGCTGCACCTCTCAAAACCATGAAGTTTAATGTCCGTCGCAGAATAAGCAACGGTAGCTCGCGCTTTGCATCAGCAATAATATCCATAATGTTGCGCCGCTACGACTGCATTACTTGGGATGAGTGATATAGCTCAAAAACATCAACAAAAACGACGACGACGACAAAAACAACACCATAGAACTCTGATTTGGTCATCAGTTGTCATGGCAACAAATGAGGCTTCGAAGCCCCAAAGCGTTCAGGTCAGGCCGTCTATCCGGACACCTCTTTATTTCCGTCTCGCCGTCATTGTAGTCGGTCATAATTTTAAATAGTCGTGTTGTAATTATATGACATTGCTGTATTTTCTTGTGCTCAGTTTTTGAACAGTTCCGCTGTTCTTTTGTTGCTGTAGCTGTCTGTCGCCATTAGCATCAAGCTACATATGCAGTACGTGACTGGCTCTTACCGCCTCACGGAATCACAAAGAAATTATGCAGGAGGGGGAAAAAAAAATTGAAAAAAAACAACAACCCAGAGGACTTGAAAAGATAGGATAAGCTGTTTTAATGCCACCATGACAGCAACATCCTCCATTTCCGTGCCTTACAGGTACTACAGCGCCACCATCCTGCAGATGTCAGGGGTGCGGGATGACAGGCTGGCCATCTGGCTGGCTGGACTCACCACCCTTACCAACTTCCTGTTCACTCTGCTGGGAGTGTGGCTGGTGGAGCGAGTGGGGCGGCGGAAGCTCACCTTGGGCAGTGTCATCGGTTTGTCCCACGCAGAAGGAAACTCAGATTATTAAGATTAAGCAGAAAATGACTGCGGTTTCTTTGACAGGTACATGTCTGAGTTTGAGTGTGTTGGCCATCGGGTTTCTGCTGTCCGCCCAGCATAGTCCTCCTGTCACCCTGCACCCACTGGACCCCTCCGCTGCCAACTCCACCTGCTTCAAGTACCAGTGAGTACACACTCTTAGTGAGAAGTAGCAACTACTGAGCTGTACTGGTTGGACTGCTTCAAGAAAACTGGTCTATTAGCTGTAAAATATTGACCGACAACCCGCTCAAATTAATGCTCAGTTTAGAAATGACTTTGAAACAGTGAGAGAGCAGTTGAAACCCAGAAGAGCTCTACAGCGTAAGGATCGGGAGGTCATCCGGTAAACAGGTAAGACTCAGGTAACGCAGGCAAAGAGACACTTTCACAGAAAAAAAAAAAGATAAAACTTGAGCCCATGAAAATAAGTTAGATATTAACATGAGAGAGACTCTCCCCAGTGGTGCACTTGTGTTTCTGTAGAGCTGCTCAGGTTGGCAACATCAATTCAGGGAGAGAGCAGGAAAGCACACTCGATGCTAGAGAGCTTTAGAGGGTCAGACTCTCTGTAGAGAGATGTCTTAAATTGTTGGGTTTCTCATTGATAAAACGGTCTGTATTTCCATTACACTGCTTAAACCTTGGATCAGTATTTGTGCCAGAGAGAGCAAGGCCTTGACCAAGGTTCCTGATCACACTCTGATCCGATCAGTCGCAATGATTTCATCAATTGTTGTCAATTGTGGGTACTTGTAGATGTGTGTATTTCATTAAACTATTTGTCTTGGCGGAATCAGACGCTACATTTGAATGCCTCACGCTGCGTCATGTGATTCCCCCGACTGACTTAACAATTACTGGAGGGAAAAAAAAAAAAGTTGTTCATATGATTTTCATTATCTACCAAACACAAAATCTAAATCGGCTCCAACTCACTTCTCCCTGAGCAGCAAAGGGCGCGCGCGCACACACACACACACACACACACACACACACACACACACACACACACACACACACGGACTGAGAGCCTGAGTGTGTTTTCATGTGAGGTTGAGATCAGATGGTTCTCTCTCCCAATTTACTCTCACTTACACAGACACAGAATGAAAATCCTGTGTAAAGATGGTCTTTCATCACAACAACAAACAGCGCCTAATGGACTCACTGCAGCACCGACACACAAAGATACAGACACACACAAAAAACAACACAAAACACTAACGCAGAGGCAATTTAAAGACATGAGTGCTTTTACCACACTGTAGTGGCTCCTTTTAGTTCACTTTACTCCGCTGAGCCCACACAAGCCACCACACACCTCCTGCACTCATGATGTCCCATTTAACGGTTTGCTCTCAAGGTGTCCCCACTGGGTTTGGAACCTCTGAATTCACTATGAACCCTCGTCTTCAGCTCCTGTATTAAACTAACAAATCTACAGAAAACAAAAAGGAAAGGTTTTATCTCCTGAGCCCGAAAAATTACGATAAATGATTAGGTCTATTCCGAGGAAAGATTTGCCAGTTTATCCTTTTCTTTTCTTTCTGTATTTACATATGAATCTCAATCCTTCATAGTTTTCACTTTATGGCTGTGTGAAAAAAGGTGCTTCCAGCTACTTCATACAAGTTGATGAAAACGTGAAAATGAGGGGGTAGTATTAATCTTTAGTCCTAGTATAACTAATACATATTTAATGTTAAATTTGTTTTTTTGGGGGGGGGGGGGGGCTCCAATGAGATGTGGTAGCCTCTGAGAAGCTAGCTCAGGTTAGGTTAAGCTAGGTCGCCTGAAAAGCTTATGTTTGTAGTTTAAATACACAAAAATAGACTTTTTTTTTTGCTCTTGCTTTGCTATACTGATGCCGTAGCGACAGAGCACAATTGGCAAGCGTTCCTGTCTAGCTTGAAACAGCTAGTGCAATAGAAAATTAGCCTTACTGTGAAAACACATTCTCTCCTAGCATTTTTCTTCTAAATTTGTTTACTTTTACAGTTTTTATATGTAGATTACAACTTAAAATCTGCATTTTGCATGAAAAATTAAAAAATGAGCAGGCAGTGTCTAGCTAGTAGTCCTTGTGTAATTGAAATGTCCTTAATGTAGAATTTTGGGGAATAAGATGCGTTCTTATAAACATTACAGACAAAATGACGTAGCTGCCAAAAGGCAAGCGCAGCTTAGCTCGAGCTGTGTAGCCAGAAATGCTACTGTTTGTAGTTTAGGTTAGCAAAGATAAACACATTTTTGTTCTTGCAATGTTGATGCTACTTTGACGGTTCACAATTAAATCCCAATAAAGACAGTCCATCGCTCTCGATTGTGTTTGAATCGTGTGGCGGTCCCTCTGCTAGCTAAGAGCTGGAAAATGCTTAAAAGCTGTTGTGTAGTTGGACGGACCACAAACAGGGCAACAAGGCCAGAGCTAAATTTTAAAGCTGCCAAACTGAAAAACTGAGCTAAATATCAGCTCATTTGAAATATCATTTAATTTCCCCTTGTCGCAGATGTAATTATGGTTTAGTTCTCCTCAGTGTTTTTGCCTCTATTCTAGTGAGCTAGCATACAAGGGTCCCGGCCCACTGGAATGGAACAAGGCCGTTGTTAATTGTTTTAATTACGCCTGTGTTTAACCTGCAATGACATGACAAAATGGCTGCTATGAAAGAGGCTTGTTAGAGTTATGATAAAGACAAACTATCACGAATAATTTATGAGATGTTAATAGTATTAACAGCACTGTTATCAATAACCTTGCCAATGTCTTGCTCGTTAAATATGTAAAGGTGCATGTAAAACAGTTTTTGAATATAGCCTGATTATCATTCGTGTCAGCGTTCATTTTGACCTCCCTCAGGTATCAGTACATGGGTTTATTTCAGGCTTGTGGAACTGAGTGTGTAATTAGAGTTTGGTACAGCGGGAGGCTGCAGACGCAGAAATAGACCTTTGAAACAAAACACACTTTGGATGCAGTTCCTTTAGGATCACACCAACAGCGCCCACACACACACACACACACACACACATACACACACACACACACACGAGGGGGAACATCTAACTGGTGAAATGGTTTCTCTTGATTAGTTAGATCATGCATGATGGCACATAAGACAGTGGGAGCAAGGACCTAACAGAGGGACAAGACATGAGAGATGTTGCTGTGCTGATGCCTTGTGTCCATTCATCAGTTTGATTTGGGTGATGAAGCATGTTTCTGTTCGGGAGGGCGGAATTTCTTTTACAGAAGTCGATACATTGGTGCAAAGTCAATGAAGATCAACACGGAGAGGGGGAATGGGACTGGGATTGTGTCCAGGGGAAATTGGAGCTAACGCTCGTCATGTGTGCCGTTTGGCTTTCAGGCTGTGCGAGTCATGCATGCTGGACCCGGGTTGTGGCTTCTGTTACAGCGAGAATGGCTCAGCCCTGATCACCTCCTCCTGTTTACCAGTCAATAAAGCCTCCACTGAGCAGGCGGCATGGGGCAGGTGAGTCACAGGACACAAGGTTTGCATTTGCATGTGTTTAGGATAAAGCACTAGGGGGTCGATGATGGGAGGAGGATGTCAGACTTGCCTTTCCTTCCCCAGATGCTCCAATGCCAGCCAGATGAGAGAGGACACCTACTGGGCCTACAACTACTGTCCCACCTCGTACTCTTGGCTGGTTTTACTGGGTCTGATGCTCTACCTGGCCGCTTTCGCTCCAGGTAAGAGAGGGTGTTTCTGTTTCTGTCTGACTGAGATCCACTGTGTTCTTTTACATGCTTTGACCAGGCATTTAATTTTTGCGTTTGTGTGAAACTCAGAAGTCAGGCATGCATACACTTGCTACCGTATCTTCAGAATGTGCAAGAAATAGCAACATCTCACGTGATCTGCCTCCTCAGTGGTGCATCTTCAGGCCGCAATTCATTTTACTGACTCCAAACCTGAAGCTAATGGAACTGGCAGGCAGTGAACTTCCACGGGTGTTCAACAAGTCAAACATTTGGACGTGTCACAGAGGAACGCGTGTAAGGAAGGAAAAGAACGATGGCTGAAGTCAATTAAACTGCGACGATTTCAGGGTCCTCATTTTGTGACACACACGGTAATGACTTCCAGGGGCCGCTGCGTAGAATTCATTAGCGTCATTAATTGCACCGGTCAAAATGGCTGCTGGAGAAAAAAAGGGCTGTTAAGTTGTTCGTAGGGCACAGCTCATTACAGCCACAAAAAAAATGTGGTAAATTAATCCCAAGCAAATGGTAGAACTGAGGCACTTAAAAGGAATACACATGGTTAGAGAGACAAAATGGTTTGGTTTCATTCACCTCGAAGGAGGTCAACAAAACAGCAAAACACAGAAGAAGTGCGGGACTTCATTTGATAACAAACTCA
The DNA here is from genome assembly GCF_037954235.1 of Aulostomus chinensis. NCBI lineage: Eukaryota > Metazoa > Chordata > Actinopteri > Syngnathiformes > Aulostomidae > Aulostomus > Aulostomus chinensis. The sequence continues at coordinate 5,131,522 of NC_141323.1, read as the reverse complement.
TTTAACTTGTTATCCTGGCTCAATACAAGATGTTGTTTGATCCCAAAATGACCAGAACAGCTAATCTAATGATTAACTAGCATCAGATGAACTAAATTATGTTCAGACAAATACACCTTTTTCTCCCTGGACCAGTTCAGACAGGCAAAGGCAAGTTTGTGGCTCCCTCCTGGAGGAGCTGCTTCCATGGCCCGACTCTAGATGGATGGTTGATCCCTGCTGCCTGCTTCCTTTTACCTTGTGAGGCAGCTGGTTTCCCGAAAGACAGCTGGACTGGCCCCCGGAGAGGTCGTTCTAGAGCATAGATCTGTCGATGGGAGAGATATTTACACACTTAGCTCATTGATCTGATTGGTTTATCGTAATAAAGTGAAGCAAATTTCAGTAAAGTTCAATTTTAGGCAGCTGCGCTTGAGGACGTTTCTGCTCTCATCGTCGAGGTTTCCTCAGTTCTGAAGATGGCTTCAAGGGAACTTCGACAAATCCTGCTGCCTATGACACAGCACGTTAGAGAACAAACTTAAATTGGGCCCTAACCTTGAGTTGTCTGGAAGAGTGTGTGTTGTTGTGTAAACTTGGCATTTTCCCTAACCCTTGTCTCAGGGATGGGTCCTATGCCTTGGACCATCAACTCAGAGATCTACCCTTTGTGGGCAAGGAGCACGGGGAACGCCTGCGCCGCCGGAGTCAACTGGACCTTCAACATTTTGGTCTCCCTCACCTTCCTCCACCTGGCTCAGTACTTCACTTACTACGGTGTGTTTCTAAACCACATTATGAAAGCTCCAAGAGGGAAGAATCACCCAATCATAACGGTCCATATGTTCAGCCCCCTCAGCGAATCCATTGTAACATCCTTACCTGCTGCCAGATCCCCTGAGGACTTGCCAACCTTTTTTTTTTTCCCTCCCCCCAACAATCCCTCTCCTCCTCAGTCAGTGTGCTCAACAGCGGGTTTCTCCTCAGACAGGAAGGAGCTGACCTTTCAGGGAGCTTGCAATCAATCCATTAGGGGTGATTGTGGTGGCATCCTGAGAGGTTAATCATCGATTTGAGTTGTTCGTTCATCCAGTGCACAAGAATGACGTCGTCCTGAATTGAAAAACATCATGATGCTGTCATAGAAATTGCATGAGGCTACACATGTAATGATTTTTTTTCCCCCTCTCATTTTAAATCAGGTACAGCTGATTAAAACGTGAAAATGTCGTTTGGCTTTGAGACTGGAGAAAACAGATCGCAGCAGCCAGGAAATCTCATTGAACTTCTGTCCGTGTGTTTCTGTGCGTGTGCCACTTGGTAATTGTTGCCCCTCTGTTAAAGTCACTTTGGCAGGTTAATGCTACTCTTCAAGTTTTTGTTCGCTGCCTGAAAGCAACATTCCAATTTTTATTTTTTATTTTTCAGCACGCACATCCTTGTAGTTTAGTATTCGCTGCCCTCAGGATCTGCTGTCACCACCAGGGTTTCTTTTGGTCTCAGAGCCGGCCTGTGAGTTCCTTGTCTTGATGTGGCCATAGTGACGTTGTTCCTTTGTTTTTCCTTCCCAGGGGCTTTCTTCCTCTACTCCAGCCTGGCCTTTCTAGGTTTTGTCTTCATCTACGGCTGCCTGCCTGAGACTAAAGCCCGGCATCTGGAAGAGATCGAAGCGCTGTTTGAGAATCAGCTTTGTTCTTGCGGGGCTTCTGATTCGGACGAGGCACGGCAGGTCGAATACATCCGGGTCAAAGGGTCGAACTACCATCTATCAGACAATGACGGCTCTGATGTAGACTAGAGGGATTTCAGAGTTGGTAATCTCACTCTGGGTGTCTCAGTCGCCTCTGTGGTAACTGAAACACACAGAGTGCTTTCGTTCGACATATCTTCACTCCTCTGAACTCGCTATGAAGTTTAAATCTGAGTTTAAAAGGCATTTTACTTGTTTCACTTTTAATCTGATCCATTCCAAAACAAGTCGCTAGCAGGATTAGGAATACGTTCGTCTGACCAGAGGGGGGATCGGCACTAAAACAGGAGTGTGATCCTGCTTTAGAAGACGGCTGAACTCTCAACCACACACCACAAACATCTCAGCAAAGACCGGGTTCGGCTTCTTTCTCTAGGACAGAGCGCACGCTGCCCAAGCATGAGTGCGTCCCTAACTCAGTGGGTTTACATGCGCGGTTGCAGTCCGACCTGCGGTTATTGCTTGATTCGGCCATTTAATTGGACCGCTATCATTGTCCCAGTATAGGAGAACCAGAGAAGAATCGATTCAGTGATGATAGTGTGTCCATCCATAGAACAGTACGCCCTCTTACAGCTGAGGTTCTTCTGGATTGCGTCACATAAACAAACTGGCGTCCCTGTCAAATGGTGGCCTTACGTTGGGAGGCTCTTTAAAACTCTTCTAGCGTAAAGGTTGTCTCCTCCTCCTGAAAAGTGTTGTTTCCCCCACAGCGATGATGATACTCCTCCCTTGACGCCCGCATTAAACACTGCAACACGCGCAGACCACCGGGCCAATTTTGGGCCAACTGATGTTTATACATGATAACTGATTCCCAATCAGTGAGTGTTAGTCTGACTTTGAAAAGTAGGATTTCGATCGGACTAGCGTGTTTGTTTGATTGTTAAATGTCCAATTTTAGTCAGACTAACACATCATGCACAAGCACAGACTTCCTCTTAGATGGACAAGTAGGGTTGGCAGTAGGGTTTGGGACCCAGCAAAGGCAGCCATTGGCTCATGTCAGTGCTACCGAGTACCGCTGAACTACGCTGTCAGAGGTAGAGTCGCATTCCTGACTGGGAAACTCGTTCAGCGCCGTATGAAGCCGTGAAACTTGGGCTTCTATCAAGGAAACATGAGTGTGATGGATCTCTTGGCTGCCACTCTAGACTTTACAAATGTTATCAGACAATACCGATCAAACTGCAGTGGCTTAGCGAGTCCTTCCACACAAAGAAATGTAGCTGTTGTTTTACAGTTGCTCCTTTCACAATGTAAGTCGATGTGAAAAGCACTTTTGGTTGTAATTACACAGTTTGGCCACTGTGTAAAATTGGCTTCAGTGTCCACACATGCTTCCTGTATCCAGGGCTTATTACACCTCCATGAGTACACATTTGCAAACATGACATAGACAGTGCTCACCTGGACTTCATTTTGTTTTTTCAACCACTTAAAGGACATTTTTGGTACGATAGAGAAAGCAACTCACCCCAAACATTTCTGTCGGGTACCACTACCAAACTGCAGGTACCACTGATATGGGTTCAAATGCTAACGGTACCAAACCCTAGTTGGCAGCTATTTATCCAAAAGATATCCCCAATATTTCATACATGCATAGACAGACAACGGTACAGTAACTGTAGCCTAGGAAACCAGGCGTCCACCAAATCTACAAAGACGAAACGTTGCGACTTACTGTCGATCTGTTAGCCATTTTGCCTTTCTATACGGCGCATGTCTCAGTCAAATGTCTTTTAAGCTTGTAGCATAGCACACTAACAGCCTCGCCGACTTAATTTGTGCTGCTTCTTATATAATTTTTTTTTTCTATGAAAAACACCAGAGATTTAGGAGTGTGTTGCTTAAATTCTTGCAGTTGGTGCCTATAAACTATCACCAATCTAGTAGCACAGAAAGGAATTCAATTTCTGTTGCTGTTTGTATTTATTTATTTCAGGAATTGGGTTGCTTCTCCCTCAGCCAGCTTATTTTGCAGGGTCAGGACTTTAATTATTGCTCACTTGCCTCTTAAGCATAGCACAATACAAAGGAATTACATCTCCTGTGTCCCTCGGTTAAGTTCAGACCAGTCTGCTCTCGCTACAACAGGAAAGTACATGCTTGAATGACAGAGACTTCCCCTGTATTTTTAAGTATTGCAGTCTATATTTGACATGATGATATTAGTGCCTGTGTTTGGTGAAGGTGCCTAATAGCTGTTTTCAGTCCAAAACCCTGAAGTGGACATATATGTATTATATCATGTTACATAAATTATGTATTTTTTAATTCTAAATGTACATATTTCCATTTCAATTGTAGTATATTTTTACCATAATTTCATGAATTTTTTGATTTTTTTTTTTTTGGTCTTCCTCCATAGCCTTATGTACAAATCGTAGATCATGTCATTGATGTGGTTCCTCTGTCAACGAGTAGGCTTTAGCGGACTTTGCTAATGTTTTGTATAAGTGTAAAACTGCGTGAGGTTACACCTTGTAAGTCAAGTACACGTTGATTCTTGTGTTGTAAGAACCAGAAGTTGACAGCGGAGGCGCCTTGCTGGATATGCGTGACTTGAACTGTCAATTCGATGATGAGATCCATATTTTTAGGTACCAATTATGATGAACCCAAACGATTCATTACCTCTTTTCAAACGATATCTGTGATAAGAACCTGTGGCACAATTTAGTGATCTTTTTAGGAACCCATGAAAGTTAAAGTTATAGTATTGTGAGGTATTTGGTATTCTCAAGGGATACCTAGGGAAATAGTAAATCTGTATTAAGCCTTGTAGTGGCACTGTCAGACGTGTGCAAGCGGTTCCGCCATCTTGGACTGCTGCCTGCACCAACCAACCCCAATTCCCCAAACTACACTCGATTCCCTTTGTCACAATCAGATTAATAAATAAAGAAAATGAAGAAAAACACGTCGAAAATACAGACATGTCCAACAGAGATGATATCAACTCAAAATATCTACTCTGCAGGTATATTTATGTTTATCAGAAACTTCCCACTGATGGTATTTCAGAGGTCTTCGTATTATTGTTGCAGGAACTTGTTAATTCGCTCTATATTCCCCCCTCTACAACAGGCGATGGTTATAGATGGTCAACATTGCTTTATCTGCAACTCAAACATATGCGAACGGCTGTAATATTGTTATTTGACCCCATGATTCACCGTTGACAGTCAGCCAAAACAACCAGTGATGAACATTCACACTTAAACATGTCACGGTAGTTTCATAGCTGAAATGCAACTCAAAAAAAAAACACGTGCTAACAATCGTTAGCCAGCACCCACGGAACGGTCGTGGAGTCTTTGTACCTCCGACAGCAGGGTGTTGCCTCAGGAGCTGTCCAAGATGGTGGACCTGCTTCACATGAGCAAAACTAACAGTGATGCAAATCTGGTAGCAACAAGTAGGACCACATTTATCAGAACACGGAATGTTAGCACCCATGTGCTAACACATATCCCTAAAACCTTAAGATATACTTTAGGACTACGCAAGTACTGTCCTTTACACCAGTATTGTGTAGAATCCAGATCCAGACTCAGATGAGTATTTTCCTTTAAACTGGACAAAAATCTTGAAATGGAATGGGAATTTTTGTTTCTTTAACTGTGGAACAGCTGCGTTTGATCCAGGACCAGCTGTCTAAGACCCACACAAACTTGTTTTGTACATTTAAGACGCTCCATTAAACCCATTGTGTAATAAAACATTGTGAAAGCCAAATATCTACCGTGAAAGTTTCAGGCGGCACCCTGTCGTGATCCGGTGTTCAGCCCTTCACATGCAGTTTAACACTCGATTCATGTGTTCTAATGGTGAAATGGTTGCTCTTCTTTTCTATGTGAACCGTGTCATTCCATCTGTTTCTACCCTGAAGAACTACTAATAAGAGTGCTGTATAGTATATTTGACTATTGTCTGAGCTGTAAAAGTTTTGCTAGAGTTTATATTCTATGAAAAATAAATATCTTCATGAAAGCTTAACACTTGAATATATGGGGAAAGAAATAAACTTCTGAATCATTAACACTTTGGGGCTTTATTTCTCTCTGTTCCTCTATGAACATCAAACTATTCCAGGTGAGAAAAGAGCTTTGAACAGTTTATTTGAACTTTAACGGGCAAATAACAGGAATGTTTCTTTCGTTCCTTCCTCATCATCCCTCCTTCTTTCTCTGCCTCAGCAGCAGCAAAATGTTGGCAATTTCCTGAAGTGTTTCTCCCTCCTCTGACAGTCCATGAACTCTGGTGGCAGGTGAGACATTGGAGAGGTCTTTCACCTGCGGTCCAGGTTCTCGTTGTCCTCTGTTTCCTCCGTGTTCCCACCCTATAACACAAAGGAGTGCAAGACATGAACTTGTGGGGTGTAATTATGAAAATAAGGTAAAATGGCCTCAAATACCTCTGTCGTTGGTCGGTCTGTTCAATACGCTGGATGGGTAAGTGATCCTCAGTTTCTTTTGGGCTGATGAAGCTGTGTGTGCATCCGTGTAGCTAGTCTGCCTCCCTGTGGCTGGATACGGTAGTGACACACGTGGTGGACGAAAGCTGGGCCCAGGGTCTTTGCTCACACTCTCTGACAACAGACTGCACTGAGTTGCAGCATCACACGTCTCAGGTGAAATGTCAGGAGTCTGAGTTCCTGCATCTTGCGTTTCATTGGCTGTTTTCTTGCATTTGCAGATGCCAGAGCTCTGGCTTTGATCCAGCAGGCCAGGAGATGGTGTGTGGTTGCTTTGCAGAGACTGATCCTGCTCCGTAGCTTTCTGGTACTGCGAGGGGATCTCTTGGGTGTGTGGAGTGGACGGTATCTGCAAGGAGTGCTTCCCCTGTGAGCTCAGTGTTTGGTTAACAGAATCTGCACAGCAGGCTCGGTCCACTGGCTGGCAGCAGCCTCCCTCCTGTTGCATAACCAAACACACAAAATACCCCACATAAACGTGTTCAATGGCCCGCATGACAGCGATAGATTCTTTTAACTCCATCTTTATCCAGGACGATGCAGTGCATTGTGGGAGAAGCAGCACAAGAGTTGTCACAACACCTCCTGCAGTTAATCTAACAGGTGTTAGGTTAGATGATTTGTACACTATTATGATACTTAACAATGGCGCGTGTAGGTAAACCTGTGAGATTTGAACTGCTTTAAAGTAATATTACCGTTTTAAATAAGCTGAGGTGAATCTACTGTAACAGTTCAACGACAAGATCACAACTTACATCGTCTGAATCTGAGCTGACGTCGTCTCCCCCACACGAGTAATCTGACGAACACTCACAGGTGCTCGTGGAGTGTTCAGGACATGCTGAAGGGAAAAAGCTAAAAGTTAAATTTATTGCATCTACTCAGAGCGGGAATATGCAACAGAGCTGGAGCTGTTGAGTACACTTACAAATATCAGTGCAGTTTGAGAGCTGTGGGTAAAACAGTATTAGCAAGTAAAACTGCAAGTTTCCACGTAAGTAAACAAACTGTACTGTCATTTAAAAACCTCGAACATTAAGTGAACAAATAATGTTAGAGGGTGTGTTCAACAACTTTGGGAGCTGGTCAGAAATTGTCATTATTGTTTATTAGTGTCTCATACTCCTTGGTAATTGCACGCTCCGCCACCTGGTGGCACTAAAAAGCTGATTTAACATCTTACCTCCATGCACTGTGGGTCCGGGACAGTTCTGAAAAACAACAAAACACAAACTTACAGCAAAATGTCAGAAAATGGTCAAAGAAAAAAGCAAGTGGATTCTATCTGATGTACAAACACCTACTGGGGCGTGGAGGGCTTGACTGGTGTGCCATCTTGGAGATAAATCTTTGATTGTTCACTTCCAAACTGAGACGCTGAAAAGACGAAAAGCTTTAAAAAGGTCACGTTGAGGTTTCTGGGTGAACATCTATGTGAAGAGTATTCACCTTCTATTTCGTATTCTTCATTGCTGAAGCCTATAAAGACGCCCTCCTCAAAGTGCAGCTGACTCTCTGCCTGGTGGAGACTGAAGTCCAGCATGGGCTCCTGGTTGAGGGGGAAGGCCAGTCCCCTGGTCTCACTGGGTGGACATTTGTAACAGACTTGACTCGATCATTCAAGACCAAAAACAGACAAAAAACAGGCAACTCACACAAATGACCAGTGTTCTCACTCAGACTCTGGACTTCCAAACAGAACTCGAGCTGCTGAGGGTGCCTCCAGTTGGTAGAAGGGGGGGTTAGAACCACAAGACCAGGGGATGCCATCGGTCATCCCTCTGGGCTGAGAGAACGGCTGAAACTAACACAATTAATCATAGCGCGGACTCACACCACTGATCACTGACTAAAGTTAGGGCTTCTTAAGCCTCCCAAGGCCCATCAGTTCATCGGAGCCCTGGATGATTCACTGATATCGTTCACAAACCCAAAAGAGAGGAAAAATAAACTTCCATCATGATTGCATCCAGCCACATTTGATATTTTTAGGTGAGGCTCTAACCCCTTTTTTTTTCTTTTAGCTTTCTTTTCCCAAACTGACGTTAGGAGATGGATTTTTATCAAATTTGTTTATCACTCATATATGCTTTGTATGGTTTCAACATACACTTAGGAGTCAAAACCAATAATTCCCCTGCAAAACTGAGCTTGGACTTCAGGGCATGTCTCAGCCCACTAGAGGGCGCTCAATGCTTCCCCATGGGCCACAGCCCCGTGATTCAGAAACGCTGCTGCTCCTGACATGTCTGAGGAGAAGAAGCGGATCGAGTCGATGTATCACGTGACCTTCAGTCCCTCATCTGACGCTGCCAGATTACCCTACGGATGAGTAAAACCCAGATCTTGGGGCGTTAGTCTTCTTTCAAGCATCCCGCTACCACACAACATGACTATCGTCCTCCTCAACGCACCATTTTTCTGATGATCCAGTAGATGTCGCGTCACTATACACCGGCTGCGTGTGGAGTCTTTAGTTCAGATGCATGAACTGCACTGTGTTACAGGTGTGGGATATTCTGTCAATTCATTTAGCTACCGTGGCCTGGTCCGGTCCCGCCGTGTCCCAGGGCAGAGGGGAGCAGCGGGAAGGGGATGGGCCTCTCTGTTGCTGACTCTGCTGCAGGGAGAATCCTCCTGAGAAGTTTAGTATCAAAAGCCACCGACTGTACAAACTATGTTCTGGTTAAGTTAAAAAAAACAACAAACATCGTTGACTACGGCACCTGGGCGTGAGGAGGCAGATGAGGTGGAAGAGAAGGGGCTGAGGGGCTCCGCTGCGGGCGGCAGGTAGTCGGACGCACTGTTGTCTGAGAAAGCTGATTCCAGGACCGGTGACAGCTTAGAGGAGAGAAACACAAACATGAGAGTGCTGCTGCCTGGTCATGCTAAGCTAATGCTTCATGGGAGGAAATGTTTGAGATGAAAAGCTGGAAAAGGTCTGACCTGCCGACACTTGAACGCTTGTGGAATAATACTCTTTCTCTGTCTGGCTTCCTGGACACTAGATGATGACATAGAAAACACACAATGTATGTTGGAAAATCATGATGTTGACAATATAGCACAGAAAAACACTAAATGGAACTTTTAGTTATTATTTTTGATGAAACCCCTAGTCTCAGGGCGACTGTATCAAACATCATTGCTGTGGTTGTGATGGCGGGTGGTGTCCAGCTCTACCTGGACTGGGGCTGGCTCTCGACCAGACTCAGCTGGGATGGAGAGCAGGGGCTCATGGGGAGCACCAGGGGCTCATTCCTCCGCCTCCCTTTACAGCCACCAAGAACTGCAAATTTAGGAGGATCTGGAAACACAAAACACCACGAGGTTGATAGACGAGTCTCAGAGCGTGACTAGATGTGGAAGTTTAAGATGAATATAATAAAGACTTCTTTCCTAAGAGCCAGCAAATCAGCAGCCTCAGCCACACAGATGTCAGCGATACTTAAGTCAGATATTTACACATTTAAAACATAAATTCATTTCAAATGTTCAAATATTCCAATTTTACAAACGGCAATAGCCCAAGTACCGTTTGCTGTGGGTTGTTTTAATTCATATAAACATGTTTTACTCTTCTCTCCCTCACCTCTGTACTTCATACCAACACACGTTGGGACTTTATTGTAGTTGTACTAATTGCCAGTTGTAGTACAACTGCTCTCATGCAGGTATGTTATATTTGTCTGTCACACTATACCAGGCAAGATAATAAGATTTTCTAGTCTATGCACAGTCACTCACATACAACAAATCCAACATACAACAATAAAGTAATATAAATTATGCTTTGTTGTTGTTCGTTTTATTGTTTGTGCGGTTTTTTTGGGGTGTGTGTGTGTGTGACCTTTTAGCTATTAAATTTAAGTTTTATCACCTTTATTTTCTTTCTTAGCCGCAATTTGGTTGACGACGAACAGGGTGACCAGGTCCATACTACCGGAGCCCTGGTGGGGGCCGCACAGGTGGAGCCCCAGGTCTTTCCTCTTTTGTTGCATTTTTCTCTTTTCAAAGAATTCCTGTGAGAAAGGAAAGTGTTGAACGTCACTATTTCACTGAAAAGGAATACAGAAGCTGGTATTTTTGTTGTTGTTGTTGTTGAACAAACAGAGGATCTTTGACTCTTACGCGCTGCTTTTTAGCATCGTTTTTCGCCATCAAGCGGTTCCTATGGAGGAGAGACTTCTTAGTTACAAGCTAACTGCTAAACTTTAGCACATCTAGTGACCGGGGGGAAACCTCACCTCGAACCGCCGACCCAGTTCATTTTAGGGACTGTGACTCTATGAGAGACATAATTTGTGAGAAAAAGTGTGACTCAACATTTAGTGTGTGAGTGGTCATAAGCTAATAATGCCGCTAGCTAACGACGGAAGCTAAAATTATGTGAAACGGCGCGAGCTAATTTCCTCGTGCCGCTGGGAAAATTTCGGAATCGAAGCTTTAATAAAACATTAATTCATAAACGTGGGGTCTTCTGCGCCCCAACTAAACAAAAAAAAAAAGGACATTATTTTTTACGATGAGACAAACAATTTAACTAGTTATGTATCAAGTAATGATGCTGATGGGCTTCATCAGTGGATGAACCCCTTCATTAGCCCAGAAATCATTTTAGCAGGTTTACAGTTTGGAAGGTTTGCTTTGAAAAAAATGAATAGAAACTGCTCACAAATCCAGGACCCCTGGAGTGGTTGATGAATGGGGTTTTTAGTTGATTTGTGGGTTTTGGAGAAAAAAAAAAGTAATTTTCAGGGTGTGAGATATAAGTCGTACCTTCAAATTTTGTTAATTTGTGGCCACGAGTTACAACTCCTTCCCTCAATTTAGATATTTTGAGGCCACAAGATTTGCCACCATTACTCAATCTTTTGGCTAGATTGTGCTCGCTCAGTATGTTGTGTTTTGCTATGTTCAGTTGGTGGAACCTTAAGCTTTACTTTGAAATGACGCCCCGGAAGTTCCGCTCTCCGAGCAGCGGCACTTGAGGGCGCTGGTGCGGACGGCAGCGGGATGTAGCGGTTCATATCTGGCTAGTCCCACACATCAGCCGCGCTTCCCGGAGTCCGTCTGTCTTTCGCGCGGACGCGGTGAGCCAGCTCCGGGGATGGGTGTTGTACGGATGGTCGGTAAGGACGTCTGAGGTCTGGAGAGGAAAAAAAATGTCCAACATCCTGGATGCGGCGTCCAGAGTGAGATGGGACCGCGCGGCTGCGGCGAAGCGAGCCGTGTTTCTTGCGGTTGCTGCCTACGGCGTCAGGACGCTTTACCCCGTCATCTGCAAACAGCTCAGCAAAAACAAACATAACGGGACCGACCGGCGGGCTTCGCGGGCTGAGAACGGTTCCGCGTGCTCGGTGAAATCGCAGCTAGAAGCGGCGGGCCGGCAGAAATCATCCCCGGGGGTGAACGCACAATTTTTCAAGCAGATCCTGGAACTTGGTAGGATCCTCTTCCCTAGGCTTGTGTCCAGAGAGCTCGGCTTGCTCTCCTTGCATTCGGTGGCGTTGATATCTCGGACGTTTCTGTCTATCTACGTCGCCAGCTTGGACGGTAAGATCGTGAAAACCATCGTGGAGAAGCAGCCCCGGAGCTTCATCCTCCAGCTGGTCAAATGGCTCCTCATCGCCATCCCGGCCACGTTCGTCAACAGCGCCATCCGGTACTTGGAGTGCAAGCTGGCTCTGGCCTTCCGCACGCGGCTGGTGAACCACGCATACCGGACCTACTTCACCGACCAGACCTACTACAAAGTCAGCAACATGGACGGCAGACTCGCCAACCCGGACCAGTCTCTCACCGAGGACGTCATGATGTTCTCCCAGTCGGTGGCCCACCTCTACTCCAACCTCACCAAGCCCATCCTGGATGTGATGCTCACCTCTTACACGCTGATCCAGACCGCCCGGGCCAGGGGGGCCAACGCCACCGGGCCGACCCTGCTGGCTGGGCTGGTGGTCTTCGCCACAGCTAAGGTCCTCCGCGCCTGCTCGCCAAAATTTGGGAAGCTGGTGGCTGAGGAGGCGCACCGGAAGGGCTACCTGCGCTACGTGCACTCCAGGATCATCGCGAACGCGGAGGAAATAGCCTTCTACAGGGGGCACAAGGTAGGATCCCACCACGCTAACGGAGCTGTGAGCCTGTCAGAACGAGGAGGACTCGTTCTCAGGAGAACCACTTCCTGATCAACCACAGTCAATAGCAGTTCTTGTGGCGTCCCAGGTGCGCACATCTGGTGGCCTTCGTGTAAATCCAGGAGAAGTTGTTCAAGTCATTTCCAGGCCTGCGGGCGTTTTTGAAAAATAGATAATGACAGAAAGTTTAGGGGAAATTTCTAGCAGGTACCTGAACGTTTGTAAATTTGTAGTTTGACAAAGATCAGCTCCTTTTCTTCTTCCTGACTCGTTCTAAGCCTGATTTGATGATAAGAGGTGTTCATTTCCACATGGATCTCTCTGTTTGCATTTGTGAACAGAGTTTTCTGAGAATGACTGGAAATGAAGATTCCCCTCACATGTCTGTAATATGTGTGTAAAGACGTGAATGAACCCTGCTAGCAAGACACCAGTAAGGGAAGATTGTTTCGAATGGGTTCCGTGTCTCCGTTGGAGGGACTTCATGTCTGTGTCAATGTAATTCAAGACATCGGTGGTCAATAAAAACACCCGACGTTCTGTCCCTGTCAGGTGGAGATGCGCCAGCTGCAGAAGTGCTACCGGGCTCTGGCGGACCAGATGAACCTGATCCTGTCCAAACGTCTCTGGTACATCATGATCGAGCAGTTCCTCATGAAGTACGTGTGGAGCAGCAGCGGTCTGGTCATGGTGGCCGTGCCCATCATCACCGCCACCGGCTTCGCTGACAACCGTAGGCCACAAACCTTCCTTTGTCAAACCCCAGCAGATTTGTCGTCCGTTGTTTAACACACATGCCTGGTAACTTTTACGACTGCGTCTTTAACGCATCAGACTTGAGGGTCATTAGCATCTCCAAACCAACAGCGACTGCTTTCCCCTCAAACTGGAACTGATTAGTATGCGTGAAAACAGTCGCTGCCTCCCACAAATCCCTGATGACATTTCAAGCTCTGGCTGATTCCCTTTGTTTGCTGATTAGTAATACTACCGTGCCACTTTCCCCCCGTGGTCTTCTCATACCCGCAATGTGAGGGGGTGTGACACTGTGGTTCTTCAGCTGTGTTCCTGACCTGAAACTCTGCGTCCGTCCTCCAGAAACAGCCGACGGTCATACCCAGGTGATGGTGAGCGAGAGGACCGAGGCCTTCACCACCGCCCGTAACCTTCTGGCCTCGGGAGCCGATGCCATTGAGAGGATCATGTCCTCCTACAAAGAGGTGAGGACCCTCCACGCTTCGTTTCTGGTTGGTCTGAAAAGAATCAAAACTTCTGATTTACGCACCAGCTTAAAAAAAAAAAAAGTTAATATTTTGTAGGAACTTTTGAGATTAGACGTAGTGATGCACTGATCTGTCAGCCATGCATCAGAATCATCTGACCTTTGATCAGCCATTAGAGGACAGATTGCGTTCAACCAACGGCCAGTAAAGTTGGACGATTATATTGTTTCAAAAGTTGTAGGACTGAATCAGCCCTCAGAGATGGTGCAGTCAAGGGCTGAAAGCTTTAGAATAATTATTAATAATTGAACTGCTACCAGCACAAAAAGGGGAATAAAGATCATTAAAAAAACATCAACAATCACATTGGCAAAGAAAAAAAAAACAATTGTGGCTACAAGGTTGAGGGGATGAGTTTTATCTCATGGCCATGAATTGTGATGATTGGCTGAAAGGTTTCGAATTAGTCATTTTTATGCCGATTTTTTTCTTCCCCCCGGCAGAGAAAGAGGAAATAATGATTTAAAATAACTACAACAACATAAACTAAGGTTTTGATAAACAAGTTAACAACTGCTGCATTAGTTAGCATATACACATTTCTGTCTAGGTTTAGTTGATGCAACAGGCATGTTTCTTTGTTTAATAATCCGTAATAATCATAATGGAGGAGGTTGTCTGGGACCTCCCAGACGTCGAGGAAGTCCCAGTTTGTGGAGGATTGTAGGACAGCGCCCCAAAAACATCAAGTAACACCTGATTAAGAACGGGAAAATCTGAAGAGCTGAGCCGGTTTGTTTTTTTTAAGTAAGGTTCACTCTTTCTGGGAAATATCAACAACATCATGCAGCGCTCATCAGCAGAGGGAATTTATCTGTCATTGCAGCAGCTTTAGATTTGGTTGATTGTGCTTAAATTTGTCATCTTGTGTTTAAAAAAAGAAGAAGAGAGGATTTGCCGTGTCAAGACGGACAGTTGGTCCATGTCACTGTCCAGGGTCTGAGTGGGCAAGAGGCTGAACAGATGGACGAGTGGGTGGATGAACAGACGGAATGAGTGACAGATGCATACAGCATCTCTCGCGAGTAGTTTGCCTCCATGTGAGACTCTCCTTTATGCGCAGGATTCCAGACTGAAAGAGCAAAGAAGGAAATCACAGAATGAAAGACCTTGTTCATCAAGGGCCAAATCCCTGATCTCTAGTTGCATTAAAAATAGCCAGACCCATTCATGCCGTCTCTCTCTCTCTCTCTCTCTCTCTCTCTCTCTCTCTCTCTCTCTCTCTCTCTCTCTCTCTCTCTCTCTCTCTCACACTCAGCCTGAATTTCAAGGTCTAAAAGAGGATTTGGCTGTATTGCGGTACGGCTGGTATGTACCTAATCGTATGCCCACCTGTTAGTGGATGCATTTTTACAGGCGTTGGACTCATTGCTGTAGAGTTTGAGCAGGTGAACTTGTGTGACTACCTTCAGTCCGTCAGTGCTGGACTTGGTTTGTGATGTCGGCGGTGAAGAGGAGGGATTGAAACTCTTTTGAGAGCGTGAGGAGGTAGTTGTCAGCCTCGTGAAGTGTGAGTCACCTCATCTCAAAAAGCCTCCCATTGTAGAATTATTGTCAACACGACTCTCCAGACACACAGCAGTTGCCGTCAGATGTTGTAAAAGTGAATTATTTCAGCAAGTCGGTGTGTGTAGATTGCTGTGGCTGTCTGTGGTGTCAAAGCCTTCCCCGGAGGGCACCAGTTTTAGCTGGAGTTCAGCTCTGCTCTGACTGCGGTAGACGTGCAGCAGCAAGCCTCTGCTTGTATTTCCAGGAGATGTTCATGTGTGCCTGTGCCAGTAAACAGGAAGTGGAGATAGGGCACATTCTTGCTCACACTTCTGTGCCAGCTCCTAATTTGCAGTGTGTAGGTTTGCATTCATGTGTGTGTGCAGTGGTCAGATGGCCTGCTGACATGTCCAGGCTCGTGTTGGATTCATCCTCCATGTTGCTCCCCCCCCCCCCCCCCCTTTATGTTCCACAGAGGTGCATGTGATCTCCCTGCTGCACCTGGATGTTAATGTTTTCCTTGTTTCTTTTTAGAAGAGATTAAAAACTGTGTGATGAATGAAGTAATGATAATAATAATAATAATAATAATAATAACATATACGGTGTAGTCCAAATGTTTATGACCAGTTCATTTTCTTTAAACTTGATGCTAAATATGGCAAAACGTGCTGTTCAGCTGCACTTGTTATTGTGTTGTTACATAACGTGTAGCACAAAACATAAACTTCAGACGCTGCAGTGCTTATTATGTTTGTCCAAAGCTGTCAAAAGACAGCGGAACACAGCTCGGCTGGAACCACATGAGCTTTATCACTGTGTTCATTTTAATTGCATTGGTTTAAAGGAACACGCTGTCTCCTTGGGAAGAGGCTTCATTTCCATCCTCCCCAGAGAGACCCTCCACTCCCTCCTCTGTGCTGCATCAAGACCTGCAGACACCAGCGGAGCCACTGGTTAGCTTAGCACAGTGAATGGTCCCGAATGGGAAGTGTTAGCATACCTCTGCCAAAAGTCACCAAATGCACTTCTCCAGAATAGACTTTGAAACAAACAAGTGCTGTGCATAAAATTGAAATAATGTAAAATTACAAGATATCGCAATTTTGCAATCAGACACTTAGCCGGATCTACTTTTCTGTCAAAACTGCTGAGATTCATGATACCCTCGGCCAAGAAAACTTTAGTTGATGACTACAACAGCGACTGTGACTAATTGCAGCCGATTTTATGAGAGGATACCTTGTATGTTAGCGTTTGATAGCAGTATTACTGCTACCCCCTCCTCATCTTCATCGTGTGAAGCGAACTAATGGATCTCTCTGGGTCTCCGCTCCCTGATGCACACACAAATGAAGGGTTTCTATCTACTTGTCTGGCTCTGGGGAGGATGGTCATTAAGCTTATTTCCCACAAGGTTGGTGTGTTCCTTTAAATCTCTAGCTAGCGAGTCTTGAATAGAACAAGCAGAAGATGTGAAATCTTCCTGACTGTCCAGAGTGCCTTCACCCAGGGCTTAACCTCGCTGTGAATAATCCCCCATCTGTTGATCTTTCAGCCTGCACTTCTGCATCTCTCTCTCTCTCTCTCTCTCTCTCTCTCTCTCTCTCTGCTGTTCAACACCTTTTAGGCCAGTGAAAGGATGATTATCAATGAACTGGCCAGATATGTCATAACTGATTTGCCCTCCTCGATGGAGCACAGTGCTGTTTTTTTTTTTGTTTGTTTTTTTTGTTTTTTTGTTTTGTTTTTGAGCAGCAGGCTTAAACTGCTTGGACAAGTGCTGGTTAGGTGGTGGCATGTTCTACATCAAATATGAAAACGCACAGTGTAAAATATGGAATTTCTCTCCTTCACAAGTGTCTAATAACGCAAATGTGCTTTGCAGTAAGACTGTCAGGAAGTGGGCACCGACTTCAGTGATTATTTGGATGCACTACATTGTAATTATGACAGTCACATCATGAAGGTTGAATGTCAAGTGTTTCATTTCAGATGCCCGTATTGTCTTTTCATGTTCAAACTGATTCTTGATTGTATCTTTATGACAGGGACCTCGTCTTCAGTTTCTGGGTTGTCTGTCACCCTCTTATTTTCAGAGTTGGTTAGGTCACTCGTGCGCTCCACCACGGCTCTACAACAACAGGCTCTTTATTAGAGCTTAATTGGGCTCGTTATCTCGTCACCATTTTTCATTAGAAACACACGCCCTTCGTTTGTGTTTTGCTGTCCGTCTGTCTTTCTCATCTCAGGCTCCACGTGGCATCCGCGAATTCCCAGAACCGCTGTTTGTTGTTTTAATATAATCAAGCTGTGTCAACAGCCTGCATTGTCTCGCTGCAGGGTCCAGCACCGACGCCAAATCAAGGGGATCCGTTTTCCCTTGGTTTTTCCTTCCTCTTTTAATTTCCTTGCTCAACACCTTGTGGTTGCAAACAAAGGATTTTCTTTGATGTATTTGGTGTTGTCTTGTTGTTTGTAGCCCCGTGTACTCTCTCAATTAGCTAAACGCCTAAATCACCTCAGCACAGCTGCCGTATTTCTGTTATTCATCCACTTCCTTTAGCGTAAAATAAAGTTTGATTTTAAAGGACATAACGAAATGTGAGTGGTGACACATCTCCTGGTGGATATATTTTTTGATCTTTTTTCCACATTAGTAGTGTTTAGTATTTTGAAACTGGCCCTTCTGATGAGGACATAAAAGTCCAACACTCTCAGTTTCACCAGCCATGAATGTGACCCACATCAGCCTCATGGCAGGTCATGCCAGCATTCCTCTTGTCATTCACAATAGAATGACCTTTGACCTCTATGTGTGTTGTGACAGGTCACAGAGCTGGCAGGCTACACTGCACGGGTCCACAACATGTTTGTGGTGTTCGAGGACGTTCAGAGGGGTATTTACAAGCGCTCCTCTGTGTCAGCCACGACGGGAGGGGAGAAGAAGAACAAGCCTGAGCTGCACATAGACGGACCACTGGAGATCAAGGGTGCGCTTGCACTGCTTCACACAGCCACTTTAAGAGAACCAATTGCAAGAGCGTCACAGTTAGTTCCCAGCCCAACAGGCCAGTGGCAGCCAGCCTCCACGTATGCTTGGTTACTGTTGCTATGGCCGTTACCAATTCTGCTCTCTGGAGCAGGCGGTAGGATGGTCAGTTAGCCCCGTTGCATGGTGTGCACTTAAGTAACCCCAGTTCAAGTCAAGAATAGAGACTACGGACTTTTCTCATTGATTCCAGAACAATCTTAATTTGCAAACATTAGCTTAGCGTTGAGGTAAAATGCAGGTCCATCGTCACGTCTCTCTGTCTCCCCAGAAACACAGTTTCACTTAAAAATTGTAGTTGTGTGCCAACTCAGTCCTTTGGGGGTCAACTTGCATAAACTGATGATAAATTATGATCAAAATATTATTTTTAAGCAATGAACAGTATCAAGGTCAAAGTTGAGATTCATTGCACAAGATGTCGCCGTGTAAACATCCCAGAATGAATCCCCTGCTATTAAGCTAAGAGATAAGTAAAGTGGAAAGGGATTTTTCTGCTTTAACCCCATAATTCAAGCTCCGCTGGTATTATCCCATCCACAGCCAAGCTTATGCCTCGACGGAGAGAGTTTAATCCTTTATTTCTGCTCTGATACACTGTCGCTCCCTGACCCATCTCCTGCCTGCCCGCCTCCACAGGTGAAGTGATAGATGTGGACAATGGCATTGTTTGTGAGAACGTCCCAATCATCACCCCCAACGGGGATGTAGTCGTCTCAAGCTTGAATTTTAAGGTACGTCAGTCCTTTTCTCTTCCACTGTATTCTGCCATTCCTTTAACATCCTTTTGTTCTGTGTCCTCTTCAGAAGCCTTTCAAAAGTGACCCAGCATCAAACCACCTCGTCTTACACTCAAAAGGCCTTTAGCCTCCCTGAGAAATCTGGGTGATGTGGCGTTCATTAGCATTTAAGAACTCCCCGCAGTCTCATTAGGAAACACTTTTATCCTGCGTTTGCTCCCCTCCGGCTTTTGGCTGGATTGTCGAGAGCTGTGGAGCGTGTTTGTGTTGCTCTCATTGAGAAGGGCTGCATTTGCTCACCGCAAAGTGCAACAGTTGTGATTTATTACAACAAACTTGATGATTGTGCGCACCGGTGTGTAAATTCATAACCAAGCATACAAACGTGCGACAAAAAAACACGACGAATACAGACTAGCGCCACCTGATGGAGTGGAGAGGCGTCTCTTGTCACATAGATCACATGCGTTAAACAACCTCTGGCTGAAGTTTTTATGGGGTACACACACACACACACACACACACACACAAAAAACACTCGTCCGTCATGGGGGCCACTTCTTTGGTGGTGGTTTGCCGTGTCTCGGTATGTAGGGAGAGCTGTTTGTCCTGAAGTACATAACTTGCCTCGGGTGGCACCATGTGTCATTCATATAAGGGGAATAATTGTGTTAGCTCTATTTCATGCTGATTACAACACATGAACCAGGATCACATGTCAGCTGGCAGACACTGAAGAGTGTGACGTTAGAGGCCAGTCGAGCCATGTTGTCACTCAGGTGAAAACACTTTCTCGTGACACAAATAGAGCATAGAATTATGCATGAAGGATCACACCCTCTGACTCCGCCTCGTTGTTTTGGTGCAATTGAGATGAATAAATTCTCTCCATCTCACAGGTGGAAGAGGGAATGCACCTGTTGATCACGGGGCCCAACGGCTGTGGAAAAAGCTCCCTCTTCCGGATCCTCAGTGGTTTGTGGCCTGTCTATGGTGGACGGCTACACAAACCCTCTCCTCAACATATGTTCTATATCCCCCAGAGGTATACAAGCACAGGAAATCACACACACACTCCTTATCCTTCTATCGTACCGCACTCAGGTGCACAACTGTAGGGTTTGATCATTGTAGCAGTGAAGCATATCAGTAATCTAATCCATTGTAACAGGAACTCTGTGTGTGTGTGTGTGGCTGACAAAAAGAAACCAGAGCTCTGGCCACAGTGAAATATTTACCATACAGACAAGACTTTAATGCTCTCAATTAGAACCTGTGATGGTTGCTCTTGCAAATCATGACATATAGAAACATCTCATGTAGACAAGATAGTTTCCTGCCACTAGTCTTCCCCCAGAAATAAGAACAATCCTTAGTTTGGTGGCGTAGTTGTGGAATGATGTGGGATTGTGGGAGTGAACACTCACCATTGAATCTGAGGTATTTGGAATTAGAAAGCACTTTGATGTTTTACTTTTGTCACAATAAATCAGTCCTGCGCACAGCACTGTTCTTCTATCTGTAGACATTTTGCTGCAAAGTTTATTCACGCCAAATAGACTGTTGTTATCGACTGGAACGCTTGAGATGTGAAGAATGTGTGTTTTAAACTTTTCCTCACTTCTTCTTTTGGAATGCAGTTAACTCCTGGTGCAAGTTCCCACCAAGTTTAGCATTCTAAAGTAAATTTCTTGCTAAATACGCTAACGCTAAATGCTACACGGTAATATCCCACTGTTGAACTACATTAGGCCTGATAATCCAAAAGAGCAGGAAACCCAAACAAAGACAGGAAGTAAATGGAAGTAAGTGCCAGAAGCATCGTTAAGTGTGACTGCTCATCAGATCTGACGTGCGGTGCTCTCTCTCTTGATTGAGTGTCCCTCACTGCCTAGAGAAACAGGAGCTTACGGTTGAAAGCACAGTTTTGTATTAGTTCCATGCCTCAGCTGTGTAGTTTAGGCAATGCACATCGGTTTCCTTCAACCACAGTGGTGTTTGCATCGAGGGGACGTGAGGGAAACGTGTGAAGTGAATACTGTGAACCACAGCTGACCTGAACGTCAACCTACAAACTTAATCTTACCCGGGGATGTTTAGAGCTGCAAACTCAGTTGACACCCTCCTGCAGGGCAGTAAATATTTTATACATAAGATGAGATGGCCACCTGGTCGCTGTAACACAAGCTAACACGCTAGGAACACAGCAGGCACAATGAAGGCTTTTGTCTTTCCCCATTTGTTCTTGAAGTGTCTGGAAGTTGCTCCCTTTTGTTCACGCACACCTTGTGTTTGTATCTCCCTCTCTTTGGGTGTCTCAATGGAATCAGAAAAAAAAGACTAAGTGGAGGTGTGTGTGTGTGTGTGTGTGTGTGTGTGTGTCTGTGTGTGTGTTTCTCCAGGCCCTACATGTCCATGGGTTCACTACGGGACCAGGTGATCTATCCAGACTCAGTGGAGGACATGGCTGCCAGAGGCCTTAGTGACAAGGACCTGGAGGCCATCTTGGACATCGTCAACCTCAACCACATTGTCACCAGAGAAGGAGGTATGACAAATGGTGTGAGTTTTGACACACAAAAAAGAAGCTTACGTAAAAGTTTTTGACAACTTGAAGTTACTTCAAATCTGGAGACGATATGTAAATATCAAGTGAAACGTGTTTAAAAATTGATTTTCAAAGTCTAAATTGCTTCTGCAGTTAGGGGTTTGGTGATTTTGGAATAAAAAGACTGTGTTAAGTGCAGCAGCCAGTTGCATGATCTCATTCACGCGTAGCGCCGTTTAATCTGTGGCTAATTGGCAGCTAGTCCCTCTTATTGCCCAACAAACATGCCTATTGTTGAGAGGCGTGCAGAGCTTAGTGCTGCAGGAGGCTTTAATGTTTGAATGGCTTCACTGTGAAAATGTTAAGAAGACTTTTGATTGCACACCTAAATGTACTTGCACGCTTCCATTCATTATCGGTCAGTGCCATATAACAGCTAACGAGGTTCTGCTGAGTCTTTATCAGTCTTTCAGTGCTTCTTTCTCATGGTTGCTAATGAGAGACTAAGCTCATCTTTGACCAGTGTTCTCTGAGGCTTGCTTTCCTTAAGTGCTCTTGATGTTGTTTAAGATGTCACCATCAATATAGAAATACTACAATATTTGTTGTAAACAGCAACGGTCCCAAAATATCTTGGGGTCCAATCACAAGTGTTTCTGTCGTTGTCTTCTTTTGTTTCAGGCTGGGACGCTGAGCTGGACTGGAAGGATGTGCTGTCGGGAGGAGAGAAGCAGAGGATGGGCATGGCTCGCATGTTCTACCACAAGTAAGCAGATACAGGCTTGTTGCTTGTTGGTGCGATTTCCCATCCATCCATCCATCCATCCATCCATCCATCCATCCATCCCTCCCTCCATCCATCCATCCCTCCATCCATCCATCCATCCATCCATCCATCCATCCCTCCATCCATCCATCCATCCATCCATCCCTCCCTCCCTCCATCCATCCATCCATCCCTCCATCCATCCATCCATCCATCCATCCCTCCATCCATCCATCCATCCATCCATCCATCCCTCCCTCCATCCATCCATCCATCCATCCATCCCTCCCTCCATCCATCCATCCATCCCTCCATCCATCCATCCCTTCATCCATCCATCCATCCCTCCATCCATCCATCCCTCCATCCATCCCTCCATCCATCCATCCCTCCATCCATCCATCCATCCATCCATCCATCCCTCCCTCCATCCATCCATCCCTCCATCCATCCATCCCTTCATCCATCCATCCATACATCCCTCCATCCATCCATCCATCCATCCCTTCATCCATCCATCCATCCATCCATCCATCCATCCCTCCATACATCCATCCCTCCATCTTCTCCCTCTTCTCCTGTTGAGGGTGGTGGGGGTGGAGCCTATCCCAGCAGCCTTCCCCCTGGACAGGTCACCAGTCCATGGCAGGGCCAACACATAGAGACAGACAACCATTGGCTCTCCCAGCCACGCCTACGGTCAATTTAGAGTCTGGATTAACCTGGTCCCTCTTGATGTCTTTGGACTGTGGAGGAAGCTGGAGTACCAGAGAGAACCCAGCAGGAACAGGGAGAACATGGAGGCTCACCCAGAAAGACCCCGTGCTGCAGCCGGGGCTCCACCCACAACCTTCTTGATGGGGGGCCACAGTGAGGACCACTGCTCCACCGGGCCGCCCTTGTGCGACATTATTCAATTCAATTCGAAGAAACCATTTCTTCTTGGCATGTCACATCACGTAGAGATCAAATAGTATTCATGAATATGAAAACGAAAGCAAAAATGTCCTTTTTTTGAAAAGGTAGATTATATGCATTTACTAGTCTATCTATGCAGAAACCATGCGTGAGGCTGTTGATGGTCCTGCTCCTCCGTACATCTCAGGACACTTCACCTCTAGACAACTCCGATCTTTAGACCTCTGTCTTTTATGTGTCCCATCCACAAATCTAGCTGTGACTGTGCTTTCACCGTCCGCTCCTCGTGCCTCTGGAGCAGCCTGTTAATTTATTAATATGCAGGTTTAAATGCATTTCAGGACTCCTCTCCCAGTAACGGGACAGTTGATACATTCTGGTTTACTGCTTGTTGTTTATTGTATCTGCAACCTGTGCAGCACTTTGTAATTGAGGTTTTAGAAGTGCTATATAAATTACATTTTACTTACTTATTTAAACGATCTTATTTATGTGCATTAATGGCCTTAATACATAGTAACTGCCCTCTTTTTTCTATGCTCAGGATTTTGTTACCGTAGCTTTGAGCTACTAACAGGATGATATTAAACAATTGCAACTGTTCCCATTGTGTACGTCAGGCCTAAATACGCCCTCTTGGATGAGTGCACCAGCGCTGTGAGCATTGACGTGGAGGGAAAAATTTTCCAGGCCGCCAAAGATGCCGGCATCTCCTTGCTCTCCATCACACACAGGCCGTCGCTCTGGTATGACAGATCTCATCTGTGGTTGTTTTTAAAGGGAAATGTAGATAGAGGTTGGGTTTTTTTGTATCTCATCACAATCTGGTCAATTTACTCTTATGTTCTGTGTGCCTGCAGGAAGTACCACACCCACCTGCTGCAGTTCGACGGTGAAGGGGGCTGGCGTTTCGAGCAGTTGGACACGGCGACCCGCCTCTCCCTCACCGAGGAGAAGCAGCGGCTGGAGACCCAGCTGGCCGGCATCCCCGAAATGCAGCAGCGCCTTAACGAGCTCTGCAAGATCCTGGGAGACGACTCTGTGCTCAAAACAGCTGAGGAGTGAGAGAGGGGGAGGGGGAGGGCCCTGGGGGTGACAAACACAAGGGGGAAGAGGAGAAGTAGGGGTAGAAAGAAAAGGAATCAGTGGGCTTTTTCTTTTTTGTGCTCAATAGATTTTTTTTTCCAGCTTTTTCTTTTATGCCGAGCCTCTCCTTTTTCAAAAAGCAGAGCTCTTCTCCTCCCCCACTTCTCTTTATCCCCCCTCCCCCCCCCGCCTCAGTCTGGGAAGTGAAGGGGGACGGCAATGTGGATTTACAAGTATTATTTCCCTTTATAATGCAGACAAACTGCACACTCTGCTGCAGGTTTTAAAATGTTTGGTCATCATTTTCAATTTCTCTTTGGCACGAAATAAGTTGCAAACGGTCAAACGGATGAATTAAGTGTGCGATGCACTGATTCATACGGAGAAATTCAAGTGGGGTTTTTTTTTGTCTCATGAAGGTGTGAGACATTTTAAGGCGGATACGTTTGTTTTAAACAGTAGCACTTTACTCTGCGTCTAGAGGGCTCGTTTTTGTTTGTTTGTTGTGGTAGATGACAGTGACAACAATGAGTTTTAGTTCGTTTTACTGTAGAACCACTAAATTATGTCATAAACAGTATTCCACGCCCAGGACGACGGGTTGTGCAGGATTTGTTTTTACCTCCTTAATTTAGCAGTAGATTTTACAACTAAATGTGACCTTTTAAGAGAAAATGTCACTTTATGCCTTTTGTTGTTTTTCTTGTACATAGCAGCCATGCAATCCCTGCCCTTGTGTTACCTCATCCTCGCCCTGAATCAGGTTTTCTCAACATTTCGAACGTCTGGCTCAGGTGGCAGTCTTACACGAGGCCGAGGCACAGGAAAGAAAAAAAAAAGAAGAAGAAGAAGAAGAAAAAAAGCCATCTTGTGCCGGTGATCGGAGGGATTAGTGACGCAGGTTTGAGTCCAAAAGGATTCGTCTCTGGTTTATTGAACAAACACGGTGATGAGAGGAGCCTGGCGGCGAACGGTCACATTCAGACAGGTCAGACTATCTAACTGTCAGACACACTCACCGGCCACCTGTGTTGACACAAAACACACTCGTGTGTCTGCCGTGCGTCAGACGTCTGCCTTGTCAGCGGTGACTCTACGTGACATTGAGCTGATACACCAGAGCTGAGCGCTTAAGAAAGAAGACGTACAGCCTTTATTTCCTCCTTTGTCTCAGTGAGAGCCCATTATCTCGTAATATCAAGGTTAGGATTGCAGATAACCCCCACGTAGGATATTACATGAGGCCTTACTGGGTCTACTTACCCTACTTATAGACTGTGGTCGGAAGATTAGGGGTCAGATCATTGTCTTCACAGCTCATTTTTAACTCAAGTACACCCCGTGCACATGTAGCTGCCCAGGGGAACTGTTGCCTCATCACTTTTTTTTGTTTTCCTGGCCTCAGCGGAAAGAAATCACCTGCGTCAAATTGAATAAATCAGTTCAAAGGCGGCTTCAGATGGGTGATCTGCAGCAGTGGGAACTGGTTCGCTTCACGTGTCTGAAGCCGTTTCCTGGGATCCGAGAGGCCGGACGTGTCAGCTCGCTGAGTGCAGAAATCCCATGTTTTTTCTTGGTATTGTCGGCCCTGCCAGCTCCTTCAGATGACAACCATGGCTCAGGGAATAGGGAGTCTCTGTCAGTGCAGTGGCCAAGAACAGCAGCGGATCTTTGGTGTGGGAGCTCTCTCTCTCTCCAAAGACTGCAAGCACGTTACAGTCACTGTCTGTGTCTTTCTTTTAGTTAGTTAATGGTCCCACAAACAGACCACTTAGGTCGCACCGCTCATTGCAGGATATCAACACAGAAGAAGGGCTGTGCCCCAGCATGGATGCTGTGGATGTGGCCTCCCATCTCTGTGTGTGTTGCATGGCTGTCTTGGAATTTTGCAAGTAGGGGGACTCCCTAACAGGAACTGGCATTAAGGCCTCATCTACACTAATGTTTTCATTTTAAAAGGCGTAAAGGCAGCTTGCGTCCACACACGTCCACCTGGACCAGAGCTTTGAAAACTCTGCTGAGCCTCGTACTTTTGTGGGATGCTTTGTTCAGTGGAAGGCAACAACGTAGACCTCTACAGTAACGGACGTCAGCATGTGGGGAAACAGCCTTGATCGTCACCCGTTAACGCATCGTGGATCAGGATGTTCAGTGTCTTTTCTCACTGAAGCTGTGCAGTTAAATTCTGCAATTTATCGTGCGACGTCTACGAAAGCCCCCCCCCCGTGCTGATGGCGCCGAAATGGTCCGGTCAGTTACTCTTATTTCATTGTTAGGGACGAACGTGTAGAAACATATGATTTGGATTGAGCTGAGACACAGATTTAAGAAGAAAGGGATTTTAAAGAATCTTGACGTTCGTCATGGAGAAACGTTCCAGACGAAAGAGACGTGAGTTTTCTTTTCCTCTGGGTGGCTACCGTTCAAACGGAAGCAGAATAGTGACGGCGGTGGTGGTTCAGCTGGTGTCAGAGCCATGATCCCCATTTGTCTGTTCATGGGAACTCAAGTGTGATACTGTGAAATTAGGGGTTCTCTTACTTTAACAATTTTGTCTTTAGTTTAAAAGAAGCGGTGTGTTTTCCTGTGACGGTTGTAAGCCGTGAGTCGGACGTGTGTAACCTCGACACACGGCGTCAGACGTCCGCATGGACGCGTACAGGATGTGACAGAACTGACGGAAAGTTGAGCAGGTGATCGAAATGACCTGTGTTCAGAAAGCACACGAGTGCTGCGCGCACCTTCACCTTCGCTCTGAGAGCTGGAATCCCTCAGGGATCAAGTCTGTGTGTGGTTTCAAAATGGAGCCTCAAACAAGGGCAGCACAGGAGTCAGCGATGTCACTGGCCTCCCGCCGGTTAACCACTATTTTGTTCATGCGCTGCTGTTTTGTTGGCCTACTTCCTGTCGCAGAATGGACAATCAATGACATCATCATCAGCATAGAAACAACTGCACTGCAACCTCTCGCCGATACCTGAATACATTTGGTGTGAAACTTCCCACATTGTTGCGAATGTAGCAACTCCCTCAGGCCTGGGCCGCATCCATGAAAACCTGGTTTATATCTGTGAAGCCCCGGGGAACCTCCTCAAATGTACATGTAGGGATGACTTGGATGCTGCTTAGGATTATAGCTGCTCGGTTGCTGACGGACAGATTTTATTTTCCTCCAAAACGTGTATTTAAAAGGCAGCGTGTTCCTTTAATATCTGAAGGAGCCGCGTTTCTCTGCGACGCTCCCGTCAGATGTTACTGGACGTGGCTGCAGGCCCCGGAGGGGCTCGTTAGTGCGGCTCTGTTGAGTGGAGGGCCGACGGGCCTCTGAATGATGCTGAGTCTGACACTAGAACAGGAGCGCCGCGCAGGCACCGTCAGAAACACTGGGATGATAAATGATGAGGTGGTGTGTTTTCATGAACTCGCTCTGGTTGAAGTTAAAGGGCTCACGTTATGACGAAGCACTTTTTCAGTGTGAGTGCATACAAATATTTGAACTCTAAAATAAGAGAGCCAGGTCTTTGATTGGAGCTGGCTCGCTCTGTTGTCTTGTGGCTCCACGAGCCTTCCAGTTTGATGCCCCTTAGCGCATCACAAGGGGCTTTGAGTTGCAACCGGAGCTGCATCGTTGAAGCCCCTCGCAGCGGAGGAGGGGATGCAGGGGGTTTCTGAGCGACAGAGTTTACTGTCCTCCACAACTGCGGCCATTTGCTGCTCATTCAGAACTTCACGCTCAACGATGACACTGGAAAAGCCTCGTGATGTGGCCCCTTTAAGTTGTACGCTGCTCATTGGTCCGCTGTCTTGAAAAACTGGACTTTATTGACACTAAACTCAACATTTCCCTGTCAAGATGAACCCCGCTATTGCTGGGCTGCTAATGTATATTCTTAAAACTTAACATGCATAACAAGGTACTTCCAAATACATTCCTAATATTTAGCTTTTCAAGTGGATGCATATTTACATTCACGTGACTATTAGAGCCCGCTTGTCAGTGAAAGGTACTGAGCCTCCGGGGAAGTCGCTCCTGACTTGCGGAGGAACTCTGAGGTTTTGGTTGGAGGGCTCACAGCTTTACCCCCGTGGTTCGCTATCACTGCTCTCAAAGCACCATCAGTGCAATAATGCATCAGTATACAAAGAGAGCAACCAGCTGGTGAAGACGGTGGAAGCCCCTAAGCCCCTAAATAGACTACTGCATGTGTGCAGACTGCCTCCAAGTGGCAGAAAGTAACACTGCAGTGTAAAGATGCCCCTTTAAGATGCTTCTGCATGTAGCAAAGCCTCTTTTTACACGAACTAACTGGATTAAGAATTGTTTTTTTTGTGTGTGCATGGAACCTCATCATTTTTGTATCCCTTTAGGAGACAAGTCAAGAGGGCGGAGGGTGCCTGACGCTCTGTACGACTGCTTACATCACGAACCAATCTTTGATGCGCCCAACTCCCTTTTTGTAAGATTGTAAGAGATTGAATGTATCAGTCGAAAGGTTACGAAGGTTTCCTTTACGTTTGCTCATTTTATAATTGTCTGGATAGTGCATGTGACATGATTTGATTGTGGCGTGTACAGTG
The DNA here is from genome assembly GCF_037954235.1 of Aulostomus chinensis. Classification (NCBI taxonomy): domain Eukaryota; kingdom Metazoa; phylum Chordata; class Actinopteri; order Syngnathiformes; family Aulostomidae; genus Aulostomus; species Aulostomus chinensis. The sequence goes on along the minus strand of NC_141323.1, from coordinate 5,102,711 downwards.
GGATTGAACTGTGAGAACAGAAGGTGTTGTGAGTATAATCAATAGATGTATTGATTAATCTGCCCTGCGCCAGGAGAGCGTCACGCTCTTCGCCGTGACTCCAGGGGGCTTCGTTCATGATCAAACTTCTCTTACCTGCAACCGTTTATAGTTTCGACCCAAGCCTGCATTCCTGGGATCTCAGTGTGCATGTTTAGGATTATTTAATCTCCGAAAAATCTGTTCAGAAATCATGTGCTGAGGTCACTTTACTTTGAAAGATGAAGATGTATTTTCCTGTAAATAAAAAAATCCAGTGCAAATGCAAAAGACTGCCGCTGCGTTTGTTCCCCGCCGTCACTGACGGAGGTCAGGCTGACAGGTCAATGTCTTCGTACTCCCGGATGGCGAGGAGTCAACTGCTCCCAGCAAACCAGGGGCCGCTCTGTCCCAGATGAAGGGTGCAATAACAGAGCATGGCCACAAGATGGCAGCATGCCTAAGTGGACAGGTTCACCCTGAGGAATGAGATATTTTTACACAAATCCGTGATGTCAGATTATGTAACAGTCAGCAACAACAAAAACAGAATTAGGTTTTATTTTCAATGGATTATTTTTCAATTTGCTACTTTGTGTTTAACTTTTTTTTTTTTTTAGGCTGGGGGTTTCATGAAGGTCCTCAAACCGAACAGCTGCTTTTTTTATCAATGAAAATTACAGCGTCTGACGACTCAGTCCTGAAGTCACGTGTCTCATAACCCTCCGAAACCTTTCACTTCTAAAGGGAATATTATTATTATATGTAATTATTATTAGTTTGTTATTGTGAGTCAATATTTGCTCTTAAGCTCAAGTGCGTATAATACGTATCTAAAAATATTGACTTCATGCCATAAATGTGAGTCAGTGTTTGAAAATAGACATGAAACATTTTACTGTAATTTTTAATGTGCGTCGGATACATAAGACATCTTAATTGGTGGTTATTCCAGTTTTACCATTTTTCTTACAAACGTTTGACCGCGTCTCAGCGTCCCCTGTCTGTGATGGTACAGCTCAGGGGGCGGGGTTACGTGACGTCAGCAGTCTTGGTAATCACACGTCAAGTGAATCGTCCGCACAGTGCTTTGACCGGCTAGCAGGCTGAGACGATGCCTCAGAGGAGGCGTGTTCCGCCGGCTCCTCCAGCTCCTTCCCCCCGCTATGGAGGCTGGACGAAGGCGAGCGTGTAAACCCATCCGATCAGACATGGCGGGAGGAGGAGGAGGAGGAGGTGAGAGCAGATAGAAGCGCCTCTCCTGTGGGGAGGGAGGGGGCTCACGCCGTCTTGTAAGAGGATCAAGAAGAAGAAAAAAAGGGAAATCGAGCTATTTTTAAGTTGGAACCATCCACCGGTGACACCATGAGCAGCGGATCGGATGAGAGCTCGGTGCGCGTCGCTCTGAGGTAAGGATGAGGCGGACCCTCCTCTCTGGGGATGCTGTCCCACCTGCATGTCCTCCCAGCATCCATCCAGACAATACCCTCAGCACCTCCTCCTCCTCTCACGATCCCCCTCTCAAGCTCCTTTTGTTAATACCTGCTGTGCATGCAGCAGCACTGCTGCGGATTTATGGGGGAGATCAGGACGGTCCTGAATGTGGCACCTGCTGATACTCACATTAGGAGCAAGGTGCAGGGTGTTCGCCGATGGTGCCTCCTACTGGGGTGACCTTTGACCCCTCAGGGTTAATCACGCTGTCAGTTGTACAGATAGTTGGATTGCTGCTGTAACCTGCGAAGTGTTTGTGGAGCAGGACGGAACACACAAAAAGGCCAGACAGTCTCAGCAATAAACTACAGATCAATGAACAAATCAATGGAGCGACATGATAGGGTGTGTGTGTGTGTGTGTGTGTGTGTGTGTGTGTGTGTTTTGGACGGTGTCATGTGAACTGGCTCAGTGGAAGAGGGAGGACAAAAAGCTCGTTCCTCCTCGTGTTTCTCTTCGCTTGTTATTGTGCATTCAGACTTTGACCCAGAACTGTGTTTACTGAGCCAACGCGGTCTGCTCGCATGTCTCCGCTTCAGAGATTGTTATGACGAAAACATCCCATCATGCACTCTGATTCTCATCGGGAAGATTACGTTTCTATATTTTGTCGTATGTGTATCTTCGTTTAATCGGGACCAGTTTTTAAGTTTTCAAGCTTTGCCACCTAAATACACACAGTTATATCCAATAATATCACATTACAGGTGAGTGGGAACTTAGAAAGCTGCTCATCAATGATCGAAGGAGCTCTTTCCTCCTCTGGTCGAGTTTCCACCTTGTAGGGCTGTTCCTTCTATCCTCCATTGTTCTGTTCACCAGCTGGTCTCATGGGAGCGTTTGGAACCTTCCAGAGTTGCAGGCAGAAGTAACAAACTGGAGGATCTTTCATCTGAAGTCAGGACCAGTCAGCGTTTCCTCCTCTGAGATCAGCAGAGGGGTTCAAAAATGCTTCGTCACTAATCTGCCCCCCCCCCAGAGGAGCAGAGTCACTGAAGCTAAGCTGGTTTTACCTGGGAGCTGACACCATCACACCTCACCTCACCTCCACGTCGCTTAGATTCAACACTGAAATATGTAACCGTTTGCAAATATTTAAGCGATCAAGAAGAACGACTAATTCATCCTGAAGAAGACTGCCTTGTGCAAACGCTGCGCACTTCGACGCTCTGCTCTGATTTCTGCTCAAATCCGTTCTGTTCGGCCGTTCACATGCGCTGTTTAAACCAATGTCAGCTTCGGGTGAACAGACGCAATTACGTCACGACTCCGCGCAGGTGTTCCAGGCCATTCGGTGGCGGTAAAGCGGCGAGAAGCTGGTTCCCAAACGAAGAATTCCGTGTAGCGTGGAAACTGCTTAGAGCCTTCAAGTTGTAGTTGTACTGCAGTATCGGACGAAGTACTCCTGAGGCAGTGATGCGCACGTCTGCTTATGGTACGGAAGCTCATTTCCGCCAGGTAAAAAAAGAGATTACAAATTAATCTTCAAGTGAAAAAAGTCAAAAGCACGAGATTTAAAAAGTCAATAATGAGACGAAAGGTCAATATTATGAGATGGAAAGTCCCGTTCATGAGGTCACGTCATCATCAGGAGATGGAAAGTTGAAATTCTGCCATAAAATCAGAGCGGAGACAAAGTGAGAATTACGAGATAAAATATGAAATCATGACTCAAACCTTTGAAGAAACCTCACGTTTGACTTTTTATCGCATTATCATGATTCCTTATTTCATGTTTTTCACATTTTATGTCATAAACCCTCTCAAGGAGCAACACGTACCCCCCCCCCCCATCAGAGGGTAATCTGGCGTCAAAGGTCACGTGGGACTTTGCAACAAATAAAACAGTTAATTTTTTAGGTTATCATTTTATTTCGAATTAGAAAAAATTGAAAGCAGCCACAGAAAATAAGACTGAGAATTTGTTTTATTAAAAAAAATGAATTTAGCAAGTTTAAACAAAAAAAACTTATGTAAAATATAATTAGTATGTTAGCATGATAGCAAAATGGGAAGCTATAGGAGTTGTAACCACAGAAGTCCACTTTTTCTTCTGTTTTTTTAAGGATCAACACTTCCTGTACGACGGAGGACACGTCTCACCTAGCTAACATGTTTTGTTGTTGTGTCATAAAATGCTTCCTGGATAAAACAGGAAGACGAACTCAGCGTTTGAAACAAGGAAAAAAAACGTTTCTACGAAGTGCATCTCATAGAGAAATGATGAGAAGACGTCACGGTAAATGAAGCTGAGGCTGAGGAGCGTATTTCAGTGAAGGGTTAATTGTTGTTTCCTTATCAACGACTGGAATTTTCTCATCTACAACCAAAGCCCTGACTTCACCCCTTTGAACACCAAACCGCAGGGTTACATCGCTGTTTTCAGCGTGATTTATCTTCATGGCAACATTCTAATTATTTTTTTGGTGCTGTGGACCACAATCCTGAGTAGTTTAGTTAGCTCTGTGTATGTGTGTGTGTGTGTGTGTGTGTGTACAGTCAGTAATCAGCTAGCAGGTACCTGCACCCGTACCTGTCCAAGCCTGTGAGGATAATGCTGCCTGTTAGCAGGTCGCTAATCCTCCATCCCAGAAGTGATGACACCAGCACAGTTCCTCTGTCAGAGGTGCACAGCCGTCTGGAGGAACACGTCTGTGATGAAAAGGTGTTTCTGTCACTTTTATTTGGAAAGATTATGCCACATATTAGCCTACCAGCTCTTAAAAGGCTCTGATGGATCTTCAGTGTGTGTGTGTGCGTGTGTGTGTACAGATGGGGCTCTTCAGTAGCAGATTGAGGGACAATTCAGAGAACGCACACACACTTTTACTGGGTTATCCCCTGTGTGACTATGTTAGCATGTGTTGTCTCTCCTTATATAACAGTCCATCCATCTGTGTGTGTGTGTGTGTGTTTATCATGTTCCATATTCCATAAAAAAGCAGTAGAAGTCAACCATTTATCCTGCCGGTGAGAGGTGTTGCAGACTTTGCCTGAAGGAGCCGGTTAAGCCGCTCGGTCAATATCTGCAGCTTCAATAATTCAGAGTCGGCCGGGAGGATTCAGGTTTCGGGCTGGAAAACTCAGCATGGCTCACGTTTCCTCTTTGATCGGTCAGGTGATGTTTGACAGTGGAAGAATTTCCAATTTTTCTCATTTTTAATGATTGGAGCCAATGCTAACATGATGCTACATGTTACAGTAACATTTTATCGTCATATGGTGAACAAGAATTCCATCAGATCAGATTTCTGGTGAACTGATGGAGGTGATTCATCACTCTGACCACATTCAGATGTAGCCTCTGATAAGGTGTGTGTCAACCACGCTGAAGCTCATTTCTTTGCAAGGGATAATATTTTTTTGTCGTAAAGGAAAACAAATACGATGGCAAGTATGTCTTTAAACATATACACTGTACTGAATCCTGCAACAAGATCCGGCACCTCTGAATTTTGGCCTCCCTGTGTTCCGGTACTTATTTGGGTCGATCCGGTACCTCTGTTATTAAGAAAAACAAAATCTAGGTTTTTTTTTATTTAATTAATTTTTTAAGGTTTTAAAAATATTTAAAATAAAATAATAATGTGCATATATCAATTTACAGAACAAATCCTAAGAATTTCATGTTGTTTCTTAAGATTTAACGTCACTTGATAGAGTCGGAGATCTGTTGACGCACTGATGCCAAACCACGCCCCTGACGCAGAAAAGAAAACAAACAAACAAAAAACCTTTGAAATTCGCCGCATCTGAGGAGCAAGCAGAGAGGAAAAAAACAGTGACTATTTTAACGCCCACATGTCAAAAAGACGGTTAAATTTGCTGTTTTGTTTTGTTTTTTTTTTCAAAAAGAAGGAAGAGTAGCATGAGGCTTCAAAATGAGTCAGAAAAGCCTCCACAAGCGGCGACGAGGGCAGCTGCAGCGGTCATGTTGACGATCAAAATCGGCCGCAGCAGGAGGCTAGCGCCGCCACAGCTAGCCAGGTTCTCCTACAGCTAGCAAGCTTCTACTACAGCTAGCCAGGTTCTCCTACAGCTAGCCAGGTTTTCATACAGCTAGCCAGGTTCACCTACAGCTAGCCAAGCCTGGGCAGGAGGCTAACGCCGCCACAGCTAGCCAGATTCTCCTACAGCTTGCCAGGACGGGCCAGGAGGCTGGTACCGTGGCAGCAGCTGGCTATGTTCATCTCAAGTCGGAGCAGGAGCCAGCTCCAGCGCTAGCAGTCAGCCAGGTGGACCACCAACAGCCAGAGCAACAGGCGGGTACCCTGGCATCGGCTAGCCCGCTCCAACGGCCGGGGGACTAGAGGCGGGAACCGCGACATCAGCGCTTACAGCAGGATTCAGGAGAGGAGAGGGGAGTGTGGGACGTCCAGCGACAGGTCAGGGATGGGATGATCTCTAAATACCGTAGTAATCATGGAAGATTCGTGTGATTTATTTTGAGCTCTCTTTTTTTTGGTTTGTTTTACAAGTTGGACCTGTTGAGAAATGAGTTGCTGACTGTAAACTGTAAGTCCCACCTGTGGGGATGTGGGCATTCACCTGTGCTGCGCAGTGGAGCCTAAAATAATTGTAAATTACCGTCATAACATTTACACCATGGGTATTATTTGAAATTGAGGCTTGTAAGTCCCCCAGCATGGCAAGTGGGCATTTGTATGTTGTCCTCTGCATGTTTTCTGGATACGTTCCGGGACCTGTGCCCCTCCCTCATCCCTGAGCTGTACTTTGCTTATGGACACTTAATGATTTACAAATTAAGCACTGCACTGTACATAATTCTAAAAATAATAAATGATTAGTCCAGTAAAATCCTCAAATAGCGGCATTAATGTGAGATGCCCACTCTTGCGAGCTAAACCCTAGCATTTGCCTGTGGTTGAGTTATTGCCAAAATTATTAGTGTAATAAAAATCAAGTGGATTTGTTGAGCAATGAATAGTTAAAATTATTTGCTATCATCATTATTATTTTTATTTTTATTATTATTACACAATTACATTTATCTGCTGTTTTTCAGCTATGCTAGCATAATTATCTCTGGTTTCGGACCGTTGTCAGACCAACCAGGGAAACTGAAAACATCATGGTGGGAGATGTAGTTGACTATTTGCTGACTTTTCATTCTTAAAATGATTTGCTAATGAACTGATCAAATGAAAACTAGACCCCTACCACATTTAACCCTTCGGGAGTATCAAGATAAACCAATGTTGGCCCCTCTGAGTGTCTGTCAGCCACAAGCCCCGCCCCTTTTATCCTTTGTGGATTATTCTTCAGGGCAAAGGCTGTACGCCTGCTGCCATGATACAAAAGCTGTGTGTGTGTGTGTGTGTGTGTGCAAGCCCAGTCATGCATATTCACTATAAATATTCATGAACTAACTCAAGTGAACTGACACACAAAGCGAGTCCCGCTGCTCACCGCCTGCCAGCTGTGGTCGTGTGTGGTCATGTGATATCACGGAGAAATTCAGTAAAGCAGCATGAACAAATATGAACACCTCAACACGTTTGCTTTTCTAATACAAGTAGCAGATTGTACTTCCTCACTCTCTGGCGTGTTCATTCCGCAATCACACTCGCCAAAACTGATCGCCTGATGGTTTCTGTGTCAGGGTTTGAAGCCAAACATGTTTTTGTGCCGTGACCTGCTGATTTTTCCAAACTTGTTCACTATTGTCATCTTTTTATTTCCACTAACATCCCTTGAGCACCATTATTGGTCTAGATTGTCCTTGTGAAAAAAGAATGTTTCCATGAAGTTGGTATCAGTGCTAGTGAGGCCAAGGGTGTGTGTGTGTGTGTGTGTGTGTGTCTGTGTGTGTGTGTCTGTGTGTGCGCGTCCTCATATGCCCTCTCTTGCTGCCAGTCGGGGGGATGACTGTCACCATCCTCTGCCACCCTCTAACCTGATCTCCTTCCTGCTCTCTGACCTTTGACCCAGGAATCAGTGACCTGGTCCAAATTTCCCTCTGGCAGCTTTCTTTGAACCAGTGTTAGGCGTCACCATGGTGACTGGGGATCTTTTTCAAGGTTCTGGGTGTGTAGTGACGACCCTGTGATTAGACGGCGGTCAGTGAAACGCTGAGTCAGCAGGATTTTCTGTCTCTTTTATTTCTCTCTGCTTCTCCTTCTTTCCCGAGAACGCTCTTCATGACATCACCGGCCTTCTTGCTGCGTTCGCATGGAGTTTGAAGGTCACATCGGAGGGGGTTTTTCACCCGCGGCGGTGGCGGCGCTCTTGCCAGGAATGCAAGAACAACCGTCTTAATGTCAGGATACAGTCGTTGCTGTAAAAGTGACAAAAGAGCTTCAAAACAAATATTTAGTGTTTTAGTTTTCAGTTTTAGTGTTTTAGTTTTGATGTACAGACACTAAGGTCTGAGGGGATTTATTGAATAATTAATTTAACATCACAAGGAAACTGCTCCTGTGTTTCTGGCTGGTTTGATAATCAGAGGCGAGTTGAGTTCGAAGTCTCCCAGCAGGAGATTCAAGGGGTTCTTTCCTGAGGATTGTTTGACCCAAAATACAGTCATGATGTTTGTCAGGATAAAAAATGAGCTGGATTGTTGTAACCGTTTGGAGGATCTAGTGACATCTAGCTGTGGAGCTCCAGATTGCACCCTGACACCTCCAGCCGTCCCTTATTCATTTATGATCTGAACTCTCAGAATTGATCAAAACCGATCCCTACCAGTTCCTTCAGCGAGGGCGGACGTTAATGAAATCTCTCAAATGGGCAGAAATGCAATGAGTCTCAGCTTCAGATGATAAAACATGATTGAAAATGTAGTTGTTAGTATTCAGTTTTGCGTTTTGTTCTCTTGTTGGCAGGAAAAGTTTGAGTATGATGCCACTGTCAGAGTTTACTGCAGTCTTTAGAGCCCCGGATAGTAAACGATATATTTAAACCTTGATGGATTTATCATAACTGACCCTTCTAATGTCTCCGTAAACCTTGATGGATTTATCATTACTGACCCTTCTAATGTCTCCGTGATGGTTTGACGAGTATCGAAACACCTGCGGTATCCAGACGTCCACAACTACCTGATCAAGTTCTGCTCGTCCTGCTCCGGACAGTCTTGGAGGGACACAACTGGACCTGATCTGGTTGGATATTCCACTCTGGACTCCACAAGCTAGAAGTAGCAGGGCAGTTGCTGAAAGTGCCCCCTCAGCTTAGCTACGTTAGCATAGAGGGCGGAGTAATGTAAAATACTGAAGTCAGGAAGCATGGAACTCAGTAGCTGATATGAAGTATCAGTGGGTTCCCAGGGTTCCGTTTGATTCTAGCAAGTTCAGTCCAGTTCTTTCGTCTCTTAGTACCTTTTTTGAATCTGATAAAACGCTCTCCTCGGGGCACAACATCCTTTCATATTCTATTCCACATTTGATTTGGACTGTTGCATGCTGGGATTGAATGATGTCAGCCAATGCGTCTGCCAACGATCCATCCCAAATTCTCCACACAGGACCTTTAAGAGTTGCTCTAATAAATTATGTTGTATGTTAATTTGACATCTTTGAATAAACGGCACCAGAATCCGACCTCAGTGTATTCGCCCCCTCCAGGTTGAGGACTTGTTGTAGCTCGCTGCTTGTGGAAGTGATGCAGTACAATGAACTGGCTTGATGTCAACATCAGCTGCTTGAAAATAAAGAGACTGTTGCTAGAAACACAGTCCTGCTGTGTTGTGGAGAGAAAACAGAAGCAGCTGAGGTTTCTTGTTCCATGTTCTTCCCCGTTGATCCTCTTTCTGCGGCGGCCATTAGAGCCGGAACATATCACCGACGTGAGAGCACCTGCGGTAAAAGACCCGCTCTTTGTTTGGGTTATATAAGGGGACCATCATGGTTTACCTGGCGGCGTTGTTGAGGCACGCGCACCCACACACACACACACACACACACACACGCACACGCATAAAAGTGGTACGATTCCTTCAAGAATCCAGAAGCAGGATTAGTGCTGTAACTTCTACTTGTGTGTTCAGTTCTCTTGTCTCAATTGCAGGAGGCTCAGTAGAGCTTGTGTGCGTGCGTGTGTGTGTGTGTGGGTGTGTATGTATTACTGTGTCATTAATTGGATAGCATGTCTGGCCTTAGTGAGGGACTAGCGTCCGTTTGGCTCTTCATCAAAACCCTGGCAGACATTCTTCAGCTGCTTAGCGTCACTTGTTATCGAGACGTTCCGTTTGAGGACGCTGCTGTTGGTGCTCCTGCTAGCAAGAACTGAGCTAATGTCACTGTCACATCATGTGTTCCTTTAATATGCAAATAGAACCAGATCTGTGTTTTCTAGAGTGAACGCCTCTGCCAGAACCGGTGTAAAATGGCTCTTCCTGAGGGTCCCCCCCCCCCCCCCCACACACACACACACATACACATACACATACACGCACGTGCACGACACTCCTCCATTAATCACAGCTAGCTTGTCATGTGACCCGAGTACAAGCACAGGTGAATGCAGCACATCACCTTCTTGGTGGATGTAGAGAATCAGTTTGTTATTCTTTGCGCATTCAATTCAGAATCCAAAATAGTATCTGATGTAATTGATGCTATAGTAGCATCTGTGCTAACACTGGAGCAGTTACTGTTGTCTATATTTTTAAATGTCCGTGGACTGAGAGAGTCTGTTTGATGCTTCTTTTAATATCCTCTCGTAAATGCAGCCACCCCCAGGCCAGTTGAACCACAACAAATATGATAGCAAACCATAAACCCCTCCTGCTGTCCTGCAGTTGTGAGTCTCACTTTGATGCTTTTTTAGTGTTTCTAGATCCGCACAAATATGAGACTGTGAGGTCAGGTGATGAGTCAGCATGCTGGTGACGGCCATCATGATGTGAGGAGACCGTTGTTGTCGGCTGCCTCGTGGGCTCAGATGTTCCTCTCTGGTTCTGCTGAATCACAGAGGCCCGCCGGTGTCGGCAGGGCCGCGCCGCTGCTGCTGCTGTTGGGATCCTGTATAGGACAGCAGGGATGGACTCTGGTTCAGGAAGGGTGAGATCAGCGCATGATTGTTTCAGGAAGGGTGAGATCAGCGCGGGGATGGACTGACTCACCTCTTTAATTTACCAGCATCGTCTTACTTCCTCTCATCACTTAACATCTTTAATAAGACAGTAAAAGTTTAATTTACTGTTCATCTGTCCATCAGTTTTTTTTTAGATGATCGTGTATTACATTCCAGATGGCAATAATAATTTGTTGTATCAAACTTCAACACCTTTCATTCAAAGATTGCAGCATAAAGTACTTTACGAAACAGAGAGAAAAGAGCATGAAAAACGTGTTCAGATAGAATGAAACTAGAATGCATAGGACAGAATGAATTCACAATAAAAACACCAAAAAGAGTAAAATGCATAAAAATATAACATCCAGGTTTTTGTTTTTTGTTTTTTTAAAGACGCAGCATCCACTAAGTCACAGTTGTCAGCAATATTCACAGAAGCAACTGTTGATTTGTGTTTCAGTATTGTGCCATTTTTAATACTCAAAAATACTCAGAATATTTAGACTGACACCTCTTAAGCTGCGCTGGCACATTTAACCTGAATCAGTCGATCAGTTTCAGCTGTTTTGTGTTTTTTAACATTCACAAACAGAAAGGAGTCAAAGTGAACGTGTGTGTGTGTGTGTGTGTGTGTGGGGAGAAGTCATGCCATGAACGGGACTCGAAGTTGCAACTACGGGCACATCAGCAAGGAGGCTAATGAGGCGACTCGCTGCAACAACACACACAACTCTCACTGGTGATGTCATCTGAGCGCTAATCCTCACGGTCTCGTTGTTGTGAGCAACAGACGCAAACCCTCGTCACGTTAATCATTAAATATCAAGACTTGTTGTGAGGTTAAGGTAAGGTTAGGTGGAGGTAAGGGTAAGTGTCCAGTGTGTGCGTGTGTGTGTGTGTGTGTGTGTGTGTGTGTGTGTGTGTGTGTGTGTGTGTGTGTGTGTGTGTGTGTGTGTATCTCAGGCTGTCACTATAATTGCAGTAATGAGACTGAGAGCAAGACCCTAACAGGAATCGTCACATGGGGTCTAAGGGGTAAAACAGGGGTGGTGTGTGTGTGAGTGTGTATTTTAGGAGTTATACTATGTGCTTAGAAATATATGGATTATACTCTGTGTGTGTGTGTGTGTGTGTGTGTGTCTCTCAGGCTTCACTGAAGCTCCTCTCGTGCGTCATTATGTGTAAAACTAAATGCAGACTGATTGCAAAGTTTACAGTCTTAAGTGACTTGTAGCACCGTTTTACACGCGCCACCGGTTCATCCACCTGAATGTACAACAAAACAAAAGTAGGAGAGGTCTGGACTTGAGTCACATGATTAGGACTCAAGTTTTTTTTTTTAATTGTATGATGTCATTGAGCAACTTTATTAGCTTTTACGACACCAAGGAGCTGGCAACACTGGTTAACACACCTTTAGCTAAGAGCTAACGCGCCGTCTTAGCGTTCCCCTTAAGTGTCAGTTGAATGTCAATGTACTTGAATTATTTTTTCACACTGATTTCCCGGTTGACAACAGTGAAACTGCTCAATGAGTGGTTCAACTTATTTGGAAAAAGAGCTAGGGAGACAGACCTCTTACACATAGCCAGAAGACAGTTAGCATAGCTAAGCAGGACTGCAATCAGCGGGAAGCTAACTATTAGCCCTATGTACCAAAATGTTTTACCTTGAAATAACCTGGTTAAATTGAGACATTAATGTTTCCTTTTTGTCATATATTTATTTATGGGGAAACCAATGCAGATGCCTATATTAGACCTGGATATGTCATAAATCCAAATCCTCCTAAATGTACAATGTAAATGGATCCTCATAATCCTCCCCTGCCTGAAACCACTAAGTATTTGCTTTTGTCAAACCTGCAACTGGCTCCAACCGTCACAGTAGATTAGCGTGGCAAGCAGTTACTACAGAAAGGTTTAAACTTGGCCCCGGGGCCCCCTCTAGTGTGTGTGTGTGTTTGTGTGTGTGTGTGTGTGCACATTTGCTATTTAGTAAAATAGTAAATCTTTATACAGTGAAAATGGTATTTATTGATATCCGTGAATATATGAGAGTATAATACAAGAGGAGGAGCAATGCTCATAATGTTAAACACTATAAAACTCACTAACCAATTTGGACTTGTCTCTGCGTGTGTGTGTACTTGTGTGAATTTGAGGGAAGCAGTGGAGTTGGATTTCCAGGAGAATCAGCCTGTGAACGCCTGCATGTCACTCTAGAAGGCGGATTAGTGTGAGTCTGCGCAGGGCTGAAGGGCAGCCCTTATTCAGCCCGGAGGAAAGAGTGTTTTGGGTTGAACCACGGAGCGAGACCTGTCAGGTGATAACTACAGCTACAGTCAGTCACGCTAATCATACACCAAACCGGTGCCTGCCACCTTCAGACAGGAGGTTTGATCCAAGACCTTGTATTAGTTCTTAGTAAACCACAGACCAGGGGTTCTCAAACTTTTCCACGCCATGGCCCCCCAAGCAGCATTCGCTTCTGGCCGGGGACCCCCTTTGCAAACCCACCGGCGATGCTACAAAATATGTAAACAAAAACATCAGCTTTTAGAATGGCTTTCTTACATTTATTCACGCTTCAGTAATTGTTACATTTCTTAAGCAGAAGGATATCATTGACAACGTGTTTTCATCACTGTGTTATTTTCCCGCTGAGGAACAGACGCTTGAACAAACTGTTGACGATAAGAACAGAACAAAAGAAATCAAACCTCTCTCTCGTGTGTGTGTGTGTGTGTGTGTGTTGAGCTAGCTACGCAAGGTGCAAAGCAGCTTGATAAATGTCGCAAACCACAATGCATGACGTCACAATGCCATGAACGATGTTTTGACCAGCAGGCAATCAGAGAGATGAGCATGGCAAATAACATTTTGATTATAAATTATATTTTAAAATTATTATTAAAAAAAATACATTATATTTTATCATAATGAATGAAAAATTAGATTTTTTTTTTCTTATCTTCCCTCCAATTTTCTGAGGCCCCCCTAGCACCCCCTGGTGGCCCCCACTTTGAAAACCCCTGCCACAGACGATATAGAAGACCAGGAAGTTACACGATGCTGGCTACGTCAGATAATATAGTGCCGCAGACGTTGACATGTTGACCTCTCTTACATGTTTCATTTACTATTTTGGTGCTAGTGTCGAATGAACAGAAGCTACAAGTAGCATATAAAAAAAAAAATCAGTCTAAAAATACTCTGTCGAAATGTTTTATCAGTACAATTTTAGCATTTTGAAGCCACAACCTCCCCCCCAAATAACTGTGACGATTGTGAAATACGCTTTGAATTTTCATAGCAAAATGGACATTCATATTTGTCCGTGAAAAATTTGTCAGGCGATAGCTTAGCTGTGCATAAAGTGCTACCATAACTCACTCTCTCTCTCTCTCTCTCTCTCTGCTCTAGAATGTACTAATCAACCTTTTATATTTAATCCACGTAATTTGAATGCTGTAATGAAAGATGATGTACTCGGGCAGACGCAGGCTAGCTGCACCCCCAGTCTTTGTGCTATGCTAAGCTAGTGACTCTAGCCGCATATTTAACGCTCTTCATACTCTTAACACAGCCTAAATCAGACCCTGAGTAAACACTGAGCCTGTCTAGAGAATCGAGTTTACATGATGAAATAATGGAATACAACAGCCCACTAATCCGCGGAGAGGAAGAGCCCCAGTTGTCCAACTCATGGTCCTTTTTATTTTTTACAGTGAAAAACAAAAAGGTCAAATCTCAAAAATGGCGACTCAAAGCCTCTTTAGGAAGAGACACAAAGAGCAGTGAAAAGGGTCGGCTCTGTGTGGATAAAGACCACCGTTACACCAGCAGATAAAAGGTGTGTTTGACTTGAGTCTCTCGCTCCCTCACTCCTTTCTTTCTCTTTATGTCGAACATTTCCTCAGACTTGTATTCCACTCGTATCCCGCCATGTATGCAAACGTATGCATAAAGCTCGGCGCCACTCAGAATAAGAGGGAGTGGACATTTGTTCTGAACGTGTCGACCCGAGAACAGTCTGCTTCAGGGACAGAGCAGATAATTTCAACTTCCTACTTCCTTTGAATGTGACATCTTGTTCATATTTCATCACATCTGGAGAAGAGCAAGAACCGGGCGACTCCTTTCCTCGGCTGCCTGCAGCAGTGAGTGCCTCCATTGTTATTCAGGTGGCCAAAGAGATTAATGCAGATTCTCAGCCTGTCCTGTCATTAAATACGCCATCTCCTCTGGTGACCTCAGCGTTACATCACTTTCACCCGAGACAACCCGCACTGCCGATGCTTTCAGGTGTTCAAGTTAAGATTGTTTGACAGCTAAAGAAGACGTTGCTGCTAGCGTGACTTTAAATTCTGATCCTGTCCTTTTTAAAAATGTCTCAAGACTGTCCAATCTTAAAAGAATTGCAGCATCTCAATATATGATATTTAGCTAATATTTCAATAACAGCGGTGGATGGAAACATGGATTCATTTGCTTCCTTTTGTTGTTGTTTTTTTGCTGAATTTCTGAATATTCAGTCAACATTTACAGTGCGTTTGGAGGGAAACCTGAGGTTTGCGACTTGGGAAGATTTGCAGTTTTTCATATTCCAATTTTGAGGTAAACCAGGTTTGCCAGAAGTCCCTTCATGGCACGGCTGAGGAACAAAGGTGGCTGTTTATGAACTGTAAGGTTGCCTGTTCGATATTGCAGTCCTTGAGCAAGACGTGAAGCTCATTCGCAACTTTCTTTCATCTGTGATGACACTTGGAGTGTACTAGCATATTTCTGCTTTTTTCACGGCAATCTGGACGTGCGTTTGCGGCAGGTAGGAAGGAGTGTGTCAGCCACTCACCTCCAACCTGCATCATCAGCCCCACCCTAACCCCGCCTCCTTGGCCCCACCTCTTTCCCCATAAAGACTTACAAACATACACAAACACGCTCAAATTTTCTTACTGGCTTGCTTCAGGCTTGTTTTCCATCTACTCTCTCTGTCTCTGACTGTCTGTCTGTCTGTCTGTCTGTCTGTCTCTCTCTCTCTCTCTCTCTCTCACTACCACTCATGTACACACACTCTCTCTCTCTCTCTTACACACACACACAAACACACACGCACACTGCCCTTTGAGACTATTCACTTCTTCTGTAGACAGTTGCCCTGATGAATGAGACTATTTTTAATGCAGCACAAAGCAATGTTTACGCACGTCTTGCACACAGAATACACTCAATGCAAAGCACACACACACACACACACACACACACACACACACACACACACACACACAGAGTTCTTAGATATGCCTATTCATTGACATAATAGCCCCTTACTCTCCATTGCAACTTAGTTCTAAAACTAAACCTAAACTTCAATCTAAACTTAAACCGAGGTCTACATTTTTCATATTGAATGCTTCTACGTGCTGTAAGCTTCCAGTGTTTAATGTTTCCAATATGTCCAAATATTTCCTTGGTCCGCCTCCAATAATTCCACTTCAGGTGGACAGTGAGTTCAGTGATGAGAGGCCGAAGGTCACTGGGGAGGAAATGATGTAACGACAGTGTATTTATGTAAAAGAAAGCAAACAGAGCAATTCCTTAATGAAATCCAGGGTGGGACTGTTTACCCAGAGCTCTCATGAACAGTGCGTTCACTGTAGAGTGTGTGCTGCCTGCTGGAGCGTGTGCTGGCACTGCGTGGTCCTACCGTCACACACGCCAACACACTCACACACACACACAAACACAGTAGCAGCACTCATCTGCTTGCAAAATATGATGTGCCTGCAGCTGGACTCTATTGTTGCTACCAGTGATCAACGGTATCATAGCATAAGACGGCACATGCACAGACAGCTACACTCGGCCTCGCCCTCACACAGCAGCGCCACCGAAGCTCCGCAAATCCTCGAGCAGATGTAACAGGAAGGGTTTTGAAACTGATCTGGGTACTGCTGTTAAACAGGCAGGAATTCGCAGTTTGTTTATAGCGAAATCTTTGCATTTCCTCTCGTGCAAGCAGAACTTTCTTACACTTACTGGCTGTTTTGTTTCAGACAATGGTGTTCCTCGTTCAGAAGAATTACGGTGCCTTTTGCTAATGAATGACATCATTAAGGCTGTGTACCAAAGTCTGAGAAAGAGTGAGAAAGTAAAGTATTGATTGGGGAGAGCGAGTGAGACTATATGACGTCAGGCCCTGTAACATGTTTGGATGATGGCAAGCTGAAAGTCTTGAGTTTAGTTGCACTTTATAAAACTTAACGCAGACAATAAAACCTGAGGAAACACCTGGTCAGCACACACACAAACAGAAAAATGCGGCATATTTGAATTGCTAACAAAAGCAGCTAACCTGCTAATAGTGCTATTGGGTACTGCTGTACCCTTTTCACACCGAAAAACGCGGGTCAACGCGGGTTTTTGCACCCGCGTTTGCTCAGCATTAGGGCAAGCTTGCAGCAGACGCAGGTCTGAGCTCCCGCTGTGAGGCTGCTTGCCTGTGTTTTCCTCTCTCGTTCACGATCTTGCCAGTGCGCTGCCACGATCGATAAAAAAGATGTGAAGATCGCGATACAAGTTGTTTATAAACACGGTCGCGCTTGCGCCGTTCATGTTAGGGTTCCCCAGTTGGTGGGAGTTCCCAAGCAGAGATTAATTTGTGTAAGATCATACACATGGAAACTGTTTGGGAAAAAACGCGGGTCGAAATGCAGAGTCGACTCTTTCAGAGCGCCCAAACACCCGTGTTCACCCGCGTTTTTGGTGCAGTGTGAAGGGGCTCTACTGAAGCCCAGGCACCAGTACTAGTGTAGCCACAAGTATCATGACCTTGAATGCATCAGTCAGCACTCCAGATGACGGCTAATATTTAAGCTAACAAAGATCAGTGCTGGATTCATTTTCAGCAGTGGGTATTCAAAGTCTCATTCTCCTCTTTCTTCTTCTGTGTCTCCAAGGATTCGTCCTCAGCTCGCCAAAGAAAAGATAGAGGGCTGTCATATCTGTACCTACGTGATGCCCGGGGAGCCGCAGGTGGTTCTGGGGAAGGACAAGGCCTTCACCTATGACTACGTCTTTGACATGGACACCCAGCAGGACGCCATCTACACTCACTGCACTGAGAGCCTGATTGAAGGCTGCTTCGAGGGTTACAACGCAACCATCTTTGCATACGGACAGGTCAGTTCTATTCAGGGTTGCCCTTCCTTAGGAAAAATGTACTCTGTGTCATTTTATGAGAGCAGCTGAGCAGCTTTGTACACACACACACACACACACACACACACACACACACACACACGTGCGTTTTTACACAGGCACCCAAGGCGATGGAGCTGTGTAGCATCTGGAGATTTACGGCACACATCATGATAGATGAAGGTTTTATTTTATATCACCTGACAAACCTTAAGGTGAAGTGAATAATCCTCAGAGGAGATCTGTCAATATCAGCTGGCGTGTTCCAGCCTGCTGACACACCACAGCTTTATACAGGCTCTCTAATCAAGGCCCATTGCTTCACTTCATACCAAAGCCCAGAACTTAACCTCTAGGAGCCCTGGCAGTTTGACATTCACAAAAAAAAAGAAAGAAAAAAAACAATGCCGCAGCTTAGCATTCAGACCAGAAACAGCTAGCCTAAAATGGCCCTTTTGCCTCTCCAAAGCTTACAAATGATGTGTTGTTTGTTTAGCCCGTAAACTTGCTGGAGCGAGTCGCCGCTTTCACTAAGACGTAGAAATATCAGCACATGTTAAACCGCAGGCTGTTGGAGTTCATAAATGGTGGATTCGTTTTTCAGAGGAAGTGAAGTCCAATAGAAGGAGCCAGGGTTGCCATCTTCCTGGTGTCATGTTGCCTTCCAGGGGAACTTGTGAAGTCCTGCACAGGAAAGGCTTGGCGTTCAAGCGGTAACTGGACGGGAACGCCGTTGCTTGGATAAAAACAAACAGTGAACACCAGAAGATTGCTTGTTCTCCTTTTTTTAACCTTCACGGTCTGGAAGCAACAGAGTTAACAAGATTGCAACGTAACTGAAGCAAATGAAAAGACGAATATCGTCATTAGGCTGTTGAAATATTGACAATCATAAAACGAGAAAGATGAAAGACGGAAAAACCTGAATCCGTGGGCTACGCCGTCTCTAAAAAAACCATCATCAACTACATCACAAGTCATGAACTTGAAGCTGTCAGAAAAACGACGTTGTTAATACGACGGGGGCGGGGGTCAGATCGTATCCTCTCATAAACAGGACGCCATTTGAGGGCACTGTCAGTCTCCAATGCTAAGCTAATGTAAGCTAAGCTTATCCAAACATTTTAACATTAAGCGGACAGACATGATTGTTCTCTTCACTTACAATCGATATTTACTAAAATTATTACCTTTTTACACTTGAAGTCAGAAAGCTGAACAATAAAACAGTATCTGGATTAAAGAACCAGTGTGTTTTTTTGCTCATTTCAACCAGACCAGAGTGTAATGCTGCTGAAGACCTTCTGTATTTAGACTGGGACAAAAAACAGCAACTCTTTTTTTTTTTTTTTAATGTATGTTTTATGCTCTGGATCTTAACACTTGAGAACACGGTTCCACTTCATTCTGGAGTCGCAGGTTAGTACCAGGACGTGGCAGCTTGACAGGAATGTTTTTACCACAACAGCAGAAGCAGCAGGTGTCACAACATTGTGGAATTTTTCTAAAATGCAAATTAAACAAATTGAAACACGCATTCTTCACTTTCTATGGCCTTTCATTCCTGGCTGCAGCCGATTCTCCTCCACCAACTAAACCAGTTCCCCTCCAGTGTCTTATTCTTCACTCCTCTTCTGTCTGTTCATTATTCTCTCCTCGCATTGTTCCTGTGCTCGTTGTATTCCTGTCAAAGAGCCTTTCACAGGATGCAGACACAGACACGCACACAGAGAAACACGCACGCACATATAGAATTGTGCACAACATGAGCTGTTCACACAGGTGCGGTCCCATAGACTGAATCAAACTTTCAGATTCCCTCTCTCTCTCTCTCTCTCTCTCTCTCTCTCTCTCTCTCTCTCTCTCTCTCTCTCTCTCTCTCTCTCTCTCTCTCTCTCTCTCTCTCTCTGTCACACAAACACACATCGCCTTCATCTATCACCACACATACACACACTCTTGTCAGGGTCTCTTTCAGGCGCTCCAGCAGGGAGTCGAGGGGTGACGTGTGAATCTGAGCATTCCTCTTTTTGTCACCACGGCGACCGCCCTCATCCCCTCGGCCCCCCCCCCCCCCCCACCCACTCAATGTTTGAGTCTTTCTATTTTCCCTCCAAACAGAGGAAATACACACCGAATTACACCAGAAACACAGACAAGCACAAAAATATCCCCTTCTCGTAAAATAACGGATGACTTTGTCTCCTCGCACATGTCCAGACGGGTTCAGGCAAAACCTACACCATGGGAACGGGCTTCGACGTTAACATCGGCGAGGATGAGCTGGGTATCATTCCCCGCGCCGTCAACCACCTGTTCCGAGGGATCGAGGAACGCATACAGGCTGCCACTGAGCAGGGCAAGCCCGTCCCTGAGTTCAAAATCAATGCACAGTTCCTGGAGGTGCAGAAACACACACACACACACACACACACACACACACACACACTCTCACAAAACCTTCCCAGGAAGAAACCCAGAGATCATCGTGATGTGATACACATTACTCAGCTTAAACTTTAAACTCCAAATGTCCACTTGATCATGATTAGTCACATAGCACAGCATGGAGACAGCCAGAGGTCAAAGGTCAGCAGAGGGTGTAGGGGTTTTGTGCCGTTAAAGCAGCCAGATGACTCAAAAACCATTAAACTGTCATTAGTCTGTCTCCGTGGTCAACGCCTGGCTTTATTTATAAGCAGCAAAAAGCGTCTGCTAACAGGTGGCGAGGAAGCAGCTGAGAGTGAAAGATGAGATGGCGAGAAGTGTGTCAAGTGATGATGTCATCATTATATTGGCGGTTAAATCCATGTACGTGTTTCTGTTTTAGCTGTATAATGAGGAGGTGCTGGACTTGTTCGACACGACTCGGGACATCGAAGCCAGGAAGCAGAAATCCAACATCAAAATCCACGAGGATGCTAACGGAGGCATCTACACTGTCGGTGTCACCACTCGCAGCGTCACGTCTGCAGCTGAGGTCAGCACACGTGTGGTGTTGGTCTGTTCCGTGTTTGATCCGAATTTATTCAGGAGTCATGTCTGACCGACTCAAATTCAGCCTCTCCGTGACATGGCGAGCAACAGTTGTGATTGGAGGATCACAAATAGAAGGTGGAGCTTATGATAGTTAAATTCATGAAAGCAGAGCACCCACTTTTTTGGGGAAAATATTTGCTTGCCATCCTCTCCAGAGCCACACAAGTAGATAGATACCCTTCTCTTGTCTAGCTGAGGGAACTGAGACCCACAGAGACCAATTGACGGCTAATTAGCTTAGCACATTGAATGTTTGTGGATGGGCAGGTTAGCATTCCTCTAGCTTGACAGCTATGTCTTATGGTTTGATTAGATTGGGACCTTAGCTTGGTCTGAGGCAGTCATTGTCTTCCTCTCTCACAAAGTTCTCACTCTTATAGTGATCAACCAATGTGTCTTTGCTAAAATTTATAGTGCTGTGTGAAATCACTACGCTCAGTCAGGAAAGTAGTTCTGGCTATGTATCTGATGCAGTCCTGCTTGTGATGCTGTGATAAACACACCTTGTTGTCGCTCTCCTTCTTTCCCCTGACAGATGATTCAATGTCTGAAGCTGGGGGCTTTGTCTCGAACCACCGCCAGCACCCAGATGAACGTACAGAGTTCACGCTCTCACGCCATCTTCACCATCCACCTGTGCCAAGTCCGAGTCTGCTCGCCGGACAACAACGTACATGCTGTATTTGATGTGATTATCCACCTATGAAGTCTCAATATAAATATCTCAAGCTGTTTTCTCCGTTCTCCTGCAGGATAATGAAACAGACAACCGTTTAGCTAACAACTCAGAGATTAACGAATTTGAGACGCTGACAGCTAAATTCCACTTTGTGGACCTGGCTGGTTCCGAGAGACTGAAGAGAACCGGAGCCACCGGGGACCGAGCTAAGGAAGGCATCTCCATCAACTGTGGGCTGGTGAGAAACCCGAGAGCTCTCATAGGTCACGTCTGCGGGTCATCAGTTGTTCTTGTTCTGATTTTAAAATAACAAATGTTTGTTTCGATCCACTTCATTTCCGTATTACCACACTGAACCTGGCTGATCTACATTAGCTCACGTTTGTTCACTAGTAGCTGGGTGTTCCCTGGTCCAAGACTGCCCCCATGTGGTCACAATAGGAATCACACAAACAAGTATGTCTTCTGGATGAACCTGCTGTTTACTGACACCCCTCGCCCCCGCCTCTGTCTGACCTCAGCTTGCCCTGGGAAACGTCATCAGCGCTCTGGGAGACAGGAGTAAGCGCTCCACTCACGTGCCTTACCGAGACTCCAAACTCACCCGGCTGCTGCAGGACTCGCTGGGCGGCAACAGGTCATTACAGAATTATCCACACCAATCCAACCCACACCTGTGAATCTGGATTTTTAATATTCACTCTTTTAGTAGCATTTTTTACATTTTTGAGCAACCAGACATAAGAATAACAGCATTTCTTCTCTAGAATGATGCTTTCGATTCTGTGGTTTGCTCACGTAATGAAGGCCCCGTTGTTCCTTTTTTTTTTTTACAGCAATCAAAAATGTATTGAGTCTACAAAGTGACAATAAATTTGAAAAAATGGTCACCCCAGAGCCCAAAATGAAAAGTTCAATTAACTTGTTTTGTTCATCTTACTGTCCCAAACCAAAGTCTGGAAGAAGCATTGTTTGACAGTTTTGGCTTGAATAAAAGACTAAAAAGATCAATCATCAAAACAGCTGAAGTGAATGGATTCATCGTGGCTCTAAATTGATATCTGTATGCATTTAACAAAAACTGAAAGAAACATTGTTGCCATGGTAATAATGACAGCGGTAATGAATCCCTTGTTATTCTCGTGTGCGTCAGTCAAACAGTGATGATCGCCTGCATCAGCCCGTCAGACCGGGACTTCATGGAGACACTGAACACCCTGAAGTACGCCAACCGAGCCAGAAACATCAAAAACAAAGTGATGGTGAACCAGGACCGAGCCAGCCAGCAGATCAGCGCCTTGAGAACAGAGATCGCCCGCCTGCAGATGGAGCTGATGGAGTACAAGACGGTGAGAGGACAGCAGGGCGGGTGGGGCAGTAGATGGACTAGGAGGCAAAAAAATGTGATGTCTGACATTCTATGTGACTCTCAGGGGAAGCGTATGGTGGGCGAAGATGGTATGGAGGGCATCAACGACTTGGTCCATGAGAACTCCATGTTACAGACCGAGAACAACAACCTGAGGGTGAGGGTGAAAGCCATGCAGGAGACCATCGACGCCCAGCGAGCCAGACTCACTCAGATCCTCAGTGACCACGCCAACCAGGCCCTCGCCAAAGCAGGTGGGCTACGGTGCGACCCAGGAAACAGCCTTAATATAGAAATGGTCCAGCTGAACAGTGACACCTCTGCTTACAGGTGAAGGCAACGAAGAGATCGGGAACATGATCCAGAACTACATCAAAGAAATCGAGGAGCTCAGGTATGTGCTGACTGACACAGGGATTTTGTACTCACACACACGAGCCAAGAAAAACCAAGGAGACGGACTGACGCGGGTCACTTCCTCAGAGCCAAACTTCTCGAGAGCGAGGCCGTGAACGAGAACCTCAGGAAGAGTCTCAACCGGGCGTCCACGCGTTCCTCGCTCTACGCCGGCTCCGGTTCCTTCGCCTCTTCCCTCTTCACGCCTGAGAAGGAGGCCAGTGATGTCATCGAGATGGCCAAGAGGGATCTAGAGAAACTCAAGAAGAAGGAAAAGAAGAAGAAAAAGAGGTGTGTGATCAACCCTTGCTCGGAGGGAAATTGAATCGATGTTGATGTTTGTCGGTTGCCATGGTTACGGCTCTGGCCCCATACCTCGAGGATAATTATCTCTGCGCTAGAATTTTGAGCTGAATTCAGCCGAGACAGCAGGGCTGGTTGTTGTCTGACAGGCTTTGACGCGCCCTGATGTGAGTGTACATATGAGGGTGGGTACTCATCATCTCAGCACTCACCTGATCTTCCATGCTTCCTCTTTCTTCCTCTCTGCTGTCTTGTAATCTCCCCTCACTTGCTCCGAATTCTGCGCCCTGTCTGCCCCTCTACCTCCTCCTCCTCCTCCTTCTCATCCACACCCCCTGTCCCCATCCTTCTCTCCGAAGGCTGAGGCAATACGAAGAGAATCACCAGCGAGAGGTTGAACACGCCAGGTTTGCTACATCCCGTCCAGAATGGGGTCAAAGTCACAACCCGATCAACTAGCAGCTGGGCTTTCCCAGACTAATCCAGATCTCTCCCACATCTCCTACTTGAACTAACCTCTAATGTCTCCTGCACCGACAGGTGGTTAACACGCCTGGAGGGAAGCAGATCTTAACCAACTCTTACAGGAACACACCAACTTTTTGAGGGATGTGTTATCCTCCCCAGAGCCAGACAGGAAGATAGATTGGATCGTTTCCAATAAATGGAAGCCAGTTTGAATTATTAGCATAGCTCAACATGCCTACACATAGGCAGGATTATTTTAGTTTTTTTACTTTGATGCATGACAGACAGACACTTCCCATCCACTACCATTTATTGTGCTAAGCTAACAAGCTCCTGAATGTGTGCACAGAGGACAGAGGGTTATCCATCTTCTTGACTTGCACTGGGGAGGAAGTCAATAAGGATAATTCCCACATTGGTGTGCGCCTTTAACTCTTCCACTTCACCTTGTTACTGTTTCTCCTCTTTGCTCCGCATTGCGTGCTGCCCCCCCAAATCCGGGGGCGGTACGGTGGTGCAGTGGTCAGCACTGTCGCCTCATAGCAAGAAGGTTCCGGGTTCGAGCCCCAGCTCAAGCACGGGATCTTTCTGGGTGGAGTCTGCATGTTCTCCCTGTGTCTGCGTGGGTTCTCTCCGGTACTCCGGCTTCCTCCCACAGTCCAAAGACATCAAGAGGGGACCAGGTTAATCCAGACTCTAAATCAGGGGTGGGAAATCATGTGCCATGGATTCACACACCTTCAGCCACAGAAGAGTGTTAATCAGTGGAATCACCTGTCAAAGTATTTCGTTGGAAGGAAAACCTGCATACACACCTGGCACATGGTTGCCCACCCCTGCTCTAAATTGACCGTAGGCGTGGCTGGGAGAGCCAATGGTTGTCTGTCTCTATGTGTCGGCCCTGCCATGGACTGGTGACCTGTCCAGGGTGAAGGCTGCTGGGATAGGCTCCACCCCCCATGACCCTTAACAGGATAAGCGGTAGAAAATGGATGGAGGGATGGATGGATGACCAACCAAATCCCATTTATGTTTTGATCAAATTCAGAGGATCAAAACTGAAAGTGGCAATTTAAGGCTTTGTGTAAAAATAAAAAAATGTAGTTGTGTTCAAGCTCATGTGTCAGACTTGATCAACTCATCTTGTGTGTGGCAGCCCCCTCCCCTGTGGTCAGTGGTTACTGTGGAATGGGAGAAATCAGCAATGGTGATGATGTCGCTAATCAACATCGATTCCATGATTTGATGAAGTTTGTTGTAATTTGCATGTTTCCTTTTCCTGTTATATAAAACAAACCAACCCCCCCCCCCCCAAAAAAGTCTCTGTTCATAGCTGCTTTTCTTTTCTTTTTTTAGTGTTATCAAAGAGGAAGTCCCAGACAATGATCAGGAGCGGAGCAATGAGGACGCAGACGCGGTAGGTGGAGTATCCCTCCATTAAGCTTTGATTGATTGCTAAGATGTTCATTAATGTCTGTGTTTGTCCGTCACAAGGAGGGCAGCGATCACGAAGAGGGCGAGGATGCTGACGCAGAGGAGGAGGATTCTGACATGGCGGTGGAGGAGACGTCTGAGGAGTCCGACGCTGAAGAACTGGAGGAGAAAGGTACGAGTGACGGCAGGATTTATGATCTATCATCAGACAGAGTTGATGATTAAGTAGAACGGGGCAAATCTAATGATGTGCATCCGTGCAGAGAACGTCCAGGCGGACCTGGCAAACATCACCTGTGAGATCGCCATCAAACAGAAGCTGATAGACGAGCTGGAGAACAGCCAGCGGCGTCTGCACACGCTCAAACAGCAGTACGAACAGAAGCTGGTGATGCTGCAGAACAAGATTCGGGACACACAGCTGGAGAGGGACAAAGTGCTACATAATATGGGTGAGGGGCACATGGAAACCAGAAGAGCTTCAATAGTTTCAGCTCATGAGATATGTAACCACATCAAGCGCCTCGCTTTCTTCACTCCTCTCCAGGTTCTGTGGAGTCCTGCACAGAGGAGAAGGCCAAGAGGATCAAAGCTGAGTACGAGAGGAAGCTGAGCTCCATGAACAAAGAGCTGCAGAAGCTGCACTCGGCCCAGAAGGAGCACGCACGCCTGCTGAAGAACCAGTCTCAGTATGAGAAACAGCTCAAGAAACTCCAGCTTGATGTGACGGAGATGAAGAAAACCAAGGTGGAGGGAGGAAAACCAATGGTCAGTTTGTGCTCGCTTGCTTGTTGCGGTGCTGTCATATTGTGTCTGTCCACCAGGTGGCACTGATGCGTCAGATGAAGGAGCAGCAGGACCGGAACAGAGCCAGTGAGTGCAGGAGGAACAGGGAGATTGCCTCTCTGAAGAAAGACCAGCGCAGAGCTGAGGTGAGACTCACAGATACAGACTGAGCTTCTGAAAATGATTTTATTGCTTCCCTGAACATTATTTGTCCCTTCAGCACCAACTGAAGCAGCTTGAAGCTCAGAAGAGACAACAGGAGTTAATCCTGCGCAGGAAAAATGAGGAGGTGGGATAGTTGCACGAGGCAGGAGATATTAGATGGTTACGTTTCTTATATATGTGAATGATGATGGTTGTGATCTTGGTCAGGTGACAGCTCTCAGGCGGCAGGTGCGGCCCGTGTCTGGCAAGGTGAGCAGGAAGGTGAGCTTACCTGACCCTCATCAGGAGCCGCCGCATCGCACCACCTCTGGGAGGCCGCAGTCCCATGGATCCTCATCCAACGGCGCCAGGTACGGAGCTTGTGAAGCCTATGTTGTGTGTGTGTGTGTGTGTGTGTGTGTGTGTGTGTGTGTGTGTGTGTGTGTTTGTGTGTTGTGTTTTTATGAAGAGCTCTGACTTCTGCCTCAGGAGTTCTCCGGTGCGGATGGGAAGTATCTACCTCAGCCGAACAGCAAGAGCCAAATGGCAGACACTGGAGAGACGTGTCAGTGACATCATTATGCAGAGGATGACCATCTCTAACATGGAAGCGGATATGAATAGGCTTCTGAAGGTAAGACGTCACGGAAAACTCAGGAGGTAAAGTAGAAAATAGCAGAAGCGATGGAAAAGAAATTCTACTCTTGAATGTATAAATGAGTCCTCACAAGTCAAAGGCAGAGAGAAACTGAAGTAAATCCAAAAAAACATGCTGACATATTTTCTAAAAATACACTGACTTTGACTTTCTCCCCCCTCTCCTCCCCTCTCCTCTCTGCTCATTTCACCATCCCAGCAAAGGGAGGAGCTGACCAGGCGGAGGGAGCGAGTGTCCAGGAAGAGAGAAAAGATGGCAGTGGAGGGCGCTGATGCCGACCGCTCCCTGGCCTCCCTGAACGAGGAGCTGGAGTCTCTGAGCGCCAACATCGACTACATCAACGACAGCATCGCCGACTGCCAGGCCAACATCATGCAGATGGAGGAGGCCAAGGTGAGGTGGTGGGAGTCCGAGCCTTTTATTGGGTGCTGTACCATTCACAGTGTGCAGCTCTGTCATTGACAGGTCATCAATCATCTGCATCTCTGCAGAGTCGGTGAAGATGGACACAAACGTCTGTGCTGCCTTAGTGCAGCGCTACACCTGTAACATAAGCAACTAAATAAGTATGCATATGGCAAACGTTTAATAAACATTTGTGTTACAGTAAGCAACGCTAACTCACGTGTACCCTTACACCAGAAAGCTAAATGCTATCACTAGAGTTTCATCAGCCATGACCAGTACTGCATTGCAGCAGTTGTTACCTTCAGTCAAATAAATTTTCCCCAAAAATCAGTGGAAAGACACAAAAATAACATGAAAAACCTATATTTACTAGGATTAAGATGTAATTGACTTGCAGGAAATGGCTAAATATTTTGTTCTATTCCACATGAATGATTGTTTTATTGTTCTGCACGACAGGAAGAAGGAGACACACTGGACGTTACTGCTGTGATCAGCTCCTGTAATCTATCAGAGGCCCGCTTCCTCCTGGACCACTTCATGACCATGGCCATCAATAAGGTAGCTGCTTCCTTCTCTGACTTAATGTTGATTCATGCACCGACAAGAGAGAGAGAGAGAGAGAGAGAGAGAGAACAAGGGAGACTTTTCTAAACGCATAAACTTATTTCAAAGCAATATTAGCAGCCTTTTTAGCACCAGCTAACAGTTTGAACATCATCACGATGCTACGCTGAATAAGACTTCCTTCTTCATTCCTCCTCTGAGCTCCCAACAACAGCTGTGCTGGTTTACTCTTTTAATGCTGATACCCTCAGATAACGGTTTCTGCTCCGAGTGATGCTAACTGTTAGCATTAGCATATTAACACATACGCACAACTGCTGTGGGTCCAGCTCGGTGGGCATGGTAAAATTACCATCATCATAATGATGTCATACTATCGTCAAAAGGCTTTTCACTTCATGTCAAAATGTGTTTTCGTTCTCTTCAATGTTGCTAAATTCGCTCACGTCTAATCCCACTGCAGTAGTGCAGTACTCTGCTAATTCTCCAGCCTCCAGGTCTGAAGGAACCACTGTCCTATACATGAAGCAGCATGATTTTATTTGATATTTAAACCCTAGACAGCAACTTGATGACTATACGAAGTAAAACAGGTGGTATGTCATTTTTTGATTTACGTTGTTGTCTTAACCTTGTCTCTTTACCTTGATCTCAATTTTGTAGCCATGGCGACCTCATAAAATTGAATTAATTTACTTTAAATGGAACACGTTGATTCAGTTATGTTTGTAGGAGATCAGATCAGGTTCAGTTTAATGGAAGCTAATTGGTCCAGTGTGGCAATGTGCTGGGCAGTGGAGGATAGCGCTGTCAGAGGTAATTACAACAACAAAGTTGAGGTCACTAAAGCGTCATCGTGTTTTTGCCTCTTTCTTTTTTCTAAATAAAGTTCTTATTGAGTTGTGTGTTTACTAGTGGCTGAACCATACAAATACTGCTGAGTAGCTACATCTGCCTTTAACCTGTGCACTGGTCCAGGGTCTGCAGGCGGCTCAGAAGGATTCCCAGCTTAAGGTGATGGAGGGCAGGTTGAAGCAGACGGAGATCAACAGCGCCACCCAGAACCAGCTGTTGTTCCACATGCTGAAGGAGAAAGCAGAGATCAACCCTGAGCTGGACGCCCTGCTGGGTAACGCTCTGCAAGGTGGGCGACTCTGAGGTCACCCGTCCCAGCATGGCGGTCACAATCACTGTTTTAATCATCTCTCATCGTATGGCTACATTTGATTTTACAGGCTTCAGTTTTCATTGTAGGTGACGATTCTAAATTGTTCATGTTGTGAAAAAATAAAAGTTAACATTCTCTAAACTCGAGCCTGTGGAATAAAGTGTAACCACTTTCTCACTTTTGGGTTTGAATTTGATCTGATTTCTGTTTTCTCTGTTGTGCTGGTGTGAACTCAAGAGTTAGGTTACCTGTCTCCAGGTGAGTAAGAGATGCATAGCAGCGTCACTGTGTTTGAGAAAGCGTGGCATGTGCACACTTCAGGATTTCCATTCAATTGAAGGAAACTGGAATTCAAAGGTAGAATTTGTAAGGGGATCTATTTAGCCAGAACAAGCTAGCGCTGGTCTGTCCTGTGCTGTCATACCTCTGTGCTCCATTAGAGGCAGCAGTGGGTCACGGTAGCCTGAAGAAACCAGTGTCGGAGGCAGTGATTTCATTCTGTCTGTTACTAACCAACACTTGTTGGTGAGCCCAAAACCTGAGTTTCAGCCTCGGTTCATGCTAAGGAACCTAGCATGGCCTTGTTTCTTCCAGTAGGAGCGAACACTCAAACTTTGCTGCCCCCTTGTGTTGTGAAGTGTGAAACATGAAGCTTGTCCAGATCACCTACAAATGGTACCTTTGACGAAAAGACAGAAAACATATTACGCCATTCTTTAATGATGGGAATGACTTTGGAAATTTCAAAAACTGCTTCTGATTCGAGGAAATCCTGTAGTGTGCGTCAACTCCCAGCCCCAACGAACTAATTCAGTGGCAGTACTGTAACTCTGCTGTGACGTGCATGATGTGTTGTCTTTAGTTTCTCCTGTTACCCACAAAAAACAGACGACAACAACAAAAACCAACCCAAGCTGCAACACAGCTCAAGTCTTGTGTCCAAAGCAGTTTGTGTGTGTCTTTGTACTCCGCATCTGTGTTGCTGTATCACCCCAACGCTCTACGTTCACACAGGACAACACTTCAGCTGCCTACAACTAATCTCCCCTGATCGTCTCCCTTTTCTGAAACTAAGACACCTGATTTGATCCACCATCGTCATTCAGCTTTAATATTTTACCCTCATTTTATTAAGCGACTAAGAAATAAAACACAAGGAGGAGTTTGAGACCAACATACAAGTTTGCATGAGTGTTTATGTGTCTTTCCTCAATGCAGAGAACGGAGACGACAGCAGCAGCGATGAGTCGACCCCCAGCCCCGCCACTGAGGGCAGGTAGATACGTACTCCCTGCCTTTGGCTCTAATGTGTTGAAAAACTGTAACTTTGCTGCAGATTTTGGATAGCATGTAGACAATGTGTTAGCATAAACAAGCTAACAGGCTACAAGGGAGCTAATTGTCTTGACAGGGTACTGCTTACCTCTACTTATGTTATACTCATGTTAACGTGTGTTTGTTAAATTTTCACCACTTTGCTTTCACTGTCACATCACTTTTCTTTGGCTCATTAGCTTTCAACTGCAGCACTTCCTTGTATTCCTACACATACCTCACTCTGTATTACTCCACAGCAGCTCAACTGATTATACCTGAAGAGCTTCCCCTACTTTGTTTCAGCACGCTGGCGTCCGATCTAATGAAGTTATGTGGTGAATCCAGGCCCAGAAGTAAGGTACTGAACTGTGCATGTCTGCAGATGCTTGCATATATTCACACACAAATGATTTTAGCTGTAATTTGCGAGTTAGCTGATTAGTGAACCAGCCCGTTTGGCTCCTCAGGCTCGCAGGCGGACCACCACCCAGATGGAGCTGCTTTACGCCAGCTCTGGGGATCTGTCCTGCGAATCCCCCACAGGAGACTTCTCGGCCACTCTGCTTCCCTTCACCGAGCGCCTGGAAGGGCCAGCAGACATGCAGGGTCACGCTGTTGGTCAAACTGGTGACCGTGAGCAAACTGTTTCCCCATCTGCACTGTCTGCCCGGCCAGCTGGCATGTAAGTGTTGCAGGCAACATTTGTCCACGGTAGGCAAACATCTCAGTGCTGCTCTGGTCCTATAAATATTCATTTTGCAGAGGATAATCAGCAATTACACATGAAATATCAAATTTCGAAGTGGAGGGAGTTTTATTTGCAGACTCCTAACTCTTGGTCTGCCTGTAGCTCTGGATCCAGATCACCTACAGGAACCGAGAGGAGGCAGCTGGAACGCTCACCCCTCAACCGGAGGAAGATGCAAGAGAAAGGACCAACACACATCCCAGCGCCTACACACACGCTTCCAGTTAGCACAGTGGAGGCTAAAACTAAAGGCATCGATTACAAAACGCTGTAAGAAACACAATAAAGACTTTAGTGTTGAGCCACACTAGCATACCTTTTATGTAGGTGCAAACTTCAAACAAAAACATGTAAGCAAATCAAGAAGAACGTGGTACATAAAAAAAAAAAATCTGCATGTTAGCATTTTTAGCATGTTAGCATGCTGATATTAGCATTAGCTGTCTTTCTTTCATTAATTCCAGTGTTTTCTGTGGTTAAATGGAATGAGATTCTAGTTAACCACTCATAAACACAGACACCACTGTGTACCTAAACGGGTCCAAGTGCTCATCGCTGGGGTTTACACTTTTAAAGGACAATCGTTTACCCTTCAGTGAGTTCTGTACCCTTCCTGACCAAAAGATGGTCTGAAAGTCCAATACTGTACTCTTTTCAAATAGTGAATTTTCAGACTTTGGTACATTTCCATGTGTATACCAGTAGGTACAGAAGTGTTCTTGTCCCGTAGGTCCATATTTGACTGTGTAAATGTGTTATTTTCCAGGTTGGATGAGTCTCCTGTCTTTGAGGGTCATAGGTAATCATCTTTTCCTTACTCAAGTGTGTTAAATGTTTTTGCTCCACGCTAGATGGACTTGCAGGAATGTTGCATATTCCCAAAGAAGCATTCCTTGGATAAATTGAGCGCATATTACTCCTAGGCTACTTCCTTAACTTTTTTTTTTGTTTTTTTTTTAAAGTAATAAAACAAATCTGCATCAATGTTTGCCATTGCTAAGTGTGAAGAGATGCAATGCATTGTGGGAGCTAACCATGCATACTCAGAAATCCTTTCCGTTCTAGTTTACGTCGTGACGTTTCTCTTGTACACAAAATCCCCAACCCCTGTTCAGTTTAACGTGATATGTGTAGCACGTTAGTGGACCATTGGGAACATTTTTAGTTTTTGTTGTGTCATGTTTATTCCAGAGGTGTCATCAACCCCGTCACGGCCCCTAAGAGCAGCCGCGGGGCCAAACTCCAGTGTGTCTACGTAGCTGAGGGCCACACCAAACCTGTTCTCTGTGTGGACGCCACTGATGATTTGCTCTTCACGGGATCCAAAGGTGAAAATTGCTTGAAAATTCTGGATGAATTACGGACTTCTTGGATTTCTTAGACGCAACGACCCTGCTTGCTCATTTGTCCTCAGACCGAACGTGTAAGGTTTGGAACTTGGTGACGGGACAGGAGATCATGTCTCTCGCAGATCATCCGAGCAGCGTCGTCTCGGTCAGGTACGATGAAACTGTTCTAGCAGCAGTCGAGGTGTTGTTAGTTGCATGCATGGTTTAATGCCCCCCCCGTTTGGTTTCTTTATATTTCAGGTACACCTCCAGCCTCGTCTTCACAGTTTCTACCGCTTACATCAAAGTCTGGGACATCCGAGATTGTGCCAAGTGTATTCGCACTCTCACGTAAGTACACGCTCTTCTACTTCCTACATCCGAGAGCGCATCACGTCCTAATGAGTGTTGTCCATTCGCCTTGTGTGCCAGGTCGTCAGGCCAGGTGGGTTCAGGGGACACCTGTTCTTCTGTCAGGAGTTTATCCATCCCACCGGGAGAGAATCAGATCAACCAGATCGTAATTAATCCTTCGGGCTCTTTCCTGTACGCAGCCGCCGGTAACGCTGTTCGCATGTGGGATCTCCGCAAGTACGTTCAGACACAGCGCCATTCCTCAGGCTAACTTTATTAGAAAGTTAACGAAAGTTGTTGTTGTTGTTGTTGTTGGTAAGGTTTGCATCCACGGGGAAGCTGACGGGCCATTTGGGACCTGTCATGTGTCTGACTGTTGAGAAGTTGGGTCACGGACAGGATGTTGTTCTGAGTGGCTCCAAGGATCATCATGTTAAAGTAGGAAACGTGACTTGCGCTGTTTTACCGGTCCACCCTCTGCAGCGGGAATCAATCATGTCCTGGTCCTGTATTTCCAGATGTTTGAGGTGACGGAAGGCGTTCAAGGTAGCATCAGCTCCTGTCATACGTTTGACCCCGCCCATCAGGACAGCGTGGAATCCCTAGCTATGCACGGAGATGTTTTCTACAGCGGCTCCAGAGATTACTACATCAAGAAGTGGGACTTAGCCAGTAAACGCCTGCTACAGGTAAGCTAACACCACTCACGTCTGCAGTGTAGAGGCTGAGAACGCTCTCTAAAACCTACCAAATGATCAGAAATTCAAGTGAGCTGTGAGTGAC
This sequence comes from Aulostomus chinensis, assembly GCF_037954235.1. Lineage (NCBI taxonomy): Eukaryota > Metazoa > Chordata > Actinopteri > Syngnathiformes > Aulostomidae > Aulostomus > Aulostomus chinensis. Next base: position 5,069,009 of record NC_141323.1, on the reverse strand, counting down.
TGAAGCTAGCATACATATAAAACATTCAAGCCCTCGCTAAAGAAGTTTACTAACTATTCCAAGAGGTTGTGTGATGCTCAAAACAATGAATCCACCATTTTACAGCTAAAAACAGAAGCCTTAGCTGGTCATGACAATGGCTTTGTCTCCCACAGCAGTCGGTCAGTGCCCAGGCTGACTGGGTTAGCGCTCTGGGCGTGGTGCCAGGCTCGGCCGTGCTGCTCAGCGGCTGCAGAGGAGGACTGCTGCGCCTCTGGAACGCTGACTCACTAGCGCCCCTGGGTGAGGTCCGCGGACACGACAGTCCCATTAATGGCCTGGCCACCAACAGCAGCCAGCTGTTCACCGCTTCAGAGTAAGTCACAGATGAGCTAATTTGTGTTTTGGAGGCTCACACTGATTAACACGACCTTGAGACATGACAGTTTTACTGATTGTGTTTCTGACAGCGACCGCACAGTGAAGATATGGGAAGCCAAAGGATCTCTGGAGGATGGCGTCCTCTGACGTTCCTGATAGTGACAGTTTCTTCACTGAGGCTCAACCAACATGTTACAGAATGACTGAGAGAAAAATGGTCGGTCACCACGAACTTCCCTCAAGTGCCCAATATGACCTCAGAGCAGCTGCCATGGACAGCACCTTTCAGGAAGCAAGCGCATAACAAAAATCAAATATGGCCCCTGGAGTCTTCTCAACATTCCAGTCCTCAGTCCTGCACAGGGTGGATACGATATGCAGTTTAGTTTCTGCTTTGCTTGCTTCCACCAGTTCTTCTATGTCAAAAATCAGGCTGCTGACTAGACAAATCCCAGTCCTGCTCATGGATGTGTCTGCTTCACCAGCAAGTGCAAGTCCTGATGGGTCTTCAGGTCATTTCTGATCTGTGGACCCGAGGACTTCCAAAACCGCCGGTTCTAGTGCTGTTTTTCAGCTGCTGCACTGCCAAACGCGCTGGTGGATCAAACAAGGCTCTACATAAACCTCACTTTGACTGTCGTCCTACTACACACCTTTAGTTTCCCAAATGTTTTAATCAGTTCAGTGTTCATTGAATCAACTTTTCATCAACTCTGTCAAAAAAAAGTGTATCTAGGAGCTAAATAATGGTCTGCACTACAGAAGCACAGAGCCATAACCACAGAAGCAGCAAATGGCTTGAAACTGTGTTTAAGATGAATTAAAACCACCTTAGACTCGACAAATAGTTTCACTATAGTTTCCACTCATGCCTAAGATTTACTTAGAGATTTGAACCAGAACTTAACAAATCAAATTTATGATTTTAACCACATGAAGTCAAGCGAATTCCTCCACATTCTGGAACGTTGCTACTCTGCTAAGCTAGGCTAGCTCGTGTTAATCAGAGCATTTTTTTTTTTAATTATTTCCATCCATCCATCCATCCATCCATCCATTTTCTTCTGCTTATCCTGTTATGGGTGGTGGGGGGTGGATCCTATCTCAGCAGCCTTCAGGTGAGAGGCGGGGTTCACCCTGGACGGGTCACCAGTCCATGGCAGGGCCAACACATAGAGACAGACAACCATTGTCTCTCCCAGCCACGCCTACGGTCAATTTAGAGTCTGGATTAACCTGGTCCCTCTTGATGTCTTTGGACTGTGGAGGAAGCTGGAGAACCAGAGAGAACCCAGCAGGAGTTTTGCCTAACTGACTACTAAGATGTTGGAACATTAAACCAGTTGGTCTTCATAAAACCTTTTCACAACAACCATTTTTAGGAATCGCTGCTATGGCCCATAAAAACAGCTGTGAAAAGTGTCTATGGAGAGAACTGAGCTAGCTAGCTAGCTGGTTAGCTTGCGCTAGCTTAAATGCCTCAACTACAGTTTGACCCTGATGGACTATTTTGTTGTTGCTGCTCATTTCGTATTTTTAAATTCATGCCGTAATTATTTTCACGTGGTTAAACATATCAAAAGTGTTTTTGGTTTTTTCCCTCCACCAAATTTGTAGTTAAAGCGAGTGCGGCTTAGCCTTGCAGGGCCGTATTCTCGCTAGCTTGAAAAAAGTGGTGCTACATAACCACGTTGGATTTGATTTCATCTGGGAATTAACTTGTGGAAACCCTCAATAGAACAACCAGGTGTTCTGTGATATTTCCAGGTGAGGTGAAGAGTGTTCCGCTCGCCAGCTTGTCTGCGGTCTCTGACAGCTCCTGGGTTCTGGTTCCCTCCAGCTGACGTGCGGAGGTTTCTAAAAGCATCTGTAGCCATGAGAGGTGTTGTAGTTCCCCCCGCTGAACAGTTTCACTTTCCTGTCCGCATCTTCCGCTCTGACCTGCATCTCATACATTTTCCCACCTGCAGGATTTTGATTTTGCTCGTGACGAGGTTACCCGTCGAGTGTTTACCTTCTGTCAACACTTAGGAGCTAAAAGCGGAATCTTTGAGTCAACACTTCACCGTACAACATCCATGTATGTCCTCATAATGACGTTTACCACAAAGGCGTGTGAGCTCCTTCTCATTGTTGGCGGAACCGTGTTAAATCATGACATATGAGGTACCTTCTCAGTGAACGCGTGTATTCCTAAAATATTTGTGTGTACCTGTTAAGTTCTTCTCTCAGAACTCGCCGCCTCCGCTGTCACCTGTAAACTGTGAAGCGTTTCAAGTATCAGCCGGCCTCTTAAATGTGAGTCGGATATTATTTATTTATTTTTTGCTGTTGTTTCTTGTCAGTCTGCATCAGAGATCTTCTTTTTGTCTGGACTGCACAGAAAACGCGGGGCGTGTCCCCCCCATCACCAGAGGTGTGTTTTCAGCTTCTACCTGAAGGTCAACTAGCTGATGGAAGCAGGTTGTTCCCCTTTCAAACTCTCAACTTGTCACTAAATAGGAAGAGCGTTTAATCGTATTGGCAAAAGAAAACTTAGCAAAAAAATAGTTATTGAGATTCAAATAATTGCACATGAAAATATTGACTTTTGGGGGGGGGGGGGGGTAAATTTAAATCTTTTGCCCAGTTATTACTTGACAGTTGCTGATACTGGTTTCCAGTTCCACTGGCTTCTGAAAAGCAAGCGTGTGAGTTGTCTACTGGTGACTGGAGCGCTCGTCTCCTGTTGTGTAAATACGACTGTTGTGTTCCTCCTGCTGGTTCTCTTGTACACAAGTGATTGAAATATCCAATGCAGTGTGAAAATAAATTTTAAAGTAAAAAACTGATCATTTCTCTTTAATTTATTTGACTACGTATTAATGCCTAACGACCACAAGGTGGTAGTACAGTGTAATGATGTAGTACACTGGCTAAGTAATCATTGAATTAGAGCCTCTGACAGGTTTTGGCATCTCAAGCATTACCAGTGTTATTTTTTGTTGTTGTGTGACAATGAAAATAAAAGCCCCTGGGAGTCCATTTTAATTTGAATCTATAATAAACAATTTTAATGTAATTCAAAATAATATGTGATCAGGGTTCATTTTGACTGGCTTCATGTGTGCGGTGTTAATCCGATGGACCTTTACTCAGTAAAACAGCACTCGGTAACGGAGAGGAATGCACATTCCGGGATCGTTCTGCCTTCACTAAATCACATCTTATCACCATTTATCTCCATTCCTTCTTTAATTACAGCTGCAGGCACAATATTGTGTCACATAGCCGAGGCAGGTGAAAAAAGAAACTCCCCCTGAAGAAACAAAATAATGTTAACAGTGATGGAGGGATCAATTTTTAATGATCAGCTGTAGCGGGAGTGTTAATTGGCCCTGCAGGAACAGCGGATTGACTTGTTGCTGCTCACTCTGCCTCCAGCATCCTTCCTGCTTTATTCTCTCCTTTTAAATGACATAATTCCGCCTGGTAAAGTGCATAACCACTTCATTAGTTTGATTCTCCTCTGATTTTTTTTTCCTCTCATTTTGAGAAGATTAATTTGCAGCGATGTTGTAGCGCGGCTTGATCGGTGCAGTAGCCTCTACATATTAAAGAGGATCAAAATGGCATGGATGCAGCACAACATTCTGGTTCTATAAATAAGCGACATTTGTACGCCCCCTTCCTCTCTTGATCCATTTTTTTAAACAAATTGAGCCTGCGACTGTACGCATCCATTGTTTGGTGGTCCAATGACTTTTTAGTCTGAGCTGTGCTTCGTTGATTCCTCTGTACAAATCCTACTTTATGTACCATGCATTTGGACTCTTGCTGCTTTCAGGTACGGTGAGCTCTCATAAAAGAACGACGCAGGACATTTACAGAAGACGCCAGCAATAAACACGAGAGCACTACGAGATCCTTACCTGCATCGCAAGCTACTCACGAGCCATTAGCAGCCGCAGGAGCACTTCTGTGGGTTAGCTCACCAGTCACTGTTCGGCATGAAGTACCTCACAGTAGCACTACGAGTCTTGTTACTCAGGTTAGAACTTCCTGCAGATCTTCCCTGCGCCAGTCTAGTCGCTAAAGTCACGTGTTTCACTTTAATTCCCTTTAAAATAGTGCAGCACTCCACGACTGTATGCATTGAATCGGCAGAAGCTGCAGCTAATCAGCAAAACTACCAAATGCTGCTTCAAAACATTAAGACTACAAATTGTCTTTTACCCCCACCCTGGGGTTAGCTTCATTTTGCTGAAGTATGCTAACACTTTTTTATTAGCATAGCTAGCTTAGCAAAAACCAAACAAATAATAAAAAAAAAACAACAACAAGAAACATAACATTTGACTGGGAATATTTTCCAAAATGTTCAGCGCATTCTAGAGTAACCAAAAGCAGTTGTTTCACTTCAATCTGGTTGAAATAGTGTGGCACTCTGCCAATTGTTGCAACAGCAGAAGTCGCGGCTGCTAAGGAGAACTACACGTTTTTACCATAAAACTAAGACGACAAACCGTCTTTTACATCAAATCTGGCTTAAAATCCATCCCTGCATCCCTCCATCTTCTCCCTCTTCTCCTGTTCAGGGTGGTGGGGGTGGAGCCTATCCCAGCAGCCTTCCCCCTGGACAGGTCACCAGTCCATGGCAGGGCCAACACATATAGACAGACAACCATCGGCTCTCCCAGCCACGCCTACGGTCAATTTAGAGTCTGGATTAACCTGGTCCCCTCTTGATGTCTTTGGACTGTGGAGGAAGCTGGAGTACCAGAGAGAACCCAGCAGGAACAGGGAGAACATGGAGACTCACCCAGAAAGACCCCGTGCTCCAGCTGGGGCTCCACCCACAGCCCTCTTGCTGGGGGGCCACAGTGAGGACCACTGCTCCAGCGGGCCGCCCTGGTTTAAATTCACTTTGCTAAAATACGCTAAAAGTTTATTTTCGTATCATAGCCACCTTAGCAAACAAACGTACCGTAGCTCTTGACAAGGAAGTGAATATTTTCCAAAATATTCAGCTCGCCCCGGTCGTCTCGACCCACTCAGAGTTCTTATCTCAGGAATTTTGAGTCAGTTTCAGTTAGACTCCGTTGGGTCCTTAGCTCCTGATCTCAGTCAAGCTAACGACACCCATCCTCTGTACGTGGACATGCAAGTCCTTCATACTTGATCATCCCGTCTCTCCGGGGTGTTTTCTGTATTTGGGAATCCGATAATAACAAAGTTCCTGGCACACAAGCGCGATGGACCAGCTGATCAACCATGGCACGACAATACATCTTGGTCAGAGAGCGTGGGCTGAGTGCTTCACTTCCAGTTTCAGCATAACCTGAGTCTGGACATGATATCCTCCTCTAATCTGTTCAGTAAACACACTGGTTGGTGATGTGTCCTCAAGGACGCTCCGGTTTCACAGTTGGATCCGTTTGAATGATTGAGCTGCTCTGCATCCAGCTGCAAGGGCCTCCTGCGTACCCGGGGATTCCAATTAAGTCAAGTTAATTTCATTGTTGGCCTGATTTAGCCTCGTTTCTGCGAAGCTGCTTCGCTCCGTTCAGAGTTTTGAGGTAAGAGCAAACAAGCAAGGGAAGAGAAAATGCATTCATTTCATAAATATTGTATACTTTGGTGCATGTTTTCGGGAAAAAGTATCTTCTCACCACCACTAATGTAAAATTCATTGCCCAATGCGTTATGTTTTCAAGATTGTTTGGCCATTGGTGGCAACAATCTCCTCTTTCACCTCGTATAACATCCTGAAGTAGACGCCAGCATCATTACCAGCACGAATGGTTCCTGACAGTCAACAAGCCATTTGCTTCAATAATTTGCATTTCAAAGGAAGAATCATTTGGAGATGCAGGCAGAAACAAAGACAGATACCAGAGACGAGGTGGTGGTGGTGGTGATGGGGGGACAAGAGCGCAAATAAGTGGTAGTTAAAGACCTTTTTCTTTCTTTCTTTCTTGCTTTTTTTTTTTTTTTTTTTTCCCAGAGTGGCCATGAGTCTCAGGAGGACAGGGTCAATATTCACCACCCCGGCTTCTATCTCTGCGCGTCCGCAGAGTGAATCCTCTGGCTAAAAATATCAGCGCTGCTTCTTTATGAGCGGAACTGATGAGGCGTGATACTGCGGCCGGCTCGCTTAAAGCGCCTTC
>NC_141323.1:4875000-5057500 GCF_037954235.1 Aulostomus chinensis | reverse complement strand
GCTTTTTGACGATGCTATCACTGTACATCAGTCTCTCTCTCTCTCTCTCTCACACACACACACACACAGACACACGCGCACACACTCAGGGCCAGACTGCCTCCTCAAATCTCTGAGATTGAAAGGCGTTTTGAGAATGCTGTTCTCGTATTAATCCACCATCAATGCAGGAGATGCGGCTGCAGCACAGACACGCCCCTGATCCCGCCAGAACAACTCCTGCAGCATCTCCACTTTTCCTCGCAGTCGTTTCCTTTAGCTGTCAACCGTGAAACGCGGCTCATTTTAAAGCTCTTTACGTGTTTCACGTCTTCCATTTCACCGGTGCCGAAAAAGTCGGGATTACAAGACTTTTTGATGCCCCACTTGAGATTTTTGAGGTTGTAAAGAGTTTACTGCTGTTATTTTATTTTCCCTATTCCGTTAACGTTCATAGCTGCAGTACATGTGCCTTCAATAATCCCACAACAAAGTTTGGCTGCATAATTTCATAAAATGATCTCATTATCGGTCTAAGATTTGAGATATCGGAGGGAATTTTCGTTTCTAGTTTAGCTGAAAAATCCATGAACACGATCCTGATGGGATTTCTGTTGGGATGTTGACTTGTTCAGCACCACGGTATTCCCCGCACACAGGATTTGACACTTACAGTCGTACATATTGTGATTCCAATGAGGTTCGAGCCCCTGAGCACGGTGTGAGCGATGAGGTTAGCACGTTAGCATGTCAGGCTGCACTGTTAGCCAAGCAAGCTAACATTTGTGAAAAGAAACAAGTGAGGTGACTACAATTACAGGTTAGCTTGCCGGCAGCTTTGTGGGATAGTAACTCGTGACCTCTTATTAATTCCAATGTTGTTGGCGCTTTTCTTCCAAATGTTGTCGTTGCTATGACGACTACATCGATATTCCATGAATCAAGATGTAAGCTGGGAAATTGGCGGAGCTACTAGAGTACGTGAGGGTAAAGTGGAACCAAATGGAATGAGAAGAAAAGAGCGAGTGACACAAGAGAGACTTGAGTCAGAGGGAAAGAGTCAAACACAAGTCGCTCTCATAATTTGACGTCAAAGTCTTTTCACCAGTGTTTTGTTCTGTGTTGGCGTGAACGCTGTCAGTGGCCAATCGAGTGTCATTCACTTCTAGATAGGCTGGGGGAGGGAGAGGAGGAGGAAGAACAGCTGTCAAAGCAGATGTTTGCTGGTAATAACTTGCTTTGGTGTGAACCTTCACGTACGCACGGTGGGAGTTCGCCTTCGCCCCCGCCCTCATCACACGACACCGACCCTGGACAGACCACAAACAAACAAACAAACAAACAAACAAACAGATATATGCATCAGAATTTGAACAGTTTCCTGAATGACCCTCAAACACACACACACACACACACACACACACACACACACACAAACCTCCTCATAATCAGAGCCACAGAAAAAGTCTGATGCACGTCATGTTAAACCAGGCTGGAGAGAACAAGTGGCCTCGTATGTACAGCTAATTGAGACAAAGGCAGGGTTTCTCTCGCTGCGGGCGCGCGTGTGTGTGTTTGCGTGTGTGTATGTATGTGTGTGTGTGTGTGTGTGTGTGTGTGCACACGTGTTAGCATTTTGTCTCACTTAGTCCTGCTGTTATTTGCGGACTAATGAAGAAGCATAGTCGGCCGGCTCCTTTTTTTGAGGTTAATTTAATTCACTTCAGGAGTGAAGAGTCAGAGGAGACACAAAGACTTTCTCTCACTCCCTGAATGAGAACCCTCTCTCTCTCTCTCTCTCTTGTTCCTAAGTTCTCCTTCATATCAGTTTCTCCATCATCCAACAACATTTGTTTTCTCACGTTTTTTTTTTTTTTGCGTCCTTATCAAAAACACTGAATCAAAAGCAAACTCACAAACCGACAGTAAATCCGTTACCGAAAGGTTCGACATTCCTTCTGTATTCTCACCTTCGTCCTGTGAGCTCTTATCAGAAAGGTCATCGTCATCAATTCTTCAACACGCGAGTGAACTGTCGTTTTATTTGCAACTCACTGTCTGCTGATACGTCATGTTCTTGGTGTTCAAAAAAACAACAACAAAAAAAACAACATAAAGTGAAACGTTCTCGTGGTGACTCCAGAATGCGGGAAGAGCCAGCCACGTATATTTAGCTTGAAGCTAATGGCGACAGCAACAGTAAAACCACCCAAAAAAAACCCCCAAAAACATTCCTTCACCAACTCTAAAGGAGTTCTCATCTGCAATAATCAACATCTCCTTTATTTGTTCTTCAGTTCTACACACTTTTTCGTTAAAACGAAGGTACCTGAAGAAGAAGTGAGTTAAACGACGAATGAGAGGATGAACCACATCAGCTACAACGCTGCAGCGCTAACACCTCTGCTCCGGCTAAGAATAGCAGTTGTATTATTAGAATGTACAGTACATAAAGAGCCTGAACGCAGCAGCGATGTGCCGGCTTCTCTCTCGCACCTTTGCAGAAACAATGACAGCACACAAGGAAAGGTTCTATTTTAATTCTGACGGTGGGAGTTGAGTGGGCGGAGTGGCTAAAACATGTGTTTACTTTGATTAATGCACACAGTAATTATGAAACCTGCCCACATCCACTTTCTACCGCGCTGCCTGTGAGAGTTTGACCCGGACGTGCGAGAGAACCTTTAAAACTCCTCGAGAAATCCTCGAAATAGACAAAACGGCGCTGCACCTGAGTTTTCGCTCTTCTTCTTCTTCTTCTTTTTTTTTCTCCTTGATTTTCTGAGGGAATATTTAAATGAGATCCAACTTTAGCTCCGTTTCCGTGGCAGGTTGCTAAGCTACTGAGTGTGTCAGGAAGTGACAAGCGAACATAATTACGACCCTGGTTGACAGACTTGGACCGCAGTGTTCATTAGGCTTACTCCAGCATTAAGACATCAAGTTTTTTTAAGGGACAAAAACTTCACACGACCTTTTGTCTGGACTAATTACCATTTAATCATTTGGTGAATAAGTATTTAAACAATTAGGCAGCACAGGAATCCTTTCTTGTGGCTGACGTGTGTGTGTGTGTGTGTGTGTGTGTGTGTGTGTGTGTGTGTGTGTGCGTGTGTGTGTTTCCCAGCAATTTCAGCCTCTGAGGTTGAGGCTTTGTACTCCTGCAACTGCACCAATAAACACAAATATTAAGATTCATAATCACAGTTGTCGTCCACGCTGCTCATTTGTTCCAGCCAGCTCGTCTGAAGCCTCTAGTTACTTAATGAGGACTGTGGTTCCTGCTTGGTGTGTGTGTGTGTGTGTGTGTGTGTGTGTGTGTGTGTGTGTGTGTGTGTGTGTTGTGTTTATGTACCGGGAGCACCGGCCTCGCTCCTCACCGGCATTGATTGACAGTGATATTAGCACCTTTCTCTCACTTGGCTTCTCCTCACCCCTGAATCAATCCTTCCATCTCCTCCCGGAGCCTCAAGGGATGCTGGGAAAATACGGCTATTTATAGCAGACTGAGGCATGCACAAGGCTCGCTGCCCGACACAAATCACTTTTACATTGCGACAAGAACACGCCGCATCTGGCATTCCCCTCGTAATTCGCGAAGTGGCTTCGAATGTCAGTACGCCGATTTACACGCGAGCTCTTGTTCCTTAAACACAGCACTGCCTCTTCATGTCTTGTTTTGAGCAGGATTTTAAGAGAAAAAGAATGAAAATTGGGCAAAAAAAAAAAAAGCAGCGAACCACAATGACCCACAATGCATTGCTCAATTAAAAATGGATGCTTTAAAAGAATTTAGAAAAAGAACGGCAACATTGATGCTGAAGCTCTCATGCACATGTACATGTGGACTCGGACCAGTGGTTCTCCATGGTTCTGTGAGTTTAACCCCCTAAACAGAGAAGCTCAGAGGAGGTGCGGGAGCGGCTGCGTGCCTGGAGTGGAGGCAGGAGCGGACCCTCCTCCACCCTCGGGACTCCTGCAGGGGAAGACTGCCTTCAGTCCCACCCTCCATTAAATATGGAGGAGACACCCCCCCGGGACTGACTCTCCCGTGTCACATTTCCTCATAATTTCTCAGGTGATGCAGAATTAACAAGTCGTGATGGTGTTTTGTTTTTTTCTCATGGGAAAGAAAAGTGATCATCCTGTTCAGATGCATAGAAACTAAAGTTAGGAGCCGGTTTGAAATGTGTGAGGTGAAAAAAGTTGACATTTTTGTAAGAAAAAAAAAAAAAAAAGGTGACGAGTTCAAGTAAAAAGTCTTCAGGGAAAAAAAAAAAGGAAAAACAAGAAAGGAGGAAAAGGACTCATCTGATGAGTGAGAGAGGCGATGTACAGCTCTACTTTATGGACTGATCTTTGTCTCGTAGACGTGTTGGGAAACTGTCCTCTGTCTGTCAACCCTAATTTGAGTTGTAAATTAAACTTCCGCTTGTTCAGCCTCAAATTCTAGTCAGGCAAACACGAAGCCAACCAAATCAATAAAGCAGATTCACCGGGCGCTGTTGTGTCCTCTGTAGACGTCTCAGGGTAAAATCAGACGGGCCAAAGCTCGACGTCCGTCAAAGAGACGCGCGAGACCTGCAGGTCATGGGGCGGGTCCTCGGAGGACAGCAGGACTTCCTCGAGCGCGTCTTCGAGTCCTTCCTTTGGCTACGTGGACAGATTTACTTTATTTTGATACACTGGAGGGAAAGCCTGCGTTGTGAAATGTCAAAGGTTCATTTCACCACACGTTCTCTGTGAGAAGGAAGCAATAACAAGTCTGTCAGGACATTCGCGTCCTTCCATAAAAGAGGAATCCATATGTTGTTGACGCCTCGTCTTCCTCCCTGTTTGCCAGCCAACATACAGCGAGTCTCCTATCAGGCCGGGAACAGATGCCCGGTGCGTGGGAGAACACACGTGTGACTGCTAATGACGCTAGCATGTAAATATCGGCTTATATTTACTTGTGCGACTGGCAGTTCTGAGGAGTTATTAGTTTTTTTCAGTTGACAGGCAAATTAATTCCATATTCATGCCTGCAAATAACAAAACGTTGGTGCTGCCTTACACTGTTGCTGACAAAGAGCAGCAGCATGGAATCATGAGCCCAAAAAGAAACGCATCAAACGTTTTCAACCGCAAAAAAACTCCAGATGGAAGCCTACCTGGATGGCCCATAGGTGGCGCTGTGGCACAAAATTGCAAAATGCGAAAAAAACACTCTTTTTTTTTAAAACTCCCCTTCAGCTTTTTTTCCACTGTTGGACAAACAAAATTTTGTGTATAAACTGTTGATGAAAAGTGAGGAAAGGACTTTTGATAAAAAAAAAAGTACAAAAGTTCGAAGCAAAGCAGTTTTGCAGTCACAACAGGAAGTGATGCGTGTCTCGGTCAAAGTTGGTCCGACGGACATCAAACTCAGGACAAATGCGAAACATCTTGTACTGAATCAAAGTTGGAGCCACTCGCCCAGTAGGTGGCGCTGTTGAAGAAAAATGTCCAGCATGAAAATATACTTTTGTTCCCCTTTCACTCACGGAAACTCAACTCAAAAACGCCGAAGCAACATCCGGTCCTGCTGACACAGGACCCACACCCCACATTTTTGGGGTCACGGTCACTTCCTCAGTTCAGGGGAGAAGTCGCGTCCTCTCGACAGCTCGTATCCGAGTTTGGCTGTGAAAACAAGCTGAATCGTGACTTTTAAAAACGAGGGATCTCAGCAGCTGTCGAAGGACCCGCTGAGGTGTGGAGAGCTGATGAGGGCGCCCATCAACCCCCGGCAGATCAACTGAAGGGATTCTGATGTTGTCGGAAACAGCTGGAGGAATTTTGCAGTTTTACACCAGAATCAGTTTGCCTCATTCTAAAATCTAGATTAGCAATCAACGCACAGACAGAGGGAGGAAACACGAGACAACCGAAAACAGAGTTTAATATGAATATTTATTTAAAAATCCATACTTTGATACAGAAATAGTAATCTATAATATGTAGTATCAGACAATCAGTACTTCAGCCATGCTTTCTCTGATCACGGTTTCAAAAAAGTACAAGATCTTCTTTCTTTTTTTTTTTCTATAATTATTCTTGTGCAAAGAAAACACACTAGAAAGCAATAGAAACACCGACACAAAATAGATACCGATTAGTTCCGAAAACAATTCATCCATTTGTTTTTCTGTAGAAGGCATCGCACAATTCCAAGAAAATCAGTGAGAGATTTAAGGCCATGTTTGTACAGTTAATTTTCATATAGACTTTTTTTTAATATATATATATTTCAAAACACTCAGTTTTCAACAAAAGGAACTGGTGCATCCTTTGTAAAACTGTACATGCAAACATAGTGCACATCGTTAGAAGATTTGACGAGCATACAAGATATTATTTGGATAGCTGTAGTAAACAAAGACCTTACGTGTGTGTGTGTGTGTGTGTGTGTGTGTCAACGCCACACACTGTCTGTTAAAACACTCGTATAAAGGTGCCTCAGAGGCATGCACTCACACACACACAGTAGACTTACCAATCTCTCACACACACACGCACACACACACGCACACGTGACTTCGATAAGCTAAAATAAAAGTTATCTAAAAAGTATATAATAATGGTTTATTGATACAAAAAGTGTGTGTGTGTGTGTGTGTGTGTGTGTGTAAGCCAAAAAAAAAAAAAAAAAAAAACAGGCCGAGGGAATTTTATGGGCAACTTTAACTGCTAGAAATGTAGCAAAATAAAATACCACACTGGAACATCATTGTTACAAACCCACTGATGTGAAAGTTTTCAGCATCCCCCCCCCCCCCCAGGACATTTGCAAAAAACTAAAAATAAATTAAAAAGTCTATTCACAGCTTAAGACAGAGATAAAACTGTGAAATTCCATTCAATTTGAGTAAGTTGTTTTTTTTCTTCTTTTTTTTTGGCTTCAGCAAAAACAAGAACATAAATTGACGTTAAAAAAATCAAAACAAAGGACAAGAGACGTTGCAGGGTCTCTTTGTTGGCGTGCGTTCATTTTGACGGTCCTCACAGCAAAAACATTTAAAAGGAAAAATGAGCACGTCGGTGGTATTTCATTACATTCCACAGTTAAGAATTGAGTTGCTGATAAAACTCAAGGCCCTTCAGCCTGTTTTTGCCTCTCTTTTCTTTCCTGCCCTGGTCCACAAACGTCGGAATGGAAATTCAGTAAGACTTAGTCGATAAGATGCACATTTTTCTACCCTGAAAGAAAACGCAGAAGAAGACTGGAAACAGGAGGTAGTTCGCCTTCGGAAACGCAGAAAAGGGGCTGTACGATGTTCATTGTCCACGAGTAACAAGCAGAATCATGAATCTGCTGGAGAAAACACCACGAAAAGTGTCTTTCTAGTTGTTTGCATTTGAATCCTTGCAGTTAAAATGCAGCTTTTCCACTATTAGCTTGTGCTAGCCAATGTTCGAACATGTCTGCAAACTTTAAACACGTATTGCTTCCTGACCGTGTCCATTTTCTGGCTTCACATTCGTTCTACTGTTTATTGTTCATGGAATAAAGTTTCGGGTGCAACGTTTTGCAAGCGAAGTAGCATGAACAATAGTTTCCTGTGTGACCAGAGTTCACTAGAGATTAAATCCACAGCAGTCGTGATTTATGGAAATGTTGAACCCCACGATAAGAAAGCAACCTGCCTATGCAGCCATTAGTCTGCACCAGGGGGGACTTGTGTTTGGCTGTCACCCAGAACAAACCAGCGATCTCAGCGCGCTAGCAGGTAGCACCCACCCCAAAACCTCCCCTTCCAATCATTAAAACCAGAAAAAAGACTCCTCTGACTCCTGCGGCGGCAGATCTCAAACAGTTAGGAGTCTTAGTGTCTCTGCTGAGGCGGTAATGAGCTCCTTGTTTTGCCCTGTAGTCCTAATGATGAGTCCAGCTAGGCTTTGAACGCAGCAGGCGTCAGAGGAGGAGTGTGACCACGAATAAAACACGCACACACTCATAGTGCAAATATCTACATGGGGAGAGTGTGTGTGTGTGTGTGTGTGTGTGTGTGGACAGAAATATAAACTCAGGAATGTCAAGTTTTACTTCTGCCTGAACGAGACGAGGAAACCACAGCAGAAATTCTCATGTTTGCTGTGTGATGATGAGGAGGCTAACCTGTAGTAGCCTGGGTAGTTAGTCAGTATTCCTACTTTATAAGCACAACAGAGACAAAAAAAACAACTAACTTTTCCTTTTAGAATTTGTTTACAGTTTAGTATCTAAAATGTAAGTGATTTCAGCCCGAGAGCAGCAGGATTTCAATGTGTGCCTTTTTAATGTTCCAGTTGTACTGTTAACATTTGCAGAGAACCTCATGAACACGAGGTGACTGCTGATGGATTAGCCAAGTTTTGGTTTAGCATTTCACGCTACGAGGGAGAGAAGAGAAGTAGAAGGAAGGTTCCACGCAGGCGCCCGCACATGGTGGTGGTGTGTGGCAGTGTAGCACACCACCACCTAGCCGCCTGGCGTGCATACAAATCGAATTCCGCACGCTTCTGTGTCACTGTATGCATGCAGACTTTCTCCTGAAAATGCTCATCTCAACACGGAAGGAAAAGTGAGGACGCAGCACCACGTTTGCGTTCTCATGTAAACGGAGCCTGAGTCACCTGAAAAATTTGCTTTGTGCTTGAGAGGATCACGACTGCTTTTTCACATTTCTCAATCAGCTATGTGGTGTTTATCGTGTCTTTTCAATATGTTTGAATCAATCAATGTAATAACAAGATGTGTCATGTGGAGCGGGACGAGTGGAAAAGTCTGTGACCGTTTGGCAGCAACATAGTTTGACTAGTTAGCAGGATATTGAGAAGTACTGTGACGACTGAGCCGATGTAGACGTATCCAGCTAATACGTCCTCGTCTTTAAGACACTGTGTGTGTGAGTGTGTGTGTTATACAGACGGATGCTGAGTCGTCACGTTGACACTGAATGTTATCCCTTCATCAGCAAATGTTTGCTGTGTTAAGTTTGGTCGAATGCGTCGACACAACAAAAATACTGCACTGCAAAGGTAACGTATTCTTCCTCGGTGTTCATTAAGATGCTCTTTTTGTAAGATGTTTGGAACATTCCATCTTATTTTGACACAGAAGACATTTCATACACACACACACACACACACACAGGCGTACACACACAAAGACACGCACTGACCAGTCACTCCACATCCATGACAAAAACGTCGCTCTCTCTCATTGTGCACGACGAAGATCATGTTGGAAATTTGTTGGACGTCACAGAAAACAGACATTTAAAAAAAAAGCTAAAAGTGCAATACACACACACGCGCGCACACACACACGCGCACACACACGCGCGCATGAAAGTAAACTGGAACGAAAAAGCCAACAAAGTGTTTTTCTCTGCATTTTTGACCACTGGGCTCTTTAAGCTCAAACTGCATTTAGTTTGAGAGCAGCTGCTATCGTTGTGAAGACGGGGAGGGACGTGACGGCGGCGGCGACGACGACGCGATGAAGCCCCCGCACTCGTGGGCGTCCTGTTACCAAGGCAGTTCGGCGAAGAAGAGACAGAGGGAGACGAGAGAGGAGCTATGTTTCCATTCATCACGAACGTAGAAGCTCAAACCGCGCAGCTGGAATCTGAAGTCTGAAAACGAATCCCTCGACGTTTAAGACAATCTGTGTCCTTGAGTTTGTGCCAGTATTTTTTCACATTTGATGTTTTTTCCCTGTTGATCTAAGACCAGCAGAAACAGGTTGTTTGGCCTCTTTAACAAGGGACCCTTCTGTAAAATGGATTTATTCTATCATTATGAATGTTCAAAATATACATTTCTGAATTGTGCCTTGAATATAAACCACAAAATGGGTTCATACATTATTCTTTTACCAAAATTCCATGACTTTTAGGAAAGTTTTTGTCACCATAAATTCTTGGAAAAGTCTGAAAAAAACCCAACAAATTACCGGCGAATTACAAAAGAAGGTCAGGCCATCTCAGCTGAACCACACACTCGTAAACTGTTCACCTGTCAAGCAAATCTTCAGTGATTTTATCAAAAATGTCTGGCTTTATATATTTTCAAAAATGTTAAATTGCTCCTTTAAAAATCCACCGACTGCCGCTTCTTCTTTTTTTTTCCCTCTTATGAACTTTGTGTAAATCATTAAAATTTACAAAACATTGTGGCTGGATGGAAACACAGCTATTTGAAGTGATTACAAAGAGACAGACAGGAATATTTGCGGGAAGACGGGCGGATGGACGGACAGAGAGACGCTCGGACCTCTCAGGCCTGAGAGCAGTGCAGACAGCCAGGGTGACGCGACGCGGATGGAGATACAGGCGGACTGAGGGCTTGAAGAGGTAGAGCAGGGCCACTATATTCATGCACTTGACCGAGGCTACACTCATGCAAAAGGTTACTACGAACACCAGAATACAGTACAGTACGGTACGGCACGGTACGGTACAGTACAGAGGGGCTACTGGAACCTGCACTGCTGCTACCTGACGCACATGCCAGGACAGAGAGAGTGAGAGAGAGAGAGAGAGAGAGGGAGAGAGGGAGAGGGAGAGGGAGAGAGTATTACAAGCTTCGTATTGAAACTATGAGTATATAAAAGTATCAACAGTAAAAATCCACGTCAGCATTTACTGTAAACAGTGAGTTAGTTGATGGAGGGAGAGAGAGAGAGAGAGAGAGAGAGAGAGAGAGAGAGAGAGAGGCCCCGTTATTTACAGAAGATACTGTTCTTAGGATCAGGCGATTCCTCTGTTTTGTCTGGAGACATTCTCTTTACAGCGCAACCCCCCCCCCCCCCCCCCCCATCTTTTCCTTTACTTCACCTTCCCAGTTTAAATCCCTCCGAAGCTCATCCAGGTCTCCCAGGGTTAAAAACAAAACAAAAAAAGATTCCAGACAGTAACAGGAATGCTGGACAGTGGAAGTAAACAGACTCTCATTGGCTTTTCCTGTCCTCAAAAGCTTCACTCTCCTGGCCCGGCATGCAGCTTCCTGAACACGAGAAAGACCACTGTATCCACGACAACAAGGCGTGGAGAGCGGCTTTAGGGGAATGGGGTATTACACGGGTTTAGTCACTTCCTCATATCTGGGTTTGGATGGGTTGCGCTGGTGGCGTGTAGGGAGGCGGCGCTGGTGCCGGCTTGATCCCCCGGGTTCTCATGTAGGAGAGGAACTGGTCGGGGATCTCGGCCAAGACGTCTTTGGCGAGCCGGGCCATGCTCAGAATGTGGTTCCCTGTCCGGTCGATGTAGTCTCTGAACGGGACGAACTGAGAAGAACGAGAGGGGAAGAACATGAGAGGAAGGAATGAGGAAGAGGAGCCTGAACTCACCTGTCAGCCTCTGGTGATGTTCAGGGAGCCCTAGAGGTGAACCCCCACGATCATCGGACCAAAAACTCAGTCTGATCCAGCATGAGCCGATCAAGTTAGCATGTCCTGCCTAACACGCTACAGAAACGAAAACACCCCAACAGAGGATCGGTGGTTATGTGACGTGTAAATGGTTTAACCTTTGACCTTTGCTGCTGTCTGAGGTTACTATTCGTGCATGTTTTTGTACCTGCTGGTATTTTAATCAGTATTTCATCTTATTCGACAGTCAGCATTTTATCAATAACTTTTATCATCTTGATTTTACTTTTCAACCTTTTGTTTGCCAAATGCATTTTGAATTGTAATTTCTGTGAAAGGTGCAAAAAATATCTAAAACTATCATTGCTCCATTAAAATGACGACTTTATGGGGCGCAGCCAGAAGTGGCAGGAGACGAAGGAAGCTAACGCTAGTGCTGAACTGCTATTAGCTAACTAAAACAGCAGTGTCTAAACGAGTCATCACTATGTTGGCGAGGAACTCGAGGCAGGGGGTGAAATGCCAGCTGTCACTCGAGGCTCGCGGGAAAAGAACAGATATGTAGTCCCCACTCTCGGCTAACTCCACGACTGAAGCTAACTTAGCTGTGGCTGATGTGGTCTCTTTTTCTCTGTCTGAAACTGAAGACTTACAGTTTGAGGGGATAATATGCCTCCCACAGAATTGTGAACTGTACATGTGCAGTGTGAGAGCAAAGGACAGAGGTCCAGGGAAAGGCGACCCGGTGGTGGCCGACGGGGAGGAGCAGATGGCGTGAAGATGCATGAGGAGGAAGAAGACGGAAGAAAAGCAGAGAGAGGAAAGGTATTCAAAAGCAACTAACGAGAATGTTTCTCCAGTGAAACAAGTTCTTCACCTGCCTCTGCTACCCATGATAAAGAGCATCAGGCTTCACTGAGACGCAGCAGGTTTGTTGTGTTTCCTGTCAAGAAACTGGTGTTGGCTTGTCTGGCATGTCGGAGAGGAGCTGATGAAGGTCATTACTTCAGGAGAAGAAAATCACATTCTTAAGGTCAATGAGATGAGGAGCAAATGGAGATAAAAGCTACGTGCAGATTAGCGATGCTAAAGAAGAAGAAGTGTAGTTATTAAAATCTGCTGATGTGTGAAATTGCCCTGCTTCAGACCTTAAGACAGAGGGAGGAGGGGAGGAGCCATGCTGGCTCCAACCAGGGCCTGAATGCAAAGCCAACACAAGTAAACGTCCATGTAGCGAGTCATCAAGAAGGTGTCATCATGCTTTCCAGACACATAGGAAAAAAATATGAGTGGAGCTACATAAGTAAAGCTACGGGAGTCAAGTTACATGAGTAAAGCTACGAGAGAAAACCTACGTAAGTTAAGCTAAATGAAGTATTGCTACATGAGTAAAGCTACACGAGTAAAGCTACGGGAGTAAAGCTACATGAGCAAAGCTACGAGAGTAAAGCTACATGAGTAAATCTACATGAGGGGTCAACGGACTGCTCACGTTTAGCGTACATACACAACAAATGTATATGTGCTGTTGTTAAATTTCTGAAGTGTACCATTATTACTTTCAATCTGTAATAATTGTGACCGCTTGTGATAGTTGTATCAGGCTTTGAGTTGTGTAATGCATTTCACCTTGGGCTCGATCCCTTGGTGACAAATAAAACACTCTTTCTAAAGCTACGAGAGTAAAGCTACATGACTAAAACTAAATGAAGTAAAACTACGAGAGTAAAGCTACGAGAGTAAAGCTACGAGAGTAAAGCTACATGACTAAAACTAAATGAAGTAAAACTACGAGAGTAAAGCTACGAGAGTAAAGCTACATGAAGTAAAGCTTCGTGAGTAAAGCTAAATTAAGTAAAGCTTCGTGAGTAAAGCTACGTGAGTAAAGCTACGTGAGTAAAGATAAATTAAGTAAAGCTACGAGTAAAGCTACGTGAGTAAAGCTACGTGAGTAAAGCTTCGTGAGTAAAGCTAAATTAAGTAAAGCTTCGTGAGTAAAGCTACGTGAGTAAAGCTAAATTAAGTAAAGCTACGAGAGTAAAGCTACGTGAGTAAAGCTACGTGAGTAAAGCTAAATTAAGTAAAGCTATGTGAGTAAAGCTACGTGAGTAAAGCTACGTGAGTAAAGATAAATTAAGTAAAGCTACGAGAGTAAAGCTACGTGAGTAAAGCTAAATTAAGTAAAGCTACGAGAGTAAAGCTACGTGAGTAAAGCTACGTGAGTAAAGCTACGTGAGTAAAGCTAAATTAAGTAAAGCTATGTGAGTAAAGCTACGTGAGTAAAGCTAAATTAAGTAAAGCTACGTGAGTAAAGCTAAATTAAGTAAAGCTACGTGAGTAAAGCTACGTGAGTAAAGCTAAATTAAGTAAAGCTACGTGAGTAAAGCTAAATTAAGTAAAGCTAAATTAAGTAAAGCTACGTGAGTAAAGCTAAATTAAGTAAAGCTACGTGAGTACATCTATGTGACCAGACATTGTAAAATTTGCAAAATCAAATCAACTTTGTATGTTATTTTCCTGTTCTTTTGCATTTATCATCTTTGGTCTGAACACACAGTTACAGTATAGAACCAGCCTAAAAATACTGCAGTACAGCTTATAGGCCATACCAACTGTATTGCTGTTGTACTTTGGGGAGAAGTTATCGAATGTTTAAGCAGCTTTGCTGCCTGATATTTCTGTACATGAAATGTTTGTGTCCTGGCGACCATTAAAATATGTCTCTCTCCTTGGTAGATGAAAAGCTGCCCTTGTTATCTTTGACTGAACTGCGAGGAGGCGTGACCCAAACGGCTGCGGGGAGGCGTGACTCACCCACCTGCTGTGAGCAGGTAAATAAACACGAGCAGGTTTAGTTGAGCTTCACCTGCTCGTCACGTGAATGACATGACTGATCTGAATGTAGGCAGATATGAGACTCTTTCATTTACTTCATGAGCTGTTGTCACCTGCAATCACCAGATCATGCCAGGGGCCAATTTGTGCCGGAGCCCCCTCACTGAGAAATGCAAACCTCGCCGTGTTGCAGGGGCTTATTAGCCTGCTGACAATGAGAGCGTATAGGCAGAGCTGCTGTAATTTCCCACCACTGAAACTTAGTTTTACACCATCTCTGGGTCTTCTTCCCTCTGTGTGTGTGTGTGTGTTTGTGTGAGTGTGTATTTCAGCTCGTTAGAAAGCAAACTAATGAGCGTGCCTCCCTCGCCCACCAGGGCTGAGGGAGCGTGTGAGGGATATGACAGTGTTGGTGTAAAGGTCATGGGAGGGAGAATCGTGACTTCTTCTGGTCACACAGACACAACCCAGCCTGAGTGTGTGTATTTCCTCTTTTCGTGGCGCAGGAATCAGTCCCACATCCCGGAAGTAAGCCGATGATCGTTCAGCAGCCTCGTCTCAAACCCACTGGGGTTTTTTTTTGGTTAAATGTCTGAAACGAGGTGTGTCGTCGACACAGCATTTTGTTCATTGGCGAAGATTGAAGCTTTCATGTCTGGAAGTGGCTGAGCGTTGATTCCCAGCCTGATGTTGGAGGAGTTTAAACTATAAACTGCATCATCCCTCAATGTTACGATGCACCATTGATCCAAATAAAAAAACAAACAAACATGACAAAGCGTTTAAAAAAATGTGCTGCTCAGATGATTGACAGGAAGAAGCAATAAACTCCTCATGGTGTCGATTTCACAGACAATCCCGTCTTTTATCCTCTCAGGGGTATCGTGTCCTGTGGAACAACAACCTAGAGAAGCGAGGTGATGAGCTGAAGTGAAGCAGTCACATCTTTACGGGTCACCCTGCTCGGCCGCCTGAAGACCCCACGCTGCCCCGCGGCCTTTTTAAGCATCGCATTAGGCTGGGGGGTTACAGCTGAGGGTCTCATCCACTTTAATGAGATAGGGAGCAGAAACATCAGACACTATGTGGTGCATTTGTGTTTCAGTCTTTCCATCTGGTGCTGGGGAGGCGGGGGGGGGGGGGGCACTGACCACAGGTGTTCTCTAGCTGTGTACCTTTAAAAACACAACACCCGAAAACAAAGACGGCACTCAAATCCTCCTGCACTTCCCATTAGATCTTTCAAAAAGTTCTGATGGTGGGAAAAATCTGGCAAAATCTGGAATGTGTCAATCAGTAGGGTTACGCCTCCAGAATCTAAGAAATTACAGACACTGAGAAGAGTGACTTGCTCCCTCAAGGTTCTGTACCTCCACCAGAAATAGCCATTAGAGATGAAGCTTTATTCTAAGGAGGGCAAGTGGACGAGGGGGATTTTTCTCTCCATGGCCGGCCATGTTCTGCATATTCCTGCACGAGTTCCTGCACTCTTTACAAAACAGAAAAAAGATGACGCGAGCAGACGATAGATTGGTGAAAGCAAAGTCAGACGGTTGTTTGGGTCCACAGGACGCGTGAAAAGATGGAAAATAGCTTCATTCACTGTCCTTCAGCTTGCCAGTTACATGAGGTCCATCGTCATCTTCCGCTTATTCCTACACATTAAGGGTCGCGGGGGGGCTGGAGCCTATCCCAGCATCAACGGGCGAGAGGCGGGGTTCACCCTGGACAGGTCGCCAGTCCATCGCAGGGCCAACATAGAGAGACGAATAACCATTCACACTCACATTCATACCTACGGTCAATTTAGAGTATCAATCAGCCTCGTCCCCAATTGCTTGTCTTTGGACTGTGGGAAGAAGCTGGAGTACCAGAGAGAACCCACACAGACACAGGGAGAACATGGAGACTCACCCAGAAAGATCCCGTGCCCGAGCCGGGACTCGAACCCGGAACTTTCTTGCTGTGAGGCCACAGTGCTGACCACTGCATCACCGTGCAGCCCAAGTTACATGAGGTGTAACACCAAAATAATCCCAAATACTGAGAAAATACTGAATATTGGTTAATTTATCTGACGCACTTCATCCAAAGTTGGGTTGCAGAGGCAGCAGCTTCCTTTATTCTGCCACCATGCACCAGCTCTGACTGGGGATCACGAGGTGTTTACAGCCCAGCATGGCGCCACAGTGCCTCCACGGGTCCCGGGTCAGCTGGAGAACCTCCTGAGGAAGGCGCTTGCTGCCCAAAATACCTTCCTCCTTTTCTCTGCAAAGGAGCAGCAGCGCTACACCGAGCCCCTCACGGGTGACACAACCTCTTATCTTAACCCTTGGGGAGACACCAGCCACCTGCCTGAGAGAACCCATCTTGACTGCTTGCATTCCAAGTCTCATTCATATTTCATGAGCGTAGGTGAGAGGAGCACCGAAGAATGACCGGTAGATCCAGAGCTTCGGCTCTTGGCTCAGCTGTCAACAGCGCGGCCATTTTCCCTTCATTCAAGAACCAAGTGATACTTCAATTCGTGACTTTTGCGATACCTTGGTTAGATAAATCTGAGTCCACTGAGGAGCCTTGACTCGAGGTGAGAGGAAGCATTTTTACATGCAGACACCAGCTGAGTGAGCATATCCACAGCTGCAGCTAAACTTGTTCAATGGTACGAAACATTGGTGTAAAAATCACAGCATGAATTCTTTAGTTCGCATGTTTCGACTACCAGAACCTGCTCAGTTATCCTGAAGCTGGTGTGTGGTCTCATTTCGAGGCATTCTCTTCGACTTGCTTCTGAGATACTAGCATTGTTATGCACCAAAAAGGAACGGAGAACAGCAGAGGGAAAGACAAGGGAACGTGTACCTGAACAATGTCCCTCTCAGCGTATCTTCCTCTGGATGAGATTCGGATTTCATCACCATCTAATTCTATCATGGCTGAAGACAGAGGAAATCAAAACAAAGTACATTACTTCTTATCGCTTGATACATTGTGCTACAGTGACTCGTGGGACCAACAACTCCAAAATCTTATATTCTATGGCGCTTATCCGCAAAATCCTGTTGTCTTACCATCAAATTCTGCAGGTCCCACCCCCACGATGATGATTGACATCGGCAGACAGGAGGCCTGCAGGAGAACAAGAAATATTTCATAAATGTCAAATGAAACATTTGCGAAAAACGGTATGTGTCCAAGTGGGGTCTTCAGTGGGGCTAAGAGCTCTAGGTGCCTTCATCGCTGATAAAGAAGCCCGATCATGCTGCCCACACGTATGTGGAAGCATGGGTGTTTTCTGTGGAGCCTCCCAGAGCGCTGCATGCGTCGAGACGTCTTAGAGAATAATATTAGAGACCAGAGAATCAACAAGAACTGGCCTGACAGCTTATAAATGACGCTGTGTGTGTGTGTGTGTGTGTGTGTGTGTGTGTGTGTGTGTGTGTGTGTTAGCGTGGGTGCGTCACAGACGAGGGCTAGCGGTGTGTGTGTTCGGTGAGTTATGTGTTGACCTCAGGCTGCAGCGAGATGAATGAGCTTTTTTTTTCTTTTTTCTCCTTTCAGAAAAGGTTCTCTCTTCTCGTCTTTTTCTTCAACATTTTAGCACACTCCCCTTTTCACCCCTTCCTTTCTTTTCCTACCATTTCACTCTCCTTTACTCTTTCTTTGTGCTTTCAAAGACGGGGGGGGATCACCGCTGTCTCAAGAATGGTTCATTTTGTTTGCATTCTACATGGCACTTGTTTTTCCCTCAGGAGTCAGTGAGGACCTGACAGTGATGGAGGGGACGGACGGAGGGGGAATAAGATGCAGTCACAAGTCAGAGCAGGACAGAAAACACCAATAACAGGAGCAATGCAGGCTCCTCAGTCACAGCGTGTTTCAGCTGGCATGGCCAAGGTGCACAGAAACGCCACGATGTATAAATATTCAGGCAGCGGAAAAGGGAAGTGTCATAAACAACTCCTCATTTTGATGTTTTATGCCTCTTTTCATGAAGTAATTCAATGGTCATATTTAGAAGCTCACAGCTGACTCAACACACTCTCACGCAGGCCTAGAACTGTTCCATCCTGCTCATTCTCCTGATTCACTTCCTCCAGGATTCCTCAGAGATTTTAGTGATAGATGACGCTTCATTCTGCAGCAGCTTTTCTTGAAAATTGCAATTGCAAAAACTGCGATCTGTTCAAGAAGATGCAAACAACTTATGCGACCACAGCATCACAATCTTCTGAAGGGAGGGTTGAATGCACAAATCTACACCTGCTTTTATGGGGCGGAGAAATTTCCAAAAGCAAAACAGATTGAAAGTGATTTATTCATGAAAGTTAAGATACAAAACCAGTTTCTCTGTGGGAGCTCCTCCACAAGATCCCTGTTCGCATGGGGGGGAACCGTCACCTTATCGTGGTGGAGGAGTTTGAGAGCCCTCATGACCCTAGGACCTATGCTGTCGGGGGCATTTTGCCCCTGGTAGGGTCACCCAAGGCAGGCTGGTCCTAGCCAAAGGGCCAGGCAAAGAATCGTTCAAAAGACCCTTCACGGAAAGAAGAACTGGGAGTTTGTGTACCCAGCCCAGAGGGGTAGCAGGGCCCCACCCCACCCTGGTGCCAGGCCCAGGGTGGGGGCCCATTGGCGAGCGCCTGGTGGTCGGGCCTTAGCCCATGAGAATCAGCACCTCCAAGTCTGAGGCCATGGTCCTCAGCCGGACAAAGGTGGCCTGCCCACCCCAGGTAAGTGTAAGTAACTTTAAGTCATTCGTGAGGGGAACAAATCGCGTTCGGCGGCGCCAGCTCTGCATGCTCGCTGAGAAATGCTGCATCAAGTCAATAAGTGATTCACTTCAGTTTGTTCCCCCAACAGATTTGTTCCATCCAACAATACAAGACGAGTGCAGGATGAGTCATGATTTGATTCCTGAGTTCGATTTTTTTTCTTGGACGGAGAGAAAACACAGGCGGTTTGATGTAAAAACATTAATTATTGACATATATTTGGCATCTGTTAAGAGAAGAATAAACAATTAGCACAGGGGCACTGGATACAAAACTGGTAACACGTATTTTTCATTTCACCGGACCTTTAAAGCCACTTAATGACACACATGGCATTTCTCAAAATAACGCTGGCTTACGTTGACGATGGACTCCTTGGTTTGGGCCATGTCTGAGATGACGCCATCTGTGATGATGAGGAGCACAAAGTACTGGGAGCCATCCTTCACTGATGCTGCATACCTACACACACACACACACACACACACACACACACCATTTGTTGCTATTTCCGTGCTTGCTTGTTCTGCTTTCATCGTGATGATTTACAGCGTGAACACTTTAAACTTTAATTCTGGGTGTAGCTTTCACTAAAATAGTTAAATTAGAGCACACAAACAAAGTTGAGGGGAAATTAGGTATCAAACATCCTTTGAAAGGGATTATTTTCACTGAGTAAATGTAGCTGCCTCTCCAGAGGATCTTAAACTGTCAAGGACTTCTGTCTCTGTGCCAACAGTACAGCTCAATAAGGCTTTCAATTTCTTCTGCCACGTTAATGTGGGCCTTTCACTTCTGTGTGATTTGTGAACTGACTGTTTCTGACGTTTACACACGGATTATTTCAGTCAATCTGCTTCTGCTACACTTCCCCTTCATGCACCAGGAGGTTCGATCTCTACTCCCTGCCCTCTGGAGTTTGTCTCCAGGTGTCACTTAGTGTTAGAGAGAGAGAGAACAGGGAGAAGCAGGGGAGAAGAGGTGAAGTCAAGACGTCGCAGAGTAAAGGGGAAAATGGGGGTGACCGGCATCAGGAGAGGAGGTGAGATGGGCTTGGACTACAAAACAGTGAAGTACTTGTTGCTTGAACGTTGAGGGAAACGCAACATAGTGGTGCTGATCTACCTTGCTGTTGCTGGCTGGTTTGACATCTTTGATGAGGTTTAGGAGAAGGAGGAGTCTTGCGTTCATTAGTCTGGGTTGCACTGATACTATTTTAAAGATGTAACATGGGGCGGCACGCTGGAGCAGTGGTCCTCACTGTGGCCCCCCAGCAAGAGGGCTGTGGGTGGAGCCCCAGCTGGAGCACGGGGTCTTTCTGGGTGAGTCTCCATGTTCTCCCTGTTCCTGCTGGGTTCTCTCTGGTACTCCAGCTTCCTCCACAGTCCAAAGACATCAAGAGGGACCAGGTTAATCCAGACTCTAAATTGACCGTAGGCGTGGCTGGGAGAGCCAATGGTTGTCTGTCTCCATGTGTTGGCCCTGCTATGGACTGGTGACCCGTCCAGGGTGAACTCCACCTCTGGCCTGAAGGCTGCTGGGATAGGCTCCATGTGTACATGTGCCCATAACCAGCATGAACTACTTCCTCTGATGACCCAAGATCGGCTGCAGGCGGCGGTTATTACTGACAGCCATCTCAGCAATGGTGACGCACAGAGAATTCAAGTTTCTAACATTCATGACCACAAACACACAGCTACCTTCCACAAGAATCAAAGTCCGAACAAAACCAACCGAAACAACCACTACTACAGCAAAAACTTAACGCTTCTGACATCCCCATCAGTCCCTGCGCTGGCATAACCATCTAACACCCGCCCACACCGCCAGCAGCTGAATTAGCCGAGTGTCGTCAGCTGGTAGCATCAGAAGATAGCCAGACGTTCTGTCTGAGGCATTTCTTTCAAACCCACACAATCTACATATCAAACAAAGCTTAAAAAGTGAAGTTTTCAAGGCAACAGATAATGATGTCTCGTTTACACTCCCAGTGTCTGCACTGGCTGGTCTGTACCCTACAATGAATACAACAGCTGTAGCAGCCACTCAAACTGGGGCCCCGGGTTACAGTCCCACATTCCTCCCGAGGGCAACACCCCTGTCCCTAGGAGGATTTTTGTAGTACTGCAAGGGGGAGATGAAGTAATTAAAAAAAAAAAAAACTCCAGACATTTTATTTTGTATAAAGTCTTCCCTTGCTTTTCCCTGCCAGAGTCCCATGATCCCACATCACTTTACAGCAGCGAGAAACACATAATGAGCATTGAAGTCAAAACTTGTGGCAAAAACAAAGTTGACCAGCGATGGTCTGCAATTTTTGCATCCAAACTAGTTTTCTTTTTCTACGTTCTTTGACGTGGATGAGAGATTTACTGACAGCTGATGCAGATCCAAATGACCAATATGAGTGACAGAGGGAATGCAAAATATTTGACTTTACAAACTATATTTTGTGAAATTAATCTAGCAGAGCAGTCAGTACGAGGGGAGGGAAGAATAACACATCAAACACCTCATAGGCAACTGAAGCTCGCTAATTAACACGTTCAGTGTTGTCTGTTTAATCTGTTCACACGTCTACGTGTAAAAAGGAAAAGAATCCAAGCAACTGGTGAAGAAATTGTTCAAGATCTAACATCTGTAGAGTCACAACTTGTTGCCTCCACACTCTACACTTGCACAAATAAAGGAAATGCAATTCTGTGTTAATTGGTGAGTGTCGGAGGAGTTGATAGAGGCGTTCTTTGGACAGAGCAGCATATTCCCCCGTGCCCGGCAACATGAAGCACAACCCCACAAACACATCAGTTGTCAGGTTTTCTGTTTGTGTTATGGCTTTTCCTCCTCTCGTTCTCTTTGATACTTTTTCCGTCTCTCGCTCTCTTTGATACCTGGCAACAATCGCTGCGGAGGGCTTATTACAGAAAACCTGAGAGCACATGTTGAGTGTGGCATGTTCTCTGTGGTCTTTCACATGTAATGACATGTCTTGAGGTGCAAAGCAATGTGTGTCACATACAGAGCGCTGACTTTAAATTCGGCATGTTACCTGGCAACGTGGTTGACGACAGGGGAGAAGTTGGTGGGTCCGTAGAGCTGAACGGACTTCAAACTCTGGTAGTAGGCCTCCATCACGCCGTCGATTCCTGCACAGTACGGGTTCTGAGGGTTCCCGTTCTACATCAGAGGGAGGGTTTGTGCTTAAGGCAGTGTGACAAAGCAATAGAAATGTGTATACAAACGTGCTGTAGGTGAAGAAATGTAGAAAAGGAGGTGAAATGTGATGTTGAAGCAGGGAACATCTATCCTCCTCTCTGCTCTCACCAAGGCAAACTCGTGGGACACGCGCCCGTCAGGAGGCAGCTTGGCACCGAACCCCAGCGCGGGAAACATCTTATCGCTGTCATAGTCCTGAATAATCTCCCCTACTGCCTTGAGGGCCATAGCGTAGGCGTTCAGCTGGTAGGGGCTCATGTAGTGGAGGGATGTGGGCTGGGCTGGGTTACCTGGGTGGGACGCAGCAAACACACAGTCAGAGGAGAGACCGCTGAGGAGAGGGTCACAGGCCAGTGAGTCCAAAACTGAGCCAAGACAGAAGGCATTTTTCTGAATCTTCGCTGCACAACATTAAACTTTGTGTTCTGGTTAAGTGCTGCACTTACAACGATTTAGAGGCTGCAATGACTTCACCCTTTTAATGTTTTCACTCCCCGTTTGTCCATTTTTCACTGTGATATTAAGTCTCGCCCCTCTACTGAATCAGAATCCAAGGTTGCTCAGAGAGCGAATCCTTCCACAAAAATCATTCCTCAAATCACGTTCCTTCAATATCCATCTCCACCTTTTTGAGTTGTCCTGTTCCCAGACCCACAGACAAACGCTGACTGGATTGATTCCTCGACAAAAATGGAAGAAGCATGAATTATTTGTGTGATTGTTGCATCGCGGCTCCCGAGGTGAGGGCTCCAGTCAGCGCAGTCAGCATGATTTTGGGTGTAAAACATCAAGGTTTTTCATGAAGTAACCCAATCTTAAGGTGTGATTTTGTATTTCTTCCTGACAGAATCACACACTCCGCATTACTGGTGGGAGAACCTGAGAGTCCGCGGCGTTTTTACATTTTCTGGCTCTGAAAACAGTGAAAATTTGTGTTATTTTTCGAAAGCAATCATGCCTTCCTCCAGGAATTGAGGCAGTGCATTGAGGTGGACTTAAATTAGCAAAACAATTCTGCGGCTGTTTTCTCTGTTTTTAATGATAACCAGCAGGAGTTTAGGAAGCACACATTAGTAATTTCCCGTTCCCTCTGCTCAGTGAGAACAGGAACGGCATCCTCAGATCAAAACATCACACCTTCTACAAACCTTCTCTACAACTGCCACGACCGATAAAATGGGAAACCATCATGTTGATGTTGGGGAAATTTAAATCTGACAAGTTCAATTTGAATGTGTGAAAATTAGCACTATTAAAAGAGCTGCTAGCACTTCTGAATGAGTCTAATAGTTCTGCATGGGCCACTAATGCTTCCATCTATTTAATAAACTGCTGAACTCTAATGGCCACCAGTTGGAAGTGAGATCTCTGTAAGAGCCTGAAAAGATCAAGTACCCTACGATACAATTTTTACACACGCTGCCTGAAAGCTCTCATTTGATTTAATAGGATTTGGCTCTCTGGCGCCGGCGCCTGTCCTGCTCGGGCCGAGCTCAAGGGTAGATGGATCGCACAGTCCTTAATCCCAGCCAGCCATCGGAGCGTGGGGCTGCGCTCAGCCTTCGCTGCCAGGTGTGACGGAGCGGCCCATTAGGAAACCCTTGATTCCTCATCTGCATACATTTGAATAAAAGCTCAAGAGACGCTCACGCAGGTCTGTGTGTGTGTGTGTGTGTGTGTGTCCCCGTGTGTTTACTCACCATTGGAAGCTGTGAAATCAATGGCCACTGTGAAGTTGATCTGGGTCCTTGGAAGACAAAAGCAGAGACATTAATCAACAATCATCCGCCCCCTCGAGCTCACTCTCTCTATTATTATCTCACACACACACACACACACACACACACGCGCACACACACACACACACACACAGATTTTAACGTGCATTTGGAGGAACTTCCATCACAAAATGCTGTGACATGCAGAGATTTCAATCAGAGCTTCGTGTGACTTGGAGCTACGAGGGAAAGTCAACACCCTTCAAGGAAACGTGTTTTCCACTTTTAGCTGTCCTTCACACACTAACATCTGATCAGGATTCCGACGATAAACCCCTGCTGATTAACATGCTTTGATATGACCTAAATGACGAAGGAAACAGTGGGTTCGGCTCTGCGGGAGGAATCTACTTTCACAGACTTTTCTAGTCAAATCTGCAACACGTTTGAACGGAAATCTCATTGGAGAGGAAGAAGACGAAAAGCAGCAAGCGCCAAAACCGTTTTCAACAGAAATTCTACTGTAAGTCGACACACCCTTCCTATCCGTCACTTTAGACGGCTGGAGGGCCACGTTGTCATGCAGGAAAATCAAAAAGAACTGAAATAAATCTGCAGTGGGAAAAAAAAAAAGATCTGTTGCACAAAATTAATCACAACTCGTGTCTACAACAACTGTTGCTGCATCGTCCTTGGACAAGATTCTATATTTATCGATTTATTATGCAACTAATCCACCACAGTCGTCATGAGACGAGCATCTACAGAAACGACCATTTCTGCTTTACACAAACTTTGCGAGGTCAGAGAGAAAAAGATAGAAAAAGAGATGCAAAAGTTTCTATCCATTTATCAGACAGAGGTGAAAGCACATCTCTCTCGTCACATTTTCTGACTTGTTAACCTGCAGGAACAGGATGTTGTTCGGCGCAGCGTCTTCACACTGATCCAGACAAACACACACAGAACCTCCTCACACACATCTCATGTCTTCACACAGGTTAGAACCAGAAGCCAGACACCATGAGAGACAGGAGTCGCTTCCATACAAGATTTCGCAAAGCTCATTTTCAGTTTTTGGAAAGATATTAAAGTCAAGTCAGTAAAATGAGTGGCTACTCATCCTAGAGTGGAATGACCATCTGGTGCTGGCGGACGGGGACGAGCAGAGGGTGACATGCCATTCAGACGCCATCAGTCTTAGTCTGCAGAAAAATTAGGGTCCAGCAGAGAAGTCCTGACATGCTGAGTATGACTGACAATCTTGATCTAAGTTTTGTAATTGCTGTGTTGAGACTCGGAGAAAATAAATGGGGCTGCAAGGCTTTTTTATAGACTGGAAAAATCCCAATCTCAGACCGACACTCAGGGCTGCTGGAACTTTCCTCATAAAAATAAAAGACTGAATGTGGACGTGAGCAGGATGGTGCGATTAGACACGACAGTACCGAAAGCGTTGCTGTTCAAAGTTGAAGTGCGTGAACTTTTTGCCTCCGCCGAGGAATTAACAGCCAGGTGTTAGGTAGCTCCCTCACACAGGGAGTGAACACCTGGACAACAAGAAGCACAGCACTTTAGTGCGACAACACCTGGAATTATGGCAGCAGACCACAGCTTAACATGCTGCTGAGATACAGACGGCCATCAACTGGCTGGAAATGTGATGTACGGGGAGTGTGGTATGCTAACGTTGTGTTAGCTTGACAAGCTCCTTGACCAATGACCATGAAAAATAACCACAAGCTCTTCACACCACATTACACTTCGGGGCGCCACATCTGCTAAAAGTACGATGGACACACAAAATCCCGGGTTTCCTTTTTTAGGAAACTATATTTTAGCTTTAATTAATGTTATATAAGAACTTCAACTTCAATGAGAGAAAGAAGCTTCTTCGTAGCAAGAAAATGTTTTATGATGTTTTCATAAAATCTGATTTGGTTAAGACATAAAAAAACGAAGGAGACAGGAGTCCAACCTCCGTCTTCAGCTGCAACCGTAAGTTTGAGATAAACCAGACTTTCTCATTTTCATACCAGTGTTACCAGCACGAAAAACAAGCTCTTAGGAGAATCCCAGTAAAGTAGCTTTGCTAGGGGACAGTGACCAAGACGATGAGACGGAGCAGAGAGAGAAGATCTGGTCCAGTTTCCACAGGGGGAGAGAACCTCTTTCAATAGAGAGAGAACCTCTTCACCAGGGAGAGAACCTCTTCAACAGAGAGGGAACCTCTTCACCAGAGAGAGAACCTCTTTAAACAGAGAGAACCTCTTTCACCAGAGAGAGAACTTCTTCACCAGAGAGAGAACTTCTTCACCAGAGCGAGAACTTCTTCACCAGAGAGAGAACCTCTTTCACCAGAGAGAGAACCTCTTTCACCAGAGCAAGAACTTCTTCACCAGAGAGAGAACCTCTTCAGCAGGGTTAGAACCATCTTGTGAATTTTGATATCATCTCATTGAATGTGGCAGGGGTTTCTGAGAAATTAAGGAGAATCTATAACAAGCACCGCACCCCTGTGTCTTTTAAACCAGACAACACTCTGAGACAAAGACTGGTTCACCCCAAAGATCCCACCCCTCACAGCCAGAAAAGCAATCTGGTACACGCTGTCAGATGCAGTGAGGCCTGCACGGATCTCTACATAGGGGAAACCAAACAGCCCCTCAACAAGCGCATGGCCCAACATAGAAGAGCCAACTCTGGAGGACAGGACTCAGCGGTTTTCCTCCACCTCAAGGAGGAAAGCCACTCCTTCCAAGACGACCATGTCCAAATCCTCGACAGAGAGGACAGATGGTTTGAAAGAGGAGTTAAAGAAGCCATCCACGTCAGGATAGAGAAACCATCTTTGAACAGAGGAGGTGGACTGCGACATTTCCTTTCTCCTATTTACAACCAAGTCCTTTCAAAGCTTCCCCAAAGAGTTCAGCTGAAAGACCCATGTGGAACGGCTGCTGCCAGCACAGTCCATTAGCATCTGAGTGGTCGGTGAAACTCCCTAACGACCACCCCTGGAACTCCCTGACACCGCACAACGACTGTCGTTTGGGGAGGCCAGGTGAGTCTCGGGAGGGTCGTTTCCACCACAATAGCACTGACCACTCCCACACAGGTTTATAAGCTGGAGTTTCCACACTCTTCACTAGAACTGAAGAAGCCTCTGGGATGAGAGGTGAAACGTCTTCAAGATAAACTTACGTCCAGTTGACCAGATTTTACTTCGCTTCGATCACATTGAAAGGGAAAATGTGGGGGAAACAGGAGGCAGAATTTTTGAGGGGAAGTCTCGCGTCGAGCTGGTAAGAAATTATAAGCATATTTGTGATGTCACCGCCGCCGTCTAAAGCTTCTTCCTCCACAGGTATATTATCAATATCTCTGCCGCGTTGCCATGTCTGCCACGCTCTCTCTCTCTCTCTCTCTCTCTCTCTCTCTCTCTCTCTCACACACACACACACACTTCTGAACCAGATGTATTCACGGATGGAACTTTCGTGCAGGAAGGTCACACGAGGATAGTGACGGTTCCATAACTTCAGGTGGGTGGATTCATTCTCACACGTAAAGGAAGCTTCAATAACAGCGGTTTTCTTTTACGTTCCTGTTGTCTGAGAAGATCTGGGAAACTTTTTAGCTCAGATGATAGCGGTGAGCCCTGCTTCTATCCATTCATCCATCCATCCATCCATTTATCTGTCAGTGCCCATAAATACATTCACTCATGTTAAAATGCTAACTGCACGTTCGGTGTTCACCTCTCTCATGCACTTGTCCTACTGTCCTGAAGGACGACTGTAAATCTTTGCAGCGAGATGTGGAGAGACGCACCCTGAGGTGGGAGCGCGCAGTATTTTTTTTCCTTCTTTTTAGCAGTGTGTGACCCTCGTGAGATGATCTGATGGGACCGTATTCAAAAATCCTCCCACAGGAGCTCCTGATGTCCTCACCGGCTGTCATGAGGCACCTGAAAGTCGTATTCCACTTCAGTAAAAGGGTTCTCATGTTCCGAGCACACGCAGAGATCATGAGCAGGAGGCTATACATTGCGGTTGCTGCAGCGACAGCAGCGTTCCAAAAGTACTTGGTTTCACCTTTTAAACCCAGCTCAAGAAAGTCTTTTTTTTTCTTCGCAACAAAGAGTTGCTGAGAAGACATTTTTCCTTTCTTACGATGACCGATCAGCGTTTTGGGAACATGAGGGAGACTCCTTTGTCTTGACAGGCAGTTCATCTAAAATGTTTTATTTAAGACAAAAAAAAGCATTTAGTCCCCTCTCCTTTTCTATCTAAGAGCCAGGGGGGGGGGGGTGTACAGTATATGCATGAATGCACTGAGTGGCCTAAAAACAGCATCAGAGGTTGTGTGGCGTGACCTCTCCTGATGATATGCAAACAGATGTTGCTGGTTGGACGGCGCCCATCTGGAGGACGCGGCAGCAGAGCTAAACGGCTCCTCTGCATCAGGCTGCAGGAGCGAGCCTGGTAATTTGCGAGGTGTAACCCTCATCTTGGTGGCTTCTGAAGATTTCTCACGCATCTTTGTTCTGCTCCTCTGCCAAATGACAACCTCTCAGAATGATTTCAATACCAGCAGAGTCCCCCCACCCCCCGGCTTCTATTCTGGTTTCAATACTCAATTCACAAACCACAACAAGAGGAAAACCATTTATCTGTCAGCATGAGTGACAGAGCA
The DNA here is from genome assembly GCF_037954235.1 of Aulostomus chinensis. Classification (NCBI taxonomy): domain Eukaryota; kingdom Metazoa; phylum Chordata; class Actinopteri; order Syngnathiformes; family Aulostomidae; genus Aulostomus; species Aulostomus chinensis. The sequence goes on along the minus strand of NC_141323.1, from coordinate 5,028,902 downwards.
GCCATCAACGGCACAACTTCAAATGAAAGATATAGCCAACAACTCTTGGTTTTTATCTGCGTGCTCATGTATGGAGGCCCCTTTGTGGGAAACCATGGGCAGAACTGATGCTTTATTAGCGGGCAGGAGAAGAATGGGAGCGCCGATGCTCCGGATTGAGACGGAGTCTCCTCAATTCAGTCGTTTATGCTAATACTGCCAGCAGCTCATGTTCCTAATTAGGTCCAAATGAACAATTAGCTGATTGCATTGAAGCTGCAAAAAGAGCTGCCAATCAGAGGATAAGAGAGCAGTGGGGAGGAAAGAAGAAGGCGCTGAGGAGAGAGGGAAGGAAATGACAAAGTACCTGCATCTAGGGAGGGTGTGTGTGCTCACGTGGGCCGGCACCTACTGTTTTTGTGAGTCAGTGCACGTGTTTGTGCGTCCGAGCACAATCTCACCGGCTGCCCGTTGTAAAATTGGAGTAAGTGCAACGGGACCATTACAGTCCATTTAGGTTTCAAGCAGTGAGACATCAGTCGGCACTTCATTTAGCCACACGGGCGTGTAACAGCACCCAGCACACACTCCCGAAACACAGCCAAAAATACATGCGCACGCACACACACACAAACACACACACACACGTGATTCAGGATCTGAACAGAAACACACACGCAGCCTTGTTGTTCCACTGTTTATCAGATTTACCTCCAACTCACTAGAAATGCGAGAAATGTCTGTCTGTCTGTCTGGCTCAACTCAGGTCTAACTCAGGTCTAACTCAGGTCTAACTCAGGTCTAACTCAGGTCTAACTCAGGTCTACTGCTCCCCGCTTATTTAATTTTCAGTCAAGGTCAAGAGGACTCAGACCGGCCTCAGAGTTCAGGGTCAACCTCGTGGTGCTGTGTTTACAGCCATGCTAACGTGCAGAACGTGACTGCATTGCTATCCAGCAGGATACTCAGTCATGTGATGAATTATATTCATAAGCTTTTACAGTCAATTTGCAGTAAACTGTTGGCCATTTGGTGCTGGGCAAGTTTCTGATGAGTTTTTTTTATGAAAGCACCTGCCTGGGTGCCTTGGAGCTGCAGAAGAAACAATAAAGCTGCTCTAAACTCAGCCACAAATCATGTCATCCGCTGCGAAATCGAAATGTTTGCTGAGTCGATTCAGATGAGTGAAAATCCGATTTTGTTCAATAATATCATCGAGGAGAGATTTACAAATGTTAACTTGACAAATGAAAAAAACAGCCATTAGAGGCAGTTACTCTACTCTACTCAGAGTCTGCTGCTGGGACAGCGTGTGTTCCACATGTTCCGGTTTAGAAAATCCTTCTAAAAATGGAGATTTCTTCTCCATCATGAAGCTTTGCCCTCTGGGCTGTGGGGGCAGCAGAGGCAGCGGCAGGTTAACCTGCTCTTGACCCAAGTCAGCGCACTCTGATTGACAGCAGACACAGCAGGGTGGTGAAAGGCTTCCCCGCGTTCGTCACAACATGCATTGCCTAAAAGCATCCGTGCTGCTGGTTTGAAAACCAATCGGGATGCAGGACATGAGACTCATTTCCAACTCATTTCTGCATCGAAATTCACAGCAAAAAAAAACCAAACAAAACCTTTTCAGTCGTTCCCAGTGAGGAGACGGTCTCACGGCGCCAGGCTCGGCTTCTTCCATAATCCTTTTATAGGCTCAAACAATTTTTGGCCAGTGTTTTTAAATCCATCAGAGATGAGAAACAGCCGGGGTGGAAGCTGCTCATCCGGCCAGAAGCAGAACAATAAAATGATCACAATGGAAACACACTGCAAACTTTCAGCGTTTTTCCAGAGATTTCTTCCTTCTGTGCCCCCTGAGAAGTGGATCTTTACCAACAGCTGAACGGCAGACGGCAGAGCAAAGCCCCCATGCGCGCACACACACACACACACACACAAACACACACACACACATTCCTTTTCTCTCCCTTGACAGTCTCCCCTCTGTGAGTCTAATGAAGGCCGAGTATGTAGGCGAACATTCACGCTATGCCTGGTCGCACACGGTCAACACTCCTCAGCAACTTACACACAGACACACGTACACACGCGCGTGCAGAAACACCACAACGCAAGATTACCAAGACAGACAGGTGCGCACGCACACACACACGCGCGCGCGCACGCACACACACGACCCCGCGCGCTTCACTACAGGTGCTGTCAATCCCTCTCCTCCTTTCACTTGCTTTCTCTCACTTTTCCCTGTAACTCGCTCACACGGAGGGATCATTATTTTTGGCATATTGCAGACACTGAGTCATGACGAGGTTATTACGGAGACAGCGACCGGCACAATCACTTCTCATTAACGGGACGACCACCCCAGCTTCTCCGCGTGGCTTTCATGAACGTGAAGGTGGGTGACCTACCCTCCTTTGATGTAGTCCAGGAAGGTGACTTCAATGTCCACCAGGAAGGACAGCAGCGTGACCTGCAATCACACAATAATCACATCTGAGGCAGGAGAGCATTTCATGAGGTGGCCCTGCAACATCGCTGCAGCCTCCTCTGAGTGAACCTCTCCTCCCCTCCTCCCACTGGCGCGCCGCACTGGCAACAAACGTGCACACGGGTGAAGAGCAACCACACATCAGTCACTGCTTGCGTTGGCTGTTCTAAGGTCAACGACAACGCGGCAGACTGGATGGAAGTGGATCGTTACCGTTCCAGAGTTCAGGTATTTTTTCTTCTTCCCTTTCTTCTTTGGATTTACCACCTGAGAAGGAGAGAGACATGGGTTGTAATTCCATCATCAGTGTGTCGTGCAGAGAACAAGCGGCTTTCCTACGAGGAATCGTGGAGTTTTTGAGTCCTAATCACTTCCTGAACGTTACAAACATCAATTCCCTCTTTTCTCTCGATAGGCAACACGGACGCAAATGCGCAGCGCGTGTGTGGCCTCCTGTTGCGTGACGCAATTACCGCGATTTACAGGCGCGCACACACAGTATCAGCTGATCCCAGTGAATTCAGTTCAGACGAAACAACACTTCTGACCTAAAATGTATCCACTTTTCCATCCTGTTTTTGGTCGCCTACATGTGCTGAAAGTACACACAGACAACATGAGCTTCAGGTTGCGCTGAGTGTGTGTGTGTGTGTGTGTGTGTGTGTGTGTGTGTGTGTGTGTGTGTGGTGATGAGCATGTTAGCATACAGCAGTCTAGTGAATACTACAGCAGTTATGCAGCAACATTAATATTTAGTGACCTCTTTCAGTCTCTGTTGTAGGTCTCCACCAACTCCTGAGGGAAATATCTGCCTCTTCAGCTGCTACATCCTCCACTGTGTTCCTCAGCGAGCGCCGGAGCCCGACAGGCAGCGCCGAGGGAATTTCCTGACTGACAGCGAATGTCTGTTGCAGCTAAAACACAAGCTGACGAAAGCGCTGAGTGCGAACCGTAAAGTTCGGGCCCGTGTCCACCAAAACGCCACACGCTCTTCTGAAGGCGCCCGGCTGGGGAGGTTTGAGAGTGCCCTCAGGGTGTAGCGTTTGGTTGCTATGATACAGAATCTCATGGTTGCGCATGGTTTTTCCTCTACTTGTAAACTGTACAGACTGAGCCAAAGTGGGAAAGAGTTACAACCCATCATTTAGTGGGGGTTCGTGTGAACTTGTGCACGAGTCTTGATGTACAATCGTCTTGTGAAAACACAAGACACAACGTTTTGTCTTGGTGGTATCTGTGCCCCCCCATGTAGGAGTGGAGATGCTCAGAGATGCTGGTGTTCTTCCTGGTTTTGTGTAAAAATGCAGCACTTGTCAACAAATACTGGCCACCAAAAACCGCAAAGTAACATGAACACACTCCTGAGCAACACAGTCATCGCCTGACACACTCACAGCAGCTGCTCCACGACTGTGGCGGTGGGGCTTCATGAATATGGAACAGGACACACACAACGTCTATAAAGCCAAACCGGCTTATTGCTTTTGTTTTTGTCAACAGATTAGCTCCTTTTGTTGCTCACGCTATGGCGCGAGCTCATTAAACCAGGCTCTGATGTGGGGAAACTCCTTTTGAATTCAAAACACTGTACCTGAACTTTCTAAATCCTAATGGTTTAATTAGTGCGACGCCAAGGTTAAAGAGGAGGAGGGAACCTGAACAAGCGTGTGGATTTATGTCTTTCTCCTTGGTTCACACTGCAATAGACGCACACAAGGACACATCTGCCTCTGAGGGTGAGGAGCAGTGATTGAAATGTGGTTGTAAAATAGATTCAAACACACACACACACACACACACACAGCAAGGGCCTTGGTGATGCAGTGCATAAACTGCAAGTTAAGCTAATGATAAACTGGAGACAACAAATTACAGTGAGTATGCAACCCCCCCAACACACACACACACACACACACACACACACACACGCCCGCCCGCGCGCCTTAATGAATGTTCATGTGCACATCAGAGCAGTAAGCCGCTGTTTAAAATGACCGTCCCGGGTGGGCTCTCCTCTCCCCTGGTAGTCTGTTAATCAAGAAGTGTTTCCTCTTCATGGCAGAGCCAGTGATACATGATAACTGTTTGTGTGTGTGAGTGTGTGAGAGAGAGAGAGAGAGAGAGGGAGAGACAGAACGCATGCAGTGGGAAAGTAAAAGAATTTGTTCGGTTTCAAGTTTTCAAAAGTGTGAGATTTCTAAAATTTTGCTGAGTCATGGTTGTGGGTTTGCTCTGCCAGGAAGGTCATGTTTGTCTACCAGCAGGTTCCTGGCACGCGGATGTTTGTGCTCTCAGAGTGGTTTCTCGTTTCCAGCTGTATTACCTCTGATTGGCGTGTTATCCACTTTAACTTCCCTCTGATTATTCTCCACATGACGAGAATGATATGTTGTAATCTCTCATCTTACAAAAACACATGTTTCAGTGTGTTGTGATTTGGTGCATACTGGGAAGAGAAAAAAAAAACCCCACTCAAGGCTACATTGTCCCTAACGTTGCTCCAAATATGAGGAGGATGAAAATGTGAAAACCTTGGAAATACAGCACTTTTTGGACGTGCGCTGAATGCAGACGTACCACGGTGGCATCGTTACGTTTTATTTTACTGAGCGCCAGTGGCTTCAGCTGATACTGAAGGATAAATAGACACCGGTGCATTCGAAAGGTTGTGATCACATGAAGGGAAACAACTGATTTAGAATCTCGCATAAGAACATCCCTTTTCTTTAAACTTTTCTTTTATCAAAACCTGTATCGAGCCTGAAAATCCAGCATCTTTTGGGCGCCAGTGAATCCTAAAACGCGCCCACCTTGGTCACATGATCTTACAATACGGGCGGCAGCTCCCTTGTTTTCTGAAATGAAAACCATGCAAGTCCAGAAGCGGGCGGAGCTCAGCTCATGGGACTCCTGATAAAATACGACACAACTGACGCGGCGGCAGAAAACCGTCAGAAAAAGTGTTTTCGTGTCGCTCTCGTTCAACTTTCACGGAGACGGTGTTAACAGCGATTTCTTTGGAATGTAAACCTCCAACCAACACCAACACAGGCTCACCTCGTAGACATTGAACTGGCTCTGTCCTCTGGATAATTCTCTGTAGCTGGTGCTGAACTCGCCGATGAAGTCGTGACTGTGAACAGAGACCAGAAGAAAGCCTTGAAGAAGCTGCGTCGTCCAACAACTCATCCGCGGCGTCCTGCGTTGTGAGTTTCTAAACTGAACCGCTCGCGACAAGAGTTGATAAGTTGTCGCACAAAAGACGAGGACGTTACTTTTGGTGAGTTTGAAAGCATCACAAACATAAAATGAGGACATTTTCATGTACACGGAATGAAAACAAAAAAAAGAAGAAACTTCGCAGCTGAATTCCACCAAACAGCTTGTTAAAAACAATCAGCACCCACACTTCCATTGAAAAATTTTACACCCAAATGTCACTGTGCTCCCTCTAAGAGATAAAGAGTTGTGCAGAAGAATGGAGAAATAACTCCCTGCGAAAACTGCAGCTTGACAAAATGTCACTTAGGAAAATCCTCCTTTCTTTCTGTCTGTCTGTCATCCAGCCAGAACCCAGAAGCATCTTTAGGCCGTCAGCGCGCGACACCGCCTTCCTTACCTACTGGAAACACAGACTTGGATTCGATTAGCAGTCCACAGAAAGCTAACAGCTAAGGTGACTGAAATGACTCGCCGGTAGTTAAAACGAAACACACCACTATTTCGTCACACACACTCAAGTCAGCAAACTATCCTTAATTTTGCTGCTTGGCACTGTAGGTGTCCCTGCTAGCGCTAAATGCTAACAGACGCTCACATCTCTACAAAAAAACTCTTGGGTTTTCCTGTAAATTTAACCAGATGAGAGGACCCAACTGGAGCTGATACACTCTTGCCTGATATACTCCAAATATGTACTATGACATCATCAACAGGAGTTCCTCACGTTGCTTTACTCACGTAACTTTAACTTTACTCACCTTCTTTGTGGACAGCATTTTACACATGAACCAATGATGCTAGTCTCAATTTATCAGCTCAGGTATCTGTGCTCTTAATAAAAGAAAGTCCAGTTGGTGCGTCACTTGAAGCAGTAAAAGTTTAACTAAAAATATCTTGCTAACCAAGCACTGTGGCCCCCCAGCAAGAAGGTTGTGGGTGGAGCCCCGGCAGGAGCACGGGGTCTTTCTGGGTGAGTCTCCATGTTCTCCCTGTTCCTGTGTGGGTTCTCTCTGGTACTCCAGCTTCCTCCACAGTCCAAAGACATCAAGAGGGACCAGGTTAATCCAGACTCTAAATTGACGGTAGGCGTGGCTGGGAGAGACAATGGTTGTCTGTCTCTATGTGTTGGCCCTGCCATGGACTGCTGACCTGTCCAGGGGGAAGGCTGCTGGGATAGGCTCCACCCCCACCACCCTCAACAGGAGAAGAGGGAGAAGATGGAGGGATGGATGGATCTTGCTAACCAGCTATAACTCAATCTGACCATAACTTAACATGCACACTTCTGTCGTTATCTAACCTGCAGTCAGCCTGTAAGATGAGAGGAGATGCCATCGATCCACCGTGTGTGAAGAGTTTCTACAAAGTTTGTTTTACAGGAATAATAAACGACGAAGAAGAAGTACCTGCCATCTCGGTCCCAGTCGTACACCTCCACCTTGATGGTTCTGCGGGGAGAAACACAGGATTTTCTTGAGTCATACTTCTACTGGGGACAGATCTTTCTTCCGACATGCAACATGCAGCACCATTAAACACGCTGGCTGTTTAGGATAATGAAGACAGTTTTTTTCCTGGTATATAAAGCCCTTTCATCTCCACTTATAAAACCTACTCATAAAACACTTTATCAGAAAAATGCTAATGTGTTTTGTTGGAGCCGTTTCCATCTGCAGCTTATCTTTATTCCGACACACAGCCTGTCTGTCACTATATTAGCCTCTGGTAATACGCTCTCCACATCTCCAAATACATCTATGTCTGCACCCCATTATAGCCCACAAGGAAATGGAGAAAAAATCCTCTCCCAGCAGTCTGCATGAGATACGCTGTGCTATCACTCTATTTACCAGCATCTTCAACAGGAGGGTCATTTCTCTCTGACAAAAACAGGGGAGCGATACAGAGAGCACGAGGAGGGAGAGACGCGGGGATAACAGAGCAGAGAGAGAATTAAACGGAGCAGAAGGCACCGGGATGAAGAGAGAAAGGCATAAAACAAGGGAATAACTGATGGTCAGAGTTCTAAAAACGGACAAAGACAGAAGACAGGAGGTGGAAACAGCAGAACTCGTCTCCCTCAGTTGTTTGTGTTCGTATAGTTGGAATCGGGGGGCACAACACAATTATTTTGAAGTTGATAATAATTCTCTGCCATGCTGTTTTGAACTTGCTAAACTAAAATTAACGGTGTCTGATGTAAGCGTTTCCCATCCTCCTCATCTTTCAGCATGAGAAGCTGAAACACAACCATCATTAGAGGCCCCAGGACAGCGCGGGCAGCCGGATACACACCATTAGGAGGAGGGAGGGAATAAAGTTAGGGAGTGGGCTGAGAGAGACCAGACCGGCCGCCGGGGATGGATGTGTGCTGGTTTCCACAACAGAAACCAGTGCAGAGTGACACATTTGGTGATGGGTGTGTGTCTTATCAAGTCAGTGTGACGGTGCATCTCAGCAGGAGTGTTCAGTTTAATAGCCACGCTTCGTTTGCGCGTGTATCCGTTTACACAATAACATGTACAATGTCGGGACTTGCCTCCTTTTTTTTTTGGAGGTGAAGGGTAAGTTTATCATTACACTGTTGGCTTCTTCAAATGTTTACATAAGGTTTGGGGCAAAGCTCAGTCTCCAGGGATGAATGAGAATCAATGTGATGTCGTCAGGAGTGAGGGAAACACAGGTAGGTTTGTGTGTGAGAGAGGCTCCTCCAGTAAGACACAGTTCTCCTTTGTTTGCCAGCTTGCCTTCTTATCTCTCCTCACAGGCCACTGAGGGATGGACTGAACACACAGAGTCTGAGTGTGTGTGTGCGTGTACTCAACACACCGATAAGAAATGGTGTGATTCGACTCCTCTAATAAGCTTATAGGACCCAAATGCTGCTGTCAGCTAGCTTAGCTAAGTTAAACCCTATTGTCTGCTCCTTGCTGCATTTGCCATTGATACACACACACCTCTGATGTCACACACTCTCTCATTAGTTCTCAAAGTTTGATTCATCAGATCCTCATTTTGCATGATTATGTGCAAGAGTTGCAAAAACAATAAGACGCTGGAGATGGAAAGCAAGCATGGACAGCGGCTGCAGACCAGCCCCGGGTCGGCACCATGGTCAGCGGCTGCAGACCAGCCCCGGGTCGGCACCATGGTCAGCGGCTGCAGACCAGCCCCGGGTCGGCACCATGGTCAGCAGTTGGACCCTGAGCGTACAGCTCCATGCTGCCTCATTCCTCTCGCTACGACCCAAAGGCAGACGTGCTTGAACAGAGCAGGAGGCTTGCTCGAGTCCCATCCCAGCCGGCTCCCTGTGTCACTGACTTGCTAACACACACAAAAGCAATCTGAGAACAGTTTCTGCTTTTGCAAGAAAAACAGCAGGCGGAATCAACAACCTCCATTTCAGAACTAACCCAAAGTCTTGATTAGAACGGGGACGTGAAGTCTTGACATTTGCGGCGGCTGAAACCGTCTTTCATTAGGATGTGATTAAAACGGCCTGCTGCTGTCTCTCCGTTACAGGGTGATTTTACACATCTTCCACTTGTCTCACGATGTGTAGGTGCAGGGTTTGTTGGCTGCCATTTTCACCGGCATCCGAGCAACTGCCTGGCACTCAGACATCCAGAATAACTTGATTAATACTCTGATTAACCCTCATTCTCCGAAGAACTGAAACAGGAATAACGTCACGGCTGAAGTATTCTGATTGAATTACATCCTTCCAGTATTACTCACATTACTGAAGTGTTTTGTACTCTATAAACCTTATAAAATCCTGGCGTTTCTGCAGTATTTTTTCATGTCATGGCAAATTGAATGAATGCATGAGTCAGAAAAATAAAATGAAACAAAGCAGACATGACAGCTGCCTTTCACATCAACATGACATTTACCTTTATTGAAATGTTACAATTTGAGTTTAACTCAAGAAAACAAGACTGAAGCCAAAGTGGGATGACTGCAGTCAAAACACCGTCCCCAACTGTTTCCCATTTTTTTGGCGGAGCAGACACATTAAACACATCAGACCCCCCCGCCTCCAGTCAATTACATTTATTTTTCCAGATTACTTCGCCTTAACGCAGCTTCATGTCCCGTTTTTGAGATTCCTAATGACCTGAGGAGCAGCAACAAAATCAGGAACTACTGAAACAAATCCTAGTCGGTGATACTGAAGGAATCTTTGTTCCCCTGGTCTGACGAGAATACCAGTCAGTAGATACCAAAAGAACTTCACCGTCTCCCCCTGCCGTCATCCACCAGGTACAAGCAGCAGCTGCTGATATGAATCATGACCACTTGGATGTTTATGGCTCAGTAAAATCAAACTGCGTGTTGTTTCTTCTCTTACAAAGTAATGAATGCAGTTCTTAGTGCCAAATCCAGCCACCCCTTACCTCCAAATGTGCTAATATTTCAACTTAGCATCTAAAAAGTGGATGATGCTTTATCTATTCACAGTTTCTTTGCAACGCTGCCTGGAGTTCTTATTGAGGATGACATTTTAAACACACTTGATGGATCTGCAGACAAGGTACGAATCAAAAGGCTTGTTTTTCTGTTCTTTTTTCAACATCGCTGATATCTGTGGTTGTTCATGGTTCAAACGTCATCTGATGGATGAGGCCAGATCAAACGCAAATGGATTTTATCACTCGACACTAATCAACGCCCCTGCGGCATCTCGTGGTTTTCCAATAAATGCTGCGATGCAAACCTTTTAAGTAGGCCAGATCAAGCTCACTGATATTACTGGGATCTAAAAAGCCTGAAGAGGCCAGGACATCCAGCACATCGGCAATCTTGTCTGTGTCACGTTGTGTGGAAGTTGCTTCGTCAGATACTGAGAATAACTCTCCGGCATATTACGTTTCTGTAACATCTCCTACTAAAAGGAATCGGATGCCTGAGAAAAAGCCTCCCCATTAATCACTTGGAGGGAGCAAAGTTAAAGCCCCGCTATCCCACCTTTTTGGAAGATAAAAACCCATTATCCTACATCAAATGGCTTGAAGTACCCTGCTTTATTGTGGGGATCAAAACAGCCTGAAGAAAGAAGTAGATGGATTATGAAGTGATATTAGTGAAAATGACTAGTAATGAGCTTTTGGCAACATAAGGAAGCTACCAGAGCTGAACAAAGCCAAAGTGGCCATTACCCGACAATTGTGTTCATTTCAACAAACATTAGCAAACAGAGGAAGAAGAAAGAAGAGCCGAGGGCGTAAGTAAGTGTGCGGAAGACTTCCTGCTGATGTTGTACCCTGGCGAATTTGCTCTCTTGTTGTAAGACCTCGCCCGGCGCCTGGGCACGTACCTGTCGTAATCACCGTTGCAAAGAGCGCGAACAGGGATCTTAAAGGCTTGCCACACCGGGTTCAGCGTGTTCTTCACCACCTCTGTCTTGTGGCAGATAGTAAACCTGCCGAGAGAGACAAGGAGCCGTGGTGAGGAAAGGACAGATTTGTGAAGTGAAGGGGATATAAAGGAAAATGAGTACGTACTTGAGAAAACACACTCACTTTCTGGGGCTGTGAAAGATAGGCTAATACCCTGGTACGCGTGCACGCGCACACACACACACGCCACACACACAGACACACACACACACACACAGCAGCGAGGTAATATTATCACTCCAAAGGCTAGCAGGTGGACTTGGTATCTTCTGCCCCCAGAACATCAGGTCTTATCTGACTTTACACACACGGCAGGATGGGAAACACACCACAGCGAGCTTGATCGAATATCACACACACACACACACACACAAAATCTAAGTGATGTGAACATACCAGGATAGTGCACTTACACAGTGCCTCCTGCTTTCACACAAATGAACAAATCTGTGCCCCCTGCATGCATCTCGCTCTCTCTCTCTCTCGCTCTCTCTCTCTCTCTCACACACACACACACTTAAACAGGCAGTGGGTCTTTTGATCTGAAGGAAATCAATGAAACCAATTTCCTTTGGATGCAGGGGAAGATTAGACCGAACATGAAAGCGGAGAAGGAATGATGATGGAAGAAATGTGAAGGAAGGACTCACGTGCCGTCCTCATTGCTCCGGTAGAAGACCAGGAAGGGGTCGGACTTGCCAAAGAAATCCTTTTTGTCCAACTTGTTCCCGCAGAATTGCATCATTACGGATTCCTTAAGCAGAGAGACAGAAAAAGCCAATGAAATGATAGGTTTTCAGTCAGCCTGAGCTCGGTAACAAGACTGCTGCTGGTCCCTGAGGCTAAACAAGGGGGAACTCATCCACTCAACGAGCCTAATGAACGTCCACTTACAGCAAGAAGTCCACTTACGTGAAATATACACTCTAAATTCAGTGTTATTAAGGCTGCTGCTTTATGTCTGTGTCTTTCTACAATGTCACAATACCAGCAGATACAACGACAGAATATGTTTTTACAGGAAAACTCCAAACCTATTTCTTAACTTTAGCTTTTGCAGTAGTGGCTACTTCCTCAGAGCTGGAAAATGTATATTTTTACAGGGAAAGTATCTCCATACCTGTATTTTTTCCCAGCTCTACTTCGCTATTTCTCTCTACTGCACTTCTTCTGATGTACTCTACAATTTCATTCTGCATTTTACTCTTTTAATGTTCTTAATCTGCATTTTATACTAATTCTCGCCTTGCGATATGAATTATGGGTTTATTTCATTTTCAAAATTCTCTTTTAACACGTTTAAAGTGTTCTTTTATTTTCTTGTAAAGTACCTTGAGCTGCAATTTGTTTGAAAGGTTCTGTACTAATAAAGTTTATTATTATTTTTATTATTGTGTTACTGATAGTATTGTGACTATATATTTATTATCCCTATAATTGTTATAATTATTATTATTATTATAAAAATGGTCAAAGCCAACAATTTCATTTCTAGGGGTCAAAACATTTCCCTCTACGTACTTCTGCTGATGAAGTGTTAACTTGATATGTTATTATTTTTACCAAACCAAATTCAAAGTTTGTCGAGTTGCAGTCTCACATTTTTACCTTAAAGCATTAGCTTGGTAGCGTAAGCCAATTATCATTGTAAAATATTGTAGTTAGATCGCCAATATTAAAATAATGCAACTAAAATGACTAAAAATGTTATGCAATTGAACAAAAACTACAAAACCACACATGATCCTAGTCCTTTGAATGAAGAAGTGACACAAAATGAAAAACCTTATTTTAGATGCAACACAATGCCAAAACTGAAAAGAGGAGACGACATGTGGAGAGAAAAGAGAGAGACGCCGAGAAAAAGACGAGTAAAAGACGAGCAGACAGGAAGTCCAACAGCTCAAGCTTGGGACACTCACTCTGCAGTTGTTCAGCTCCTCGGCTTTCACAATAATGGTCCCACATTTCTTCCCTGAAATACCTCTGTGGACAAAATACAACGCACACGCAGTTAAGAAACCAATGTTTACTCAACAGTTGCTCTAAAATGTTTGAGGACATGCAGAATGATTCCATTTCTCCCACAGGAGAAAAACCCCTGACGTTGGTCAAAAATGAAGGCTTGGTGTCAGCATGGATGTCATTCTGTTCAGGATGGCAATACTACTCCTACTACTACTACTACTACTCCTACTACTACTACTACCACCACTACGTCATGTCTGTTACTGATACCACAACCCTTTCTTTCTGCCCCCACCACACGGTTGAGGCAGGGACTCCTCTACTAGCCTATTAGCTCAGTAGCTTGGATCAGGAAGTTGTGCCGCGTTTCCACAGTGCGGCGTAGAAGCGCTGACACCCAGTATGTAACATCCCGCCAATGAAATGCCAACGTGTACCACATCAAGGGTTCAATTTTGAGGAATGATGACATCATATAACATTCATAGAGGGCTAGTAGTACATACTGTAGTGTACAAGTATTTTTTTTTACGCACGAGTATTGAACCAGTGCCAACAAAGTATCTGAATCCTTGCAGCAATCCAGAATTAGTCCCCACCTGCACACATCCACAGAAGAAAAAATGTTCTTTCCCCCCCAAAAATTATTTTTTACAATTGTTAACATACTGCCGTCTGTGTGTGTGTGTGTGTGTGTGTGTGTGTGTCTGTGTGTGTGTGTGTGTCTACATGCACCACACCAAGCAGAGAAGTTTCACACTGCCGAGTAAAGGACGACACAAAAATAACCCAACACAGTATCAAGGCGGTGATTATTAATTTCCTCCAGTCAGCAGTCGCCTGATTAACCAAAGTAGCTTCACCCTCTTTCATTTGCAGGGTAGTCAGTTGCAGTTCTGGTTTACCCGCTGTGTTTTTGTGGCGCTCAAATGTGAAAGAACATTACAACTGTCAAATAAGAGTGAAGTCTTGTTCCGACTCCAGTGGAAACAAACCTCCCTGGAAAGTTTTACTACATCACACCACCTCGAAAGATCTCCAGGACACAAAAGCAGCTCTGTTGTTAGCACAGTTCGTCCGTTGATGTGCGCAGGGGTGTGTTTCACTTCGCCGCAGCTGTGGTAAATGAGGAAATACTGTAAGCGATGCATGTGTGAGCAGCCGTGGACCTGTAAGCTCTTTTTCTGGAGTAAACACGGCAATGTTGAAGGTGAAATGAACGACAGACGCACAAGCACGCTGGTGCTGCCGACTAACTCTTCTGTCTGAAACTGGAAACTCCGACTTCTTCAGGAGGAGAAAGCGCTGTTTGGCCGCTGACCGCTCACTGTTTCTTACACCTTCAAAACTCCCAAAACAGACATGAGCACACTTCTTTTATCAAATGGCTTTCAAGAGTCAACGTATTAAAAATACATTTCTGAAACTGATAAAAAAAAAAAAAAATCGAATAAAAGCTAAAATTCAAGAAGTAAATCTCATCTTTAAAATGCAACATTACATTGTTATATTTAGGCACTGGGGCATGACCTCACTATTTGGTAGCTTGTTTGTATGGTGCTACTGCACTAACACACTTGTACCGCTCACTCACACACACAGTGCAATAGCAGACATATTCCAGCAGTCATGACACCCCCCCCCACTGCTGCTAAGTCACATTCAAACATTCAACTGGCAAATACAGGAAGGCTTTTATTGTGACAAGGCTGCAGGAAGCACAATGTCACCTTACCAGCGGCAGCTAATTGGTTATCAAAATGTCTCCCCAAGACAAAACGGAGCAATATCAGCTTTTCTTTGAAAACGTTCTTCAGTTCTAAGCACTGGACAAGGACCAGTTCCTCTCTCAGCCATTCACGGCGACAACACAATCACTATTTATCCTGCAGCATCACCACTTTCATGCTCACAAGATCTCCACCCATAAACATGCACATATACAAACACGCAAGTATGAATTTCTAGATACGGTGTTGCTGTTTTCCTGTGCGGTCTTGGATTTCATTTTCTTCAATCTTCGATCTCATAGCAACAGTGTATCGTCTCTCGTTCCATTCCGCAGACTGGAATGAGAAGCCTCCCGCGTGTAGGAGGAAGAGCAAGGCGATGTAATTTGAGTTAACTTTTGAGAGGTCCAGCAATCTGACAAAGGGGCCTGTCGTCTGATGAGATCCCCTTTGAGAGACCCAGCTGGCAGAAATCGACTCAGGCAGTCATTTAAACAGCCTAGAATTGGGGTCAAAGACCTCTGCCTGAATGTAATTCTAGTCTTCTTTTACTTCAACACAAGAAAGTGGAAGCAAAGTGCTTCTGATACAGCGGACTTGATGATGTGAAATAGATCCTGGAAACAAGGCTTTGCATTGGAGAGCTGCCGGGGCTTTTTCTTTCTTTCTTCTTACAACAAACCCATCACCCTTCTGTCAGAAGTCTTTACACGGGGAGGGGAAAAAAAGCAAAAATTGCACTGTTCTCATGGGCTTAGTTCCTCTCGTTTTAAACACGTGGAGGTGGCGTTTCAGATTTTCCCGTCAGGTGTGTAAAGTGTCCGTCAGAACAGAGCAGATTGAATAGAGGAAACGAAAGTGATGCTTCTGCGACTGAAAAGACAGAAAACGGTCTGTGATTTCTTGCAGGCTGCAGCACACGACTGAGAGCAGCACCAAACTCCTGGACCAAACTGGATGGCGTAGCCGATATCTTAGCCTCTTAAAACAGCAGCTCAGGTTTTGTTGCTGTCTGATATCCAATACCAGGAAATCACGATGGAAGTGAACATCCAACATGCGAATTGCATGTCTTCAACATTCAGTACGCGTTTTCAATCGAATTTCTTTTTTTCCTTAGATATTTGATAATGAAATGACTTGAAAGCGTGGTTGTGAAAATGAAGACTGAAGTCCCGCCGTGTAATCTGCTGGACACACGAAGCTGGTCCACACATTCGTTGTGTTTCCAGGGAGATTTCACATGGTTTCATCCCAACCCTTCTATCAGCACTGTCACTTATGGTTTGGAGGAAGCTAATAGCTAGAAGTCAGAGCAGTCAAAGAACCCATCTGCTCTGCGTCCTCCAGTACCGTGTCTCAGAACTAGCAGAGTTAGCAGCACTAGCCTAGCCAGTACAGGACAGTAGGAAGTTCCTCTACTGTTGGACTGATGACGTTTTGGTGTACTTGTCACAACTATCACATCCACGGAGAGGAGCAGCCGGTGACACAGGGCACAGAGAGTCAGCTGCATCTCAGAGAGGCTGCTGGCTATCAAACCGAGGGAGGACAGTGCTCTGGATGAGGACAAAACACACAGCAGTGAGTGCTGTCTTTGTTTAGAGATGCTGGGCAAAGTGGTTGATTTTGTGCGTGTTTTTAATTAAGAAAAAGTACTTCGAAATGCTTTTTATCTCGAATTTGATTTCTTTCACGAAAACAAAAAGAGCTCATCTGCCTTTTGAGAGGCAGTTAAATTGCGTTTGACATTTTGAGTTTATGATGCGTGACACTGAAAAAGCACTCCAAAGTTGAAAGCCCTTCAGGAACATCTCTCCTGCTCTATGTGTGTGTGTGTGTGTGTGTGTGTGTGTGTGTGTGTGTGTGTGTGTGCGCGCGCGTGTGTGTGTGTGTGTGAGTGAGGAAACACTGTGAATCCTCTAATCAAGCCAGATGGATTCGCAATCAGTGTCTGGCGAGAGACAGGTAATTAAGTCTGGGCCACTTCTGGGCTGCAGTGTAACACCCGTGCATGAACGAGTACACAGACACACACGCATGGACTCACAGACACACACGCATGGACTCACAGACACACACGCATGGACTCACAGACACACATGCATGGACTCACAGACACACACGCATGGACTCACAGACACACACACATGGACTCACAGACACACACGCATGGACTCACAGACACACACACAAACCCATACGGAAAAGAAATACAAAAACCTTACAAAATTATTCAATGCCTGTGTGTTAAATATTTATATTTATATGTGTAAGGCTTATATGATTTACTCATGAAAGTGGCCACTTTTGCATTCTTTTCTTACAACATACTTATAAAAATTAAATATGTTTTATGAAACTTTATATATGTTACATTTAAAAAAGTTAATTAAAAGATATGCTGTCCTTATATAGTCCATATATGTTATTTAGTAACTACCTACATATTTTTACTATGTCACAGCACTAAAATTACATCCATTGCATATGTATGTTTTGTATAATAATTGTAATTAAAATAAAAGAATTTTTTCCATTGCATAGATGTTTTCTATAAGAATACTATATGTCCTCAAATGTAAAATATCCTAATCATCTAAAATAATTACACAACTTTGATGCAAAAAATATACATTACTTATATTATTTCTGGGTGCCACATATATGAAATTCAAAGGAACACCATACTATTTGTATAGGATTCTTATTAGCCTATGTACAATAATTTCCATATAAAAATTTACTTCATTTGGCTCAGGATCAACAGAATTGTAGTGCGGAAAAACTGAATAAGTCGGCATACGTTGGTCAAGAGGGACTCATAATACCATATTTTTGTAGGGATTTTTGTCAGGAATGCAGTGGTGTGTTTATAAAAGCTGTGGGATGGATGGTGTAGACGTGGCAAGCATTTGTTTGACAGTATCTCGATCTCCCCATAGACTTCCATTGTAAGGTGAAACGTGTCTCCCCCACTTTGACGGCTTATAAAATCCAAACCGAGCGATTCGTATAAAATTCTTTAGCAACTTTTAGTCAGCACAGTTGGGAGAGTAATGTGTGAAAGTTTGGAAGTGATGCCATTAACGGCCTAGGAGGAGATCGATTTTGTTCGGGGAGTAAAAAAAGTCCTTTTTTGGACAGTTTTGTCCAAATTGTGGACAGTCAGTTGTAGATAGGTGAGAGGTCAGGGTGTATGAATTGTTCGTCTTGATGAGACGAGTCCAACGGTGTTGGTCCCATGTTTGTGGGACTTTCGTGGGAGGAGTTATAGTGCTTCTAATTATAAAAAATTATCTTGTAGTTGTGTGGCTCCCTAGGTGGCGCTATAGACTTTTGTGGTGTTTTTATTTTTGATTAGTGAATGTTTAGCCAGACCGGACAATTGTGCCGAATTTCAGCGAATTTCATGAATGTTCAGGGGGTGAAATTAGATGATGTGCGTTATGCTCATAATGCTCATATTGCACGCGCTCATTGACAGCAAGAACAGTCCAGGACCAGGTTTTGAATGGGTGTGGATGCGAAAACCGGCTCCAGGCCGTCTGGCCCAGTTGCCTCATGGGTTTAGGGGGGGCCTGGGACACTGGTTAGTGTGTGTTTGTCGTGTTTTTAGTGCTGCTAATGCGTTGATCTGCCGAGCAAACATAATAGGGTCTTCGCCTGAAGTGCCTTCAGGCTCAGGCCCTAACAATATATGTAGGGTAGAGCAGATACCTACTAGGAATATTGTATGTGAAATAACGGTCATATATAGTACTTGTAAGTATGCAAATTGTATATCTTTCATATAACAACCTTTTGTGTGGATCTTGAATTTGCTTTAACTGTCATGCAAAATTACTTACAAGTTTCATACACGTGATACAGTTATTTTGTAAAATCCTACAATGTCTTTTCCATATGGGCAGACACACCCTGCAAACATGTCATCACAGCATCAATGGTGAGAGGATGCCTAAATGAGGTATCAACTGTTATTATATCCATGACTACCTGCCATGTCTTGGAATGAACACACACACACACACACACACACACACACACACACACACACACACACACACACACCCTATAAGGAACCTCATCACCATGTTTCTCTCAGTGAAGAGACAATAACACCAAATCCATATGACGTCAGAAGAACTCTGTCCTCCCTTTGTGAAAACTTACAATCAGGCCTGTATTCATAGCTATCAGCCTGTGTGTGTGTGTGTGTGTGTGTGTGTGTGTGTGTGTGTGTGTGTTGTAGCACGTCTCAATTGTTGTCCAGGTTGGCTCTTCTTACTTTGCCTCCTGTACCCACAGAAATAAGGCAGGTGTTGTTATTAGGAACAAAAGAATCAGAAATCAAGCGAGAGTGTGAAGGCGCGAGCTGGGAAACAGAAACAGAAGGAAGAGGAGGAGAAAAAAGCGAAGATGCAAATTTGTTGCAAAATGTCTTCCCCAAACCTGAGTGCTCTTATGCAAATTCGACCATATGATAAGTCGTGCACTTCAGAAGTTCAAAGTCAAAAAGAGCTCACACATTATCAACTTTTTGTTGCTGTTGTTGTTAAAATGACTTCAAGAACACTGGTGTGAGGAAGGGAAGTGTATCACACTTTATCTGGAGCCGCCGAGCCCAAACCTTTTCTCTTGCTGGGTGAAAACTCAAACTTAACGGGGGCCGCAGTCCAAAAGCACGCAGCCTTTGGTGGGAACCATTTTCTCTGCTGCCTCTTCATTTTTGCTCACTCATGCACAGACGATGTCCAGCACAACGTGTCCCTCTGCTGCTCATCAACGTATGAACTCAATCATTATTCGGGGTTCTGCATTTCTAAAGGAGAAAACAGCCTAACCAGAATACAGTTTTGTGAATAATTTGATACTTTTCATCATTTGCCATATTGTTATTTTGACTATATTTATTTATTTCATCTGACAGAGCCGATCAAATCTCATGGTGGGTCAACTTTGGCCCTCACACCGTGCTTTGGGCAGCCCTGCTCTAGAGGAGCTCTACTATATGAATGTCGTCACTTCGCCGACTGTTTCTCGGAGCTGGTGGGTTATATTTTCTCGACATATCCAAGCTGAAAGAGGGTATTACTGCAAATATTAACTGACCAAATACTACTTTACAGAGAAATAAAAAGGACTCTTTGTGTGCCTGTTTATTTATGCTTTAAATGTATGAGATGAATACGAAGGTCGAGGAAGTGAAGTCCCCTCGGTAGATTCCAGCAGCGTGTTTAAGAATCAACTGGGGATTATTAACGAATGTGACTGGATTCATAGCAGGAGGCTCGTGGCCAAATATTGATTCAAATGAAAGTGGGAGACAGCTGGACAGAGAGTCCCCAGAGAGACACACGTAACCCACCTCACACAGGACTCTGTCTCTCTCTCTCTCTGTCTCTCTCTCTCTGTCTCTCTCTCTCTAATGCGCACACGCTCCTGGATGCCCGCTGGAGTTTGATTGAACAATATAATTAGCTGTAATTAGCACTCATTCAAATTGTTAAAGGACCCCCCCTTGTCGTTTCAACCTGCAGGTGTGTGTTTGACAATCCCAACACATAGACAATCCAAACACACACACACACACACACACACAGACAGGCACACACACACACACACACACACGCTCGGCAAGACAATGATTGGAACAGCTGTGGCCTCAGTGCACGTATTATTAATGTATGTTGACAGCGTTTCTATTTCTGCACCAAATCACCGATGACTTTAAAGGATCGTCTCTAAATGGCTTATGTGACACCTGTGGGACGATGCTGACAGGGTGTCAATCACTGCCTTGCTGGTGATAAAGCAGCAGTAACGCAGCACCACGTACGGCCGTTCTCGGTGCCTGAAAGTACACACCTCTTGTGTACTTATACAATCTCTCGCCGCCGTGTTGTCTTTTCGTTGTTATTGTTTTTAGTGGATTACAGAGCAGTCGGCTGGATAACAACCCTGGATTGTACCAGACGATGACCTCGGGGAGTTTGTTGACACTTTTGGGGACAACTTTACTGCTGTTAGCTGTCAGTCTCTATTAGCTTTAAGCTAAACATACGTGGCTGGCTCGTTCTGCATTCTGGAGTCACAGTGAAGAGATGCAGGCGGGGAAAAAAAAGGGATGATGGCTCTCTCGCTCTCTCACACACACACACACACACACACACACACACACACACACACACTGACACACTCAGGTTGCCAGGATGTTGACAATGTTCAGTGAAGGGATGCCAGCTTGGCTGCCCCCCACCACCACCGCCACCAACCCTCCCACCATGTTACAGCTGAGGGTTCATCAAGGCTTCAAATGAACGAGCAAATTGGATTAAAAAGACACTTCAGAAGAAACGCCAAGTGGGCCTCAACCACGAGAGAGAGAAAATATGCCAAACAGAGGAGGCCAGGAGAGCATGATCGCAGATACAAGTAGATAATGATATTTCCTAATTAGTGCTCCAAATGAAGCTGCTGCTGCTGCTGCTGCTGCTGCTGATCTGAGACGACGCGCTCTGGCCATCTTTAATTCTGGTATTTTCATCCTGAACGCAGCTGCACGGAGCAAACTGGGAATGTCACCATATCAGAGGTTCACTAGACCATCAGAAGAATTCAGAGCAACTCTCACCTCTATGATGATAATAATAATAATAATAATAATAATAATAATAATAATAATAATAATAATAATAACAACAACAACAACAACAAAAGTAATGTTTCCAGTCCAATTCTTTTGCTTTTATTTTGTGTCTATTTTAAGTGTAGAGCCACAGAGTCTATAAGCTCCTCCCACTAGTTTTGTGAACTTGATGTTCCTGGTGTTGCTATCAGTGACACCATCACATCAGAATCTGAGATACCTGACTGACATCATGGGAAAAATGTAATACGTGTATTGATGGTTATGACAGATTTATCTCATGACACATCAATCAAGCCCTGATGGACTGTATACTCCGAGTTAGTGACAACTGAATACTGCATCACAGTGCAAGAAGTGCCACTCCACATGAATTATCGCAACGACAACAAAAGTTTCTCGATCACTTCTCGGGCTCTTCTGGCTAGGAGCGAGCGCTGTAAACGTTTCTCGGTGCATAAATAAAGTTCACCGTGCTAAAAAGCGCTAATAAATCTGGACCACGGGATTGTTGGCTGATTGGTGAAAGCATCGATTCGGCTCAACAGAATCTTACACCTCTAATTCACACGACGGCAGGGATCATTTTATAATGTTGGTTTTCCATCAGTTTGAGACAGCGCCGATGGAGAGCAGCGAAAAGGTCAAGACAGCAAACAAAAACAAGAGGACTAAACATTGCGATCTAGAGACGCTCAAACAGATGCAAATTTCAAAGTCTATACGTGCAGCAGCTGCGTCCAGAGAGCTGCCAGACACGCCTGACAAACAGTCTAATGAGGCTCCATGTTTGTGTGCGTTTGTGCTCCCACGCAGCTGCTGTAGTCCTGCACCGTTCCTCACTGGGGTGCACCCTGGTTACCTCCAATTACCCAACGGCAGGTGTTATTCTTAATTGAGTGAATCTACACATATCTCACAGGGCCTGAGATCCCTGCATGACAGACAGAAACATGTGGATTCACTCAACAAGACTGCAGGCCCGGGAGGACTTCTGAGTTTTCCTCGTGAGTTCAATAATGCAACAATGACTTAAAATGTGAGGGGAAAGAAAAATTGGACTTTTTTCCCTGCACAGATGAGGAGACAGGTGATTTATTTAGCTTAGCACTGAGACTGGAAGTTGTTTTGGCGCAACATATGCTCACACCACATTACTGGCGAGCAGCAGGGGGCACTCTCGGGTGCTGGATGCTCGATAGCGAGTTCGTAGCAGAGCTTTTCAGCAGGCTGTCATGACTTTCATGTGAAAGACAATTTCAAACTTTGAAAACTTTTTAATCAGTCTAAACTGTGTTGGGGATACGAAGGTTTTCCTCTTGAGACCTGGTGGTCTTGGCGTTCTCGTCCACACTGTAACTCAAATCCATTTGAAGGAAATTAGGTTTTCGCTTCCTGTACACTCCTTCTTCCATATTCCACAGTCTTTGTTTTGTTTTGTTTTTTTATGTCATAGCAGAGAGCGATTATGTCAAACAGTTCTGGGGAACTGGAGAGCTCAAAGATGGTTTCCCTTCCAGTGTCAATATGAAGCAATGCTAAGAAGTGATCTTTCAAGGAACTTTAGCACAACCATTACTGTGAGAAAGAAAAAAAAAAAGATCTGATTCTGATCTGCATTTGGTTGCTGCTTTGACGGAGTTAGTGCTATTTTACATAAAGTTAAACTCTGTTTAACTCCAGCTCGCTGCTCCTGGAGCTAGCATTGCACTGCCAAGGCTTCTAAAGCCCAGGGTCACCGGCTGTCATTGAAAGTGAATGACTGCCTGCTGCTTTTAACGCTCATTAATGCTCTGGTTTGAGTGCAGGGTAAACTAATCCACTGCAGGCTCCAGATTCCTTTTTAGTGCCGTCAATCTCCTCTTGCAACTCTCAAGCAACAAATTAAATCAGAACATTTTTCCCAGTGTTGAATTAATCCAGTAATACCCAGCACGTGGGCTGCAACCCCCTAGTGGAGGGCCTGCATGAGGACTACAAGAGGTTGTTGCCTGGAAACCACGCAAGCAACACCCTCATCTCACAGCGGTTTTCCAGCAGTAATGGCTCCGGTAAATTAATGTAAAAACATATCCATCCATTTTCTATACCACTTATCTGTTAAGGGTCGGGGGGCGGAGCCTATCCCTGCTGACATTGGGTGAGAGGTGGGGTTGACCCAGGACGGGTCACCAGTCCATCGCAGGGCCATCAGGAGCAATTAGGGGGTTCAGTATCTTGCTCAAGGATACTTGGACATGGTCACCGGGGGAAGTGGGGATCGAACCAGCGACCCTTTGGTTGCTAAACAGCCACTCTACCACTGAGCCATGCCACCTCTTGTCGTGTATCATTTCAGTGATCATTTTCTAAAAGTCACAAATTGAATTTTTTTGTGCAAAGCAGCCTAATGGTGGCGCACAGAGCTGCTACTCTTCGTCTAAGACTAGAGGGGAACAAAGCTCAACTCCCAAGGCTTACAACCTTCTGGTAGCCCCTGACAGTCTTCACTGTGTGTGCTGATGATCAATCACTATTGGTAGGACAGGTACTGAAGAAGCGGCACATTTGCCGGCCTGAGGCCTACTCACCCAAGTGCCTTTTCCAAGCGACTGCCCAAAGAACCAACCACCTCGCCAAGAGTACAGTAGGCCTGGCCCAGAAAATCCTGTGGAGACAGTTGAAAGATCAAAATCAACAAACATTCTCAAAATCGAACCACTAAAACAACCAATCTAACCAATGAGAAGAGCCGACAGGCCACTTCCACATCGCCTATTGGCGGATAACACTGCCAAGTCCATCGAGATTTCCTCCCACCAGCCCTCACACCTGCACCGCTCTGCTCCCTCCACTCTTTTTCTGTAAATTCAATTGCCATTTTCACCGACGAGGGAGAGAGAAAGCATGAAATAAATTATTTCAATGAAATACAGAAGATGTGTTCTGAGGTCTGCCTGTTGACACATGGATACCACATTTGGGTGCACCGGGAAGAAAAACATTTCAAAATAATTTACATCTCCATAAACAAATAAGTGTGTGACCAGTGTATATACACACACGAGTGTGTATTTGATCTCTTTCTACCTTTCCCTCAACAGTTGACACGTCTCATTCTCACACAGCCCTTCGATGTGCCTGCAGCCTACATGTTAAAACACCATCAAATGGATTGGCTCTCCAGCTTTCCCCCAGAGACAGGAACTGAAGGCTGCTTGGATGGTACGCTGCCTCCAAGCAAACATGCCTGTCTCCTCTTGTATGAGATTATTGATTTCAAGAAAGTGGAGCAAGGAAGGGAGGTGGGAGGAGACGGATTGAGGGAGTGAAATGGAAGGACAGTGACAGAGCCCGGGAACAGTATAGCAATTACAGGAGAATGTGACAGGATGCTGCTGTGAGAAAGGGAGATGAGGTAAAAAGACCCCAAAACCCCACATGCACTTTTACTTTCTTTATATTTCAGATGTATTCTTTTGACTTATCGTTAATTAATTTCATAAAATAAACCCTTGTGTTCATTAACAACCTCACAAAATGTTTTGCTGGCTTTAATGTTTACCGTTTTTATGTCAAATAGTGATGCAGGTTTTTAAGAACAATCGTTTAAAGATCTCTGGATTTCAGTCCTCGATCATGTTACTCCTTCCATGATTAGACTGGCTGCCCCAGTATTTTTGTGTGCAACCTAATAGCCAGTATTTGTTTGTAAAAAAGATGAAATATAGCAAATATTTCTTCTTCTTTCAACACAAAAACCTTTCTTTTCCCAACCAATAATCCCTTTTTCTGAAAACTCTGTGCAAGACCTCACCAAAACGGCTCCCATGAAAGCTCCTCTAGTCCCTATAAAGTAATACGCAGATGATGCTCAATTATACATTTCATTTAATCCTAAAATGGTTCAAAGCTGCCTGTGCTACTGAAGCGCCTTTACTCTTGAAGAGATCTGGCAGATGATTTTCAACTGCTACTTATTGATGAAACAGAAGCTCTTATTTAGGTCTTAGCTGGCACTGGTCTGAAGATAATCCAGCTGTTTCTTTAGGCCAAGCTTCCACTCTTGATAATCGCTTAGGAGGCTTAGATATCACCTTTAATAGAATGGCAGGTAAAGGTTTTTCTTGTATCACTGAACTTTTGCCAAATGTATGAAATCATCGACTGGGCTTCCCGTCATATAAAATGTCACTTTTCTACATTAGCTCTGAGACATGAGTGGCGACAGCTGAACAGTAAGAGTTTAAAATGACTAATTCAGTTCCCAAACATTGCAGCATGGAGGACGGTTTTATTACCAAAGCAGAGCTTTTTAAATGTTTAAAATAGTTTTTCTGACATGGATCATTCATCTCAAGCAAGGTTCAAGTCTTCAGGGTTTTTTTTAATAGAGGGAAGCAATGATTTAAATGGGTGGTAATGAGAGCCGGCCAAGTGCTGCATCTTCACTCTCCTCACCTTGGTTCATCCCCCCTCCCGTACACGACGAAGGATTCATTTAGTTTTCTACTGTCCCATCAACCTTATCATGCCAAGTAATGATGCAGCACGGCAGCTCTAAATAAATCAAATTTTTTGTAATTCCCCACCCTTTTCAACGAGTACATGGAAACCCAATGAGGCTAAAAATAAAGATTCTCAGTCATACCTGTTACAGTAACAGCCCTGGGGATATGAAAGAACTTTCAGACAAAAGTAAATACAATGTCTTTTCTTCCCCCACAAATTCAAATAAGCTGTCACTATGCAACATTTATGGAGGGCGGGTCTTTATTATAATCCTGTGCAAAAATACAGAAAGTGATATGTATAATAGCAAAATGCACTGTGTGAGATCGTTCCCTCTATTAGCTAACAGTGTACGCAGCAGTTAATCCCCCTGAGACAGCGGATGACATGAGGATTATAGCGCTGGAGAGCTGTTGTATCACTACAAATTATATTCAGTCAGGTAAAATACAAAGGCAGCACTTATAAGAAGGGAAAACCCCCTGTTTTCTCTATCTGAACAAATACATAACGCACAAACCGTCTCCTCTCCCAATAACATCAACCTGTTTTTATTGTGCGCGCGCGCATGTGTGTGTGTGTGTGTGTTATGAACTGTGGGCGGACCGTCTGGGCTCAAGACTGAAGAACAAACACTGATAAATGTGTTGATGTGTGTTGTGACGTCTTGCCTGACGCGCGAGGGACACTTCAGGCCGAATCTTCAGCCTGGTGCAAGCCGGCACTCGGTTAAGCGCAAGCGTCAACGCTAATTTCAAGCCGGCGCTCACGATGTTTTCACGCCAGGCACCCTCGCCCTTTAACTAACAAAAAAAACAAACAAACTTGCAGTCCACCTGCACCATCAGCTGCTTAAATGTCCTTATGAGGCGTGGCGCATTGCTATTTTGGAAGACCAGGAAACGTTTGTGCCATAGACCAAGAGGAGCCTGGTCTTTGGTCAAAGGCTAAGTGCTATCTAAAAACGCATCACTCAGATGAGAAGATGCGCAGCGTTGGAATAACACACATACCGCCATCTGCCATAGACAACTTAAACTTCATGCTTGCAGCTCTGCTAAGAGGCAGACTGAGAAACAAACGTCAAGTCAAAAAATGAGTTGTGTGTTTCTCAGATGCATTCTGTACATGCGCGGTACTAAATGTCTTGCTTGAGAAAAAAAAAAAACAAACAAACCTGCAGAACAAAAGAAAAAAAAGCAACACAATGAACTTAATGACTTCATTAGTGACAAAGAGTGCTTTCCAGACTGATGTGCTCCTTGTTTATTAGCTTCTTACTGCCTTTAATCATTTTCCTTCTTGCCTCAATAACCTTGTGCTGGGCAGCAACAGCCCAGCTCCTGTTGGCAGTAACTACAACAAACACCTGCCCAGATGTGTGACATATCACTGAAAGGCCCGGTCCGTCATGAACGTTTGGCAAACACCGATATGGCGGCTTTGTAAATTCAGACATGCGGGGTGATGCCGGATGAAGATGCCAGATGAAAAGCCACTGAGTCAAGAAACCAGGTGAGCGTGAACAGATCTACTTTCAATATCAGGATCAGCCCAGTTTAGTTTGTCTTGTCTTTTTTCTGTCGTCTCTGACGAGGAAACACAACGTTGCTGTAAATACATGATGAACGGGTTTCTCCAAGCGGTTTGGAAAAACGTAGCATTCTATGTACTCTATGTATTGTTTGTACTTGTACTTTTTCATACCTGGGGATATGAGCACAGACCCGTACACAGCGTTAGACTCTGGCAACGATACCAACAAACAGTGGAACGTTAAGAATCCTGACGCTGCATTGTGAGTGACTGCAGGAAGATCTGGAGCTCTTTCAAGCCTTGACAAAGGTCTCGACTGGTTTAACTTATTCATGTTTTTGTAATAAAAGAGTGAGGGATTTGTATCACATCTAAACAAAATCACAGAATGACAAATGTGCGAAGAAATAAAAGCATTGAGCAACGACATCAAAAGAAGTACCTAAGGATATGAAATTTACCTGAAGGGGTGAATTAATAAGACATGATGATGTAAGTCTGTATCAATGTGTGACTTATTTAACCTGTTCCTTTTTGAAAAACAAAGAAAAAAAAGGCTGTACTCTGATGTGACATCCCAGCAACCTGAGTGTCTGAGCTCATCCCTGTTACTGGGTTGTGCGACCTTAAGTGTTTCTGTGGCGTTGTGGTTGCTACGTGATAACGGCACGGATTTGTAACCGCCCTGAAAAAAAAAAAAAGTCAACATCAGGACGAAAATCAGTTCCACCTTTGACCACAGTGTGGGTTGTAATGGCAGAGTTCTCTAAATAAATCGATCATGCTGATCATTGGGCCATGACACTCTCTGTGTACGGCAATTTTCTGAGGCCGTGTGCAATTTCAGATGGATACGGCCACCCGGCGGGGAGATAAGTGGACTTGGACGAACAGACGGACGGAGATGCCCTTATTTTCATTGTAACGCTTGCTGTTTCTGATTGATCTGCAGTCTTCAAAGCCCGACACAGCCGGCAAACACCAACAACTTATCACATCGTGGTCTCTAATTAGAGTTATGCTAATCACAACAATTAATGGAAAACAGCAGGAGTGGTTGGAGAAAATAAGTGTTTATTTGATATTGTAAATGAACTGCTGGCTGTTCAGGGAATGTGCGATCGCGTTGGATGGTAAACACACTCATCGTAATGGCCAGATTACTGTTATGTGGCTGAAATGAGGCTAATGGGCGCTAATGACGAGGGAGGTAATCGAGCTCCCGCGAACACATGCACAAATATCAGCTGACGTGCAGAGACAGAAGTAAACGTGTGAGCCGATGAAAAACGCACACGTCACAAGAGGAGTTCTGTTTTTTTTTTGTACTCACGTGTTTCGACAGGTTGGCACTCTTGGAGTCAACGTCGTACCTGCGGAGTGGAGAGAGAAGGGGAGTCGGTGCATTAGGAAGCGACGGAGGGTGACAGGAGCTCAGCCGGGAACACGACGGGGATTACAGATGGAGTAAATCAGTAACTGGGCAGAGCAGCTTGTCAGCAGCCGAGCACTTCATAGCTCTCGGCATCACAGGTATCCTCCATCAGAACCACACAGGTTGGACTAATTGGCAGTAAGTCACACGTATGATTGGGAGTATTCATAGTATATCAGAGAGAGACAAACGTGCTGAGTAAATAAAGAAATAATACACAGCATGTGCCTTGTGCTTCATTTTCACTTGAACAGCACCATTTCTGCTTGATTATTCACACTTCTTTCCTCAATTCCACCTGCAGGGCTCTCATACGATCCTTGCAGAACCAAACTTTTGTCCAGAAACGGTCCCCGCAAGGCAGCGGCTCCTCTAAAGACCGGCAACAATCAGGCCAGCCACTGGCTCAGCAATCGGAGGCAATCCCAGACTTCGCCAGTCATAGAATAAAGGGTCCATTTACCCACTTCCCCTGAATGCTCAGGATCGTGCTCACACTGTGCTTTTACTGCATGTGTGTGTTTGAATGGAATCATGTTATACATGAGTAGGGGAAACAGTCAGCCAGCCGACCGCTCTCTACACTGGGAACTGTTCTATGTTGTACCGGCTCCAGAGGAGGCGACAGGTATCTCACGCAGGCTTGCAGCCGTACTCGCTTGACACGTTTCCATTTCATTGTTATGCAAATTAAAAACAACAACTACTTTGGAAATAATATAAATATATACAATACAAATAGTTTCTTTTGAATGGTTGAGGTTATGGAGTGGATCATTGGCATATTGACTGGTTCTATTGTGTGTCTCTGCTATTTGAAGTTTAACTGAATTAACTTATCAACCAAGTACTGTTTTTGTCTTTCTTCCTTTGTTTTTTTTATATATATATAATAAATATGAACATTTATATTGGATAATTTACAAAAAAATATTTACAACAAATATGAAAACTAGGACTATGTTGTTGCTTTTCATTATGTATTTGTTATTAACGTGAAGCACTTTGTGATTTTGTATATGTCAAAGGTGTCGTACAAATCAGCTTTCCTTACTTAATCTTGCTTTTCGCGGCTCTCACAGTACGGCAGCTAGCAGCTAGCAAGCATACAGGGGAGGAAGCGTGCCAGCGTAGGTGTAGCATTGCCGTCTTAAGAACAACGTTGTGAGCGGGTGACAGATGTATTTACAGTGTTTGTGGGAAGGCACTGTGTCAGAAAGCGGCGAAAATGAGCGCTCCTGCTGAGGTGCCATGTTTGCTTCACAGCTGACTCCTGATGGAACTGAAGGTTAAAGGCTAAAGCACCAGGAAACACTACGCGTCTTGAATGAGCGTCCTTTTTCTTGTCATGTGTCCACTGTAATCTTTAACAGCCCTGATAAAAAGATACTCTGCCTGGGAAAGAGTACATTTATTCACGTTTAATGGAGATTCGGACTGTAGGCGTAGTTTAGTCTCGACCGTACTGACATGCTGCAGTATTTCACGCCTCTCTGTCTATTTTTCCAAGGTCTGGGAAAGGCTTTTTTCATTTCAGACAGTCTTAGACTCTGCGGGCCATCATTCTACATCTGTGAAACATAAGAGGAGACACTCCAACATGCTAAAACACCCACACGCATGAAGCAGGGTCTCCCACAGGTGGACACGTCTCTCTAATTAGCACTGGGAACCTCCGTGTGTCCTTCACTGTTCTCCATAACCACTCATCCAAACGACTTCAAACCCGGCACTTCCTCAGATTCCCCTCACCAAGCTCCCTCTGCACACACTGAACAGCTCTAATGTGAACACACACACACACACCAACAAAACACCAGGGCTCAATTTAGCTCCTGAGACGCTCAGCTCCATTCAGGGAACCACTCAAACAGCGTCATGCTTTCATTTACAGCTTACTGGGCAAAAGAGAAGACATTGGAACGACACACACACACACACACACACACACACACACACACACACACACGCACGCACACGCACACGTCCTCAAGATAACAGATAGGAAAGTCATTGTAGCACACACGTCATTACTAAACAGGTTTTAGTTGTCTGACTTGGAAACTCGCTGGAGTTTCACAAACGTATGAAAGCTGACACGCATTCTGATTTACAAAAGAAAAAAAAAGCACCGGCTCCTCAGAGTGATTGTGGAAGGTCAAAGGAACAAAGTTATTACTCGTTGATTTCATCTTATTGGGATAAATAAGGTCACTTTAATATCAATAACGTGCTGTAGTTCAGTGGGAGACCGCCAGAATTCCACAGACAGAATTCCAGTCTCCATTTCCAGCTCATGTCCTTGTGACAAGGATCAGTGCTGTCATCAGTGCTGTCATCAGTGCAACGTTACACTTGCTGGCTTATTTATTTCCATTCAGGCTCTTGTTATTGATGTCACCCGCCCCTCATCCCTCTCTCTCTCTCTCTCTCGTTGTCGTCTCACAGTGCTCATACACCATACAACAAACATGTGCTCCAGTGACATCATCACCTGCATGTGAGCTGCTGACATTTCTATTCTTTAGTTTAATCTTTTTTTAATAACTTGTTTTTTTCTTTTCATGCCTCAAACAAACCACACCAGAGCTCAGCTGCAGGCAGACCGAGACCCTGTCATGGTGCCAGACCAGGATTCACTTGTCTGGGACAGCCCAGATACGCCAGAGCATCCGAGGAGATGCACAAGGTTCAAGAGGCACGAGAGCGCAGGGCCAAACGAAACGCACCATTTACGTCTGAGTCTGACCACGGCGCCACTGGTCACCTGGTGCTGACATCGATGCATATCAATCATGTGAGACGAGGGGTGCAACGAGAAATAAAGATGAAAGAAAATCAAAAATCAGGAATGAATCAGGAATCAAATATTCTCTGTTTTCTTCCTTAACGTGCCGACATACAAGTTGCCGCTGCGTCAGTACAAAATAAAATGCTCTTTGCTGTCAAAGAACAAAATATTTGTTATTATATATATATATATATATATATATATATATATATATATATATATATATATATATATATATATATATATATATATATATATATATATATATATATATATATATATATATATATATATATATATCACGGTTGCCTTGTCTTTTACATGGGAAGCTGATTTGCCTGGTGAAGGAGCGTCCGCTACTTGTTCGGCCTCGTCTTCCTTCATTTTGAAATAATTGCTTCGCTGCTTTTTCCTCTTCTCTGGTGTCGCTACAGAGTTCTTCTTCCTCTTGTAACATGTGTATACAGTAGACGAGAGGGTCAAAAATCATCAGTGTTAGTGGTGCGTTGCGCCACTTCGCATTGTTTTTTTGTGTGTTTATTTTAACATTTGATTGCTCTTTCGTGCGCCTTTGAATTTTATTTCGTTATTTTTGATTTCACATCACACCCCTGTGTGAGACCTCTCCTGGAGCAGCTTCACAGCAGAAGTACAGGAATAGAAGTGTTTCTAGGTGGAGAAGGAAGAGTAGATATGAGAGGTCAAATCTGTCCGGCTCTACATCACAACCCTCATCCCCCTGACCCCGGTTGTTATGGTTACCATCACTAACCACCACACATACTCAGAAACATGTCCACACACATGCACACAACATGATGGTCATGGTCACACACAGTAAGTGGGAATACACACACGCGCGCGCGCACACACACACACAAACACACACACGCACACACACGCACACACACACACACGTCTTGGAGTGGGTCCGCCCACGTGAAGCCGATGACACGTCTGTCTTGTGAGATGACAATACGAGAATGTACTGTGACAGCGCAGCCAGCTGAGGTAGTGGTACTACAATCAAAAGAGATGGCAAATGATGACCACTGACTCATGACCTCAACCAGAAACGCCACACCACATGACCTCAAACTTGACAACATCATTGGTTTACACTTGTGCTATGTTCACAATTATTGGCTCTATAGGAAGGACAAAGACCTCGTTATTATGTGAATGTTGGTATATCAGCACGCCAGACAGTCTCCGCGGCAGGACGGCACCTTTGACCTTCCCCCACTAAAGCAACGTCAAATGTGCTCACAGGACATGGACAGACTGGAGCCAAGCTGGTTCCATGGACAACTGATACTCTCTCTAGAAACAGAGCTATCATGGGCGCGCGCAAACACACACACACGCAGACACACACACACGCAGACACACACACACACACACACACACAGTAGTACAGCAGTGAAAAATAAGTGTTACAGAAGCCTTTATAAACAAACACAGTCCCAACCAAACCCTCCGGTTGTTCAGGTTTCCTTTGATTTGTCGCCTTTCACACAAACAGCAAGGTCTTCCCCGCCTCATCTCTCAGAGGCAAACACTCGCGCCCGCAGACTCTCGACAGACGTGAACGTGGGGTCGTCTGTGATTCACTGATTATATGAAGATTAGTTTGCATCATATAAAATAAAGCCACTGAAATACGCTCTTAACTCAATGGGGAATTCACCGTGAGGAGAGAATTCCATTACCTACAGGCAGGTCAGTGACTTCCAGCCATCCATCATCCATCCATCCATTTTCTCTACCGCTTATCTATTAAGGAGTGCAGGGCTGGAGCCTATCCCAGCTGACACTGGGTGAGAGGCGGGGCTCACCCTGGGCGTGTCACCAGTCCATCACAGCTCCATCAGGAGCAATCAGGGGTTCAGTATCTTGCTCAAGGACACTTGGACATGGTTACCAGAGACCCTTCAGTTGCTAGGCGGACACTCTACCTCCAAGCCATGAGGCTGGTGACTCAATAAGTCTATTTGGTGTCTGACTGACTGCTTCTTGTGGCTGTAGATTTGCAAAACAGAATTTGACATCCCTGAGACACAAATTATTTCAGCTTGATGTTCTGATAGC
Source organism: Aulostomus chinensis (assembly GCF_037954235.1). Taxonomy (NCBI): domain Eukaryota; kingdom Metazoa; phylum Chordata; class Actinopteri; order Syngnathiformes; family Aulostomidae; genus Aulostomus; species Aulostomus chinensis. Next base: position 4,995,108 of record NC_141323.1, on the reverse strand, counting down.
CAGCGAACCGCGATACCCAGCGCCACAGACCCACCCAACCCAGGAGCATGACACCGCCGCAGCACGCTGGCGACAGAAACTTTCCCTGGCTCACAAGAAAATTTGGCTTCCTCAACAAAAACTTTACATTGCACACCAGAAACTTTCACTCACCACAGTCTTCCTCTGGCTCAACAGCAACTTTCTCTTGCTTACCAGAAAATGTCTCTTGGGCTGGCTGCCTTATTTTAAAAATGTCCTAAGCTGGACAATCTAATGTAAGTGGACTAACCAGGAAGGAGATGAAAACAGGGGGTCTAGAGGTGGTCCGACCCGTCCCCTCACACACACGAGACAGCTGAAGTCCAACTCCCAAACTTTATATGCCACCTGACCTTTACAGTTCTCGGGCTAGGTTTTTTTTTAAAATGTATTTATTTATTTTTAAAACCAAACAAGCATTGGTATCACAATAACAAAGATATACTCGACCATACTTACAAGTCAAATCGGAGGTTCTGCCGTTCTTCGAAGAAGTAGTCCAAAATGAATTTTCGCACAAAGTCTGGGTTTAGTGTGTTGTCAATCACCTCCGTCCTCCCGAACTACGCAGACGAGACAAAGGGAAATGCGATGAAATCTCAAGTAAAGTGGACATCAACATTTTTTTAAAATATCACTATGATTTTCTAAACTTTACACAATTTTTAATTGCACAAATGTGACTGAACCTACATCTTAATATAAAACTCCCTTTTAAAAATATTGGATCAACCTACTAACCCTTTCACAAGCACTTTGTGGAGTTCCAGTGACTCTGAATAAATAATCAGGAGCAGACTTTGGCCTCAGGAGGCACATCGGGGCTGAGGCTGGTTATACAAGATTATGTACAGCTTTGGGGTAATGAATGCACAGCGGAGCAGCTGAAGGATCCAGTCAATGGGGGTCAGCCAGGTTCTGGTTTGGCATTTACCCCAGCCTATTAATAATGTGTGCAGATGATGGTCCACTCAGATCTATGAAAAACTGCAAATGATTGGAGCGGCAGCATTTGCCCCCTCATTTCCATTCATGAATATGCATCGATGTCAGAGACACTGATTGAGAATGAGTCACACGTTAGCTATCAAAAGTGTACGTTACTGAGCGTAACATTAGAAATACCATGGCCGCCTGCTCAGTTTTGTTCACGTACATATTAAACTGTAGATCTGAATCTAATCTTCGCAGCGGAAATGTCACATTTTAATGACGATTCCAGACGAGATTCTGTTCAAAAATCAATCAAACTTAACACATCCAAAGTCTGCGTATAACCACTACCCTCTCCTGCAAAATTTATACTAATATATATATATATATATATATATATATATATATATATATATATATATATATATATATATAGTATATAGTATATATATATAGTAGATAATCAGGCTGCAGACTGAAGCCAAATATCAGCGGAGAAATGACACATTTTCAACATGGCACATCCAGTACATGTAAAAACAGAGAGGTAAACTCTGCTGAAGGTGCTGCTTCTGTGTCTGATTGTGTGAACGTGTGCTGTAGCCACTATTCTCCTAGTATCATTCTGGGGAATGCTCACCTCTCTCCACTCCTTGTTTCCCATGCCTTGCGTGTAGAGAACACAAACTGATGAGGAGAGACACAGGACACACACACACACACACACACACACACACACACACACACACCATTAATAACACCAAAGATGGTCAGAACCAGAACCAATGAGCAGCAGTTGGTCCATACAACGATACAACTAACTTATGACTTCTCTTTAAAACCACAGTTTGGAGCTGATTTGGTGACCTCACTAGGGGAAGCATCGAGGAACGTTCCCCTCATTACACCAGAAGAAAACAAATAACTCAAATGTCACCCTGTTCAGCAGATCTGACCAATGAACCATGACTGCATGAATCAGAAATGGCAAAACATCAAAGTAACTAATAGCTTTTTATTCAAGAAATTATATATACATGTATATATAATTTTTTTAAGGCCATTATGCAATTTCCTGAACAACTCAATTAGCTAAAAGGCGAATGACTTATCTCACTCAGCATTCACTTCATTCCTGAGGCTTTTGATGTTCTTTCAGGAAAATGAAAGGGAGGTACGTAAGGCTTGTAACAACCATTTTTCTTTTGAGCCTGATGGTAAGAGACAGGTGATACACCAGGCGACGGAAACATTTAGATTCCTCATTTGCTTGTTGCTAAAGAATTGAAGGGCATTTCCCCCTTTTTCACTTTCCTTTCGCGTCACTGCTCTTTGGAATCTTAAGGTGCTTTCAGCAGCAAGTGACAGGTCCATCCTTCCCTGCTCCCTCTCTCCGTCACCTCCCTGCTCTTTACCCATCAGACTGGTTCAGCTCAGGAGACTCCAGTCCCCGTCCTCAGCATCAGCTCAGCGCAGACTCTTAATGTATGGTTAGAGCCTGAGCTTCCACCTCCTACTCCTCATCGTCACGTTAATCACTGTCATTCTTGTCACCTGTTCATCACCGTCACCATCACCTCACGTCATTTTTATCCCACGCTCCTGTAGAAGTGCTGACGTGCTGTCTCTACTGTAAAGACAGTGAGTGTGTGTGTGTGTGTGTGTGTGTGTGTGTGTGTGGGCTGTTATGGAGCACCAGGCAGTCATTCACAGGATGACCTATAATAAAAGCATTTTATTTTCTAAGACACTACTGCAATCCAGACTAGAGGTAACCTGGATTGTACGAACATGAACCCTAGTAATTAGCATGGTCGGCGTTCAAGCTTCCCCTTAACGACCAGCGCATCCATTAGACTCCTCGTCACAACTTCAGTGCTCCTACAGCAGCGCCACAGGCCCCCAGGAGAACCACAACATCGATCCGTCTTCTCTGGGTTCTGGAGCTTCTTGTCTGCTTGTTTTTGGACATAGACGCGCAGTATTCTGGTACAAGGTGCAATAGCGCCACGTGACAGTGGCAACCCCCACCGCCACCCATCAAAAAAACCCGCCAATAGCAGAGAAAGAGTTCATTGTGGAGTAGAAACATTCAGAGAGTCTATATGAGGAAGCCCGTTAGCCGGCCTCACGCTTCAGTCGGACCTGCCTGAGCCCACATTTAGTGAAAACACTCCCATACAAAGGAGTGACTCACGGCTGCATGCAGCTAAAAGGAACAACCTTCCTTCCTGCTCCCTAATTAATATCAACTTTCTTCATTCCCTTTGTCACTTGTTCTTTAACTCCTATTATTTGCTTCCTCTCCCCTTTCACTTGTAGATTTTCATCCATCAGTTCCACTAATTTCATCCTCTTGCTTCTCTGTAGCTTCACTCTCTCATCCACGTCGCCGTGTGTTTTATCTGCCTTGCCCGTCCTTCCTCCTCTGCTGAGCCCTTTTCATCCACAGTGAGAAACACAACTAATGCGTGTATCAGGCAAAGATTCAACTTACTTGGGTCTGATTTGGAGAATGTGTCTCTGTCCAGCAGGTTTCTGTGGAGACACACAGACACCAGCAGTTAGAAACATGGTTTGCAGCGAAATTGAGAAACATTTGTCATCCAAATATGGCAGTGAATGCATTTAACACACAAACTATTTATGGTCGCCATGAGTCGGCACGTTACATCACGCTCTGTTTACAGTATCCCTGTGAAACTTCTCTCGGAGGTGTGGAAAGCGCCGTTTCTACCAGACCAGTCGAGCACAGGCAGACTGCTGGGGAAGGAAACGACTCCATCTCTTCTTTGTTTAAGAAAAATAAATCTGCTTGTCAACAAATGGAAACGCCACAAAAAAGAAATAAAACAATAGACTGACAATGCTTGAAAAAGCACACTGGTGACATGTTCCATCATTGTCCATCCATCCATTTTCTACCGCTTATCCTGTCAAGGGTCGTGGGGGGGGAGCCTATCCCTGCTGCCTTCAGGTGAGAGGCGGGGTTCACCCTGGACGGGTCACCAGTCCATGGCAGGGCCAACACATAGAGACAGACAACCATTGGCTCTCCCAGCCACGCCTACGGTCAATTTAGAGTCTGGATTAACTTCGTCTGCGTCTGAATTGCCAAGTGGCAACCTACGACCTACTGCTACGACCTACCGCTACAGCCTACTTCTACAACCTAAACACGGCGGCACCATTCGGACACCCTTGAAGATTGGTGGTGAAGCACGACCTCTGCTGGCAGAGCACAGACACCGCAATTAGGTAGCCAGCACCAACGAAAGCCCCACCTGCTGGCCTGACTGTCGTACTGCACTCCACTCTGAATGCACCTTTCACTCATTCTCTTTGACCAAGCACATCAACGAACCTGTAAAGGTGTGCACACACGCGTCGCGTTTGGTGTGAACACACCTTTAGTCATCAACAACGACTATAAATGTTGGTGTTGCATAAGAATGGGAGACTGTTGGTGGCGCAAACCTACAATGTGGGCGTGTTTAGGCTGGAATTTAGGCTGCGTAGTAGGTTGCTACTCACGCCAGTTGTGGTTTCGGACAGCCTACGACCTGCTCTGGGACCTACGATCAGACCTACTTGGCAATTCGGACGCTGTGCTCGTCCCCTCTTGTAGGAAGCAGCAAACCTCAAACGGTCAGCAGGGGGCCACAAGGCTAGTTGCAAAAAGAAAATGTCTAGGAGGAAATGACTGCGTGTCTCAGACAGTAGCGATTTTGAGTCTGACGACTAAATCTCAGGACAGCACGGTGCTCGTTCATTAAAAATGACATGGCTCTCCTGTGATTGATGACTTGATTTAAAAAGCGTCAGAGGCAGAACTCTCAGGTAAGGATTCAGGCCCTACAGAGGAGAGGATCTAGCATTCTTGCTAGGCTCGTCAGTCAGGCTGGATAACAGCGACGCGCTGAAGGCTTCGATGAGAATCCACTGTGTGCTCGATCCAGTCAACGTGTCCTGATGGCTCCTGATTGGAGATGGACCATGTGAGCCCTACCGCTCATCATCCTTTCATTCTCAGCAATAGAGAGTGATTCTAAAGAGCTGTCAAGACAAATCCTCCAAACCCTCACTGACTGGAGACCATCAAGCCTGAGACTTGCTGCCCCCCCCCCAGCTCACTTTCTCTTGTCTTTATCATTCTGTTCCTTTCTGCATGTATCTCTCTTTTCTCTTGCGTGAGAATGCCGACTCCTCGACGCCGCCTTTGGCTTTTTTCTCCTGAGCGTTTGTTCTCAAAACACAAACGCTTTTATATCTAAAACAAAACCACCTCAGGTGCGATCACACTGTCACTCTGCCTGCTTTCCCAGGTCCGAACTGCAGCATCTTAGCAAACCTGCTGTACGAAAGCACTTTCTTTGAGGTAACTGAGGCAGTTATTGGTTGCGGTGGGCTCAGGTGTCATGCTACGTGTCTCTGGACCCGTAGCATGACACCTGAGCCAAAGGCTTTCCTCTCGGCCCGGTGATGAACTTCGTTGCATGCTGGCTGAATCCCTTTTACTCTTGTCAACATGCAGAACATTTCACAAGCAGTCCAGTAGAACCGTAGAAGACGTAGAGAACACCGGTTGCTCATTTTCTCACACCTTCTGCATGTTGAAACAGGGACAGACGGAACTAAATCCTAATCCTAAATCCTAAAATGCACCATGGAGGAACAACATTTGGATTGCTCCTCCCCTTGACTTTCTGCTGTTCTACTTATCAGCGAACATTTAATCTCTGGTACCGAAACGTTGCAGACAAATAGGGTGCCAGTGAGTCTGAGCAAGTTCTTTCTACACGACTCTTTAGGGCAGAATTCACCGCTTTCAAATCCGTGTCAGATTCATTGAGATAGAGCAGGGGTGGGCAATCGTGCCATGGAGGGCCGTGTGTATGCAGGTTTTCCTTCCAACCAAACACTTTAACAGGTGATTCCACTGATTAACACTCTTCTGTGGCTGAAGGTGTGTTAATCAGTGGAATCACCTGTTAAAGTGTTTGGTTGGAAGGAGAACCTGCATACACACGGCCCTCCATGGCACATGATTGCCCACCCCTGAGATAGAGGCTAGTAGAAAACGTGCTGCTAAAACTCGAGATGTTGTAGCGACGATGCCTCGTAACCTCTGGAGAGCTCACGTTGCCCCGGCCTGAGCAGCCGTATCTCATCCAGTTCCTGTCTAATCCTCCACGAGCTCTGACAGTGCTGGAAGGCTTCGAAAATTAAAGCTGCGCTGTTTGCTTTCCTGTGTTAACTTTGTACTTTGGACCCGCTTGTCCTCATCCCCTACAGAACAAACGCACTGTGCTCGTTATGATGGCATTAAACACAGGATGCACACAGACTTACAGTGACTAGATGTGAAAGACGATGTCTGAGTTTATCATTATATATCATTGTATTATATAACTGTGGTTTAGTCCAACATAAAATTGGGAGTGACATAAAAAAAATACCCCCCCCCCCCAATTTTTTTTCCCCAGTCAAACCACTTATTCTCTCATACTGCGGTATTTGTGACGCAGCTTTCCAAATGCGAGGGGCTCCATCAAGTTTACAAGAACTTTTACAGGCCATGACTTCGCTACCCAGGTCGCATTTGGGCCTCATTTGGCGCCTCTGGCTCTGATGTGGGCCAAACATAAACTTTTACCTGGTTATTTTTTTAATTCAAATAATTTTCCAAGTTTTTCGTGTCGCTAAGAACCTTGTATTGTGCATTGAAGCTAAACCATATTGAACTCCTCCATAAGTTTAGATCAAAACCTGCCGTGGAGTTTGATTTCATGGTATTTTTATTAAACTGCACAGGAACCCAAACGTCATTCAAACACCTCTGTGCGCTGAAAATCTCTCCTCGTGTCAAAATCGAGAGTACAGTCTTGGCTCCACGCGTTTGCCTGTGCCCCATCCCGACACATTTACACCGTGTTTTAAGAGAAATATACTTTGACGTATGTAGATAACCCAAGTGTTCATGCTTCATATTGAAGCGTAAAATGAATCTTAGGACTTGACGGTGAGGCCTAACCTGACATGAACGACCGCAGGAACGCCAGCCCCTCGCTTTGTTTCCCAGACTGAGTTTGTTAAGATACACTCTCTCCCTTTGAGAGTACATTTGAGGCTCCGCAGTGTGTGACTGGCTGCTGCTCCAAGCACATCACACATGGTGGCACTCCAAATCGGCTTCGGCCCCACCCCCCGCCGCCGCCGCCGCCGCCGCCCATGTGTTGTGTGTGTGTGTATGTGTGCGTCTTTTTCAGTGTGTGAGTAAGACACGTTTTCAGGATTTCCACCTCAGAGGATAATGTGAATGATTCATGGCTCTTTTTCTCTTCGCTCTTCCCTCTTTTTTTCATCCAGAGGCAGGCAGCGGAAAGCTGAGGGCTGCCATCCGATTCAAAGAAGGGCGGCAGGAATGAAAACCTAAAATAGTGCTAGTATTTTTAGTGAAGGGTTTCCTAAAAACGCTGCTATCTCACATGTCTTTTTTTTATTTTCTGTCCTACAAAAGATAGGCAGCACTGTTGATCATTGAAAATTTAAGAGTGAACAGATCAAATTGGTAACTAAAACACACGGAAGGCCACTCTTCACTCGTTGGGTCTTTTCTTGTGTTTTATCTCAATTTGCCAGTTCGCTCTAACAGACTGTGCTAGTCTTTGTTCCGCCACCTCTGCTGCCCCGGCGACCATTGCGGGCTACCACACGCTTCCTTCGTCACATGTGGCGCTGCTGGCAGGGTCTTTTCACCAGATGGACAGGGGTGTCACCGGGAGGATGTCATATCCGTCAAAAATAAACCAGAGTTTTAGGAAAGGGGTCACTTCTCTTTACGAGTTTCCTCCGGCTTTGGCTCTCAGGTGTACGCAACAACAGCACAAGTGACACCGGTCCTGTCGTCCACCGCCCTGGTTATCCTCCGACTTATCACCTCTGACAGCTGACAGTTTTGCCTCCTCGGTCTCACTGAGACGTCATGAAGACGGGGAAAAAAAAAAAAACGAACCGGGACAAAGGAGAGAAACAGCGTCTTCGACTGATATGACAACTATTTAATTACGTGGCATAATTGATGGGGATTGGATGTGGGGTCAGACTCGCTCCCACACAAACAAACTGGAGACACACCTCTTTGCATTTGCTCAATGGGGAGAGCCACATGATAACGGCACCATGACGGCGGTTACCGTGGCAACAACTGACAGCCAACTAAGGCCGCTTGACTGGCTTGATTGACAGCTGCTATACGTGTTTGGATTGGGTTTTTTTTTCACCTACATTGACAAGCAGGGATGCCATCAGTGGTGTTCAACATTTCAACTCCCTTCCTCCCCTCGTCTCTCTTCATTTTCTCACATTTTCTATCCCTTCATCACCTGTTTTTCCCTCTCTCCTTTCCCCTTTTTTACCCCTTTGTCTGCCTCCACCTCTCTCCGACTGTGGGATTTCTCCTGTTTTTACAATAATAAATACATCCAGATTGCCTTTTGGACAAGCTTGAGAAGCTGTGTCCCTGACAGCGCGTTACCTTGACGACACAAAAGCAAACTCCCCCCAGGACCCTCGCAACTCGCTCCTTCACTACAGAAATAAATTGCCAACTGGGGGGGGGAGGGAGAGGAGCAGGAGAGGAGAGTATCAAGAGTATTAGAGTGAAGAAAGAAAAGGAAAATCAGGGGAACGGGTGAGAGAACGAGGGTGCATGCTTGACAATTACAAAGAGTCGAGGCGGCGAGTGAAAGCCTTCCACCCAGGGAGAAAGAGCGGAAGTCTAATTAGCCACTGAACTGAGTAAGAGCAGCGAGAGGAGGCTTTTTTGTCTGATTTCAAGGCTGTGATTCAAGCGGTTCTATTTTGGTTTTTATGGACTATTTGAAGTCCAGTATCAAGCACGGGCTGGAGAAAGAGAGGATCGGGTGTGAAAGCGGAGGAATTTCAAAACCGCAGAGTACACAGATGTGGAGAGGCTCGAGTAATTACATTGGGTGCCCCCTTGCACTCTTTTACTTGACCGATTTTTAAAGGTGCCTTTATTTGCTCACGAAAGTACAACTTGTGAGGGAATGAGTTAACCCTCAACGAGGGAGAAGGAGTCATGTGAGCTGAAGGTTGAGAGATCGGCGCTCAGGTTTTGATCTCTGGTTCTGAGCCTCCGAAAAACAAACAAACTGTTTTTTCTAAAATTCTGCCATTTCCTTCAAACTTTTCGAATACAAAACCCGACAGCTCTCTGAAGCTCTTCCCCCGTGATGAGTGTTGGGATGTACGGTGAACTGAAGGTTTCACACTCATGTTCTTGTATTTTTATCGTAAGCGCAGACAACTTTCCAGGAATATGCTGCCCCTACTGATTTGATGTGTAGATCATCAGCTAAAAATCCAAGCGTTTAAAGGAAGAATTTCACCCTCCAAAGGCATGAGTGAGTTACTGAGGTGCAACAGAGCCGTGGCTGCACTCTAATTTCTTTCTGGAGTTCTTCACCCAGCAATAGTGAGTCACTGTAGCAGCATGGATTAACAACAGCCCAGTCCAGCCAGAGGAAACCCATTTCAGTCACTTGTACCACATCACTTTCTTACTTCAGAATATTTCATTTCCAATCCTCTCTCCTCTCCTCTCATTGACTCTCCTATCGTCTTCTCATGAGAGTCTGCGGCATTCATTCCTTTTCTCCTTTACTTATTCTTTCCCTCCTCTCTCTCTCTCTCTCTCTCTCTGTTTGACCGTGACCTGGATAGGCTCGGTGGATACTGTGCCATCTAACTGAACTAGATACAGTCACACACATAAAAAAAGAGCAACCTGGTCTCATGATTTACCGCTTCAACAAAACCTGGTGTGCACCGCAACAAAGACACATATTTTTTTTAACATATTTCACATTTTCTAACCATCAACACTGTCTGAGAATGACATCGCCTGCCTGAGCAACATTCGAGGGCAGGGACAGCACAGAAAAGGCAAATGAGCTCAACGTGAGGATCTCCACTTATTTCATCATCTCTGCACAGAGGCAGGCGTAGGCATGTAGCACAAAACTGTTGACAGGCACGAGTTAAAGCCGAGCGAGTGAAAGCCATCAGAGCAGGTGATGATGTCGAATTTTGACCAGATTTAACCAAATAGGATCACCAAACTTATGATGTTACGCTACAACGCAGGAGAGGAAAACAAAATCAACCTGGCCAGTTGAAGGTCCCTCACATCCACCTCTTTCTGTTGTCTTGATCTGAGAAAAAGATATCAATAGGTGCATATCAACATATTATATATTACTGATCAGAAAATGATGCCTGCACAAGAGTGAAACAAAGCAAATCAAGACGTGAATCAGAAACGTGGTCTGCTGCTGCTGCTGCTATCCGGATGCAAAGCGCTGGTAGTAGAAGTGGTAGAATGATGCAAGTTTAGCTACGAACAAACTAACAACAGAATCACTTGTTTTCCAGTCAGATTTTTTTTTCAAAATAAGGGTCTACACCCATAATAAAAAAACAAACAAAACATAATGCTTTTATTTTGATAAAAAGGTCACTGCACTCGAAGTGACTTGACACAGATGATGTAAGAAGGCAGGCAGAAAACTGATCGAGATTTCGGATGTGTTCTTTTATTGTCGTTATGGCAGCGCGTCAGCAGTGAGTTGACACGCTGTCATCCCTCCGACCACCACAGTCAGAAATGCTGCTTTAAATGTTGGATTAGTCTCGTCTTGTTCTCAGCACACACCAGCGCTGCCCTCCCATTGCTAGGACAGGTTAGCGGTCTCGCTGAATCCCCCTCAGCTGTCACACAACGTGTAGGTCTCTGCAAGCTAGCAAGTACTTTTCAAAATGTTTGGGCTGTTTCTGACACCAGCGCTCCTTTTTCATGTCAAACCAGCCTGAAATCAAGTCCAACATTTCCAGTTGAGACATTAAAGAGGCTTTTTTTTTCCCTTCTCACATTGACCCGTGCTCTCCACTGCTGCACAATTACGTTTGAATGCAGGTACAATTCTGCTGGCCTCTTCTCTGTATTACATCTACGACTAAGGTGTGTCCGTGCACATCTACGTAGCTTTGCATAGAAACAGACCAAGAATATTCTTGGAAACGTGGCGCAACAGGAGACAACTGAGCATGCTCAGATGTTCTCAACAGGTCGCTGAGCACAGTGCTACAGGTACCGCCAACATCTTCCTCCTCTCGTCCTCTGATTTTCTCTCCATCACTTCTTACCCTCTGCATCTTCACTGATCTACTTGCTAGTGATGACCAATTCATTTGCAACAGAGCGTGAAGAAAAGCACATGCATGCACATTCCTGCCCAATCACACACACGCACAAACACACACACACACACACACACTGAATGGGAGCATCAGCAGCTTGTATTCTCCCTCCGCTTCTCTAAGAGAGCTGCCCTAATTCTTCTTGACAAGGGCTGCAAGAGCCAAGAGAACATCTCAGCACACACAAACACTCAGATATTGCCCAGCCGCCATCCACTTACACACACACACACACACACGTGTAACGAAACACACGTCAGTCATGTACAACACATGCACATCTGTGCTAGTGGCATTTCACCTTAATTGTCTCTGTCGCTGCTTCCAGTGCACTTCAGTCCAATTCGCCGGCATCCTCCATCAACACGTGTCACCGGCCAGCTCCACGCACAAGCCCATGCCAAAAACATCTCAGCTGCTTCACGTATAGGAAGATCTAATTATTTTTTATTTGGATCATCTTTTTTGTGCTGCCATTTCATTAGGACGTGCTCCGGTTTCATTTGTCAGGCAACCAATTTGTGTGTGCAGGCGACTTGCCATTCTGTCTGCACATGGGAAGTGTGTGAGCATGTCTGTGCAACTCTTTGGCATCTTGCAGCGACCTCAGGGCACCAAGAGGAAGAGGGTGTCGGTCTCCACTCATATTAACCAGTCATATTTCTCATTTTTTTCCTCTAATATGTGTGCAACTGTGTGGGTTTTCTTTTTCTTTCTTTTTTTTGCACGTCAGAGGCCACACGCTTGGTTGTACAGGATGAGACCAGAGGAATCTACAGAGGAGACGGCCAGGCAGACAGAGAGAGGGGGCATCCCTGGAGGAATTCAAACAGCCTCCGTGCTATGTGACTGGGATGGAGACGACTTCATTAGGCCGGCCCGCTTCTCTCTCCTCTCGGTCTCTGTCTGTAAACAAGGCCGCGAGGATGATTTACTGTATGTCAAGAGGTCTCCAAATCTCTGTCACTCTGACAGCCTGAACCCTCATCGGTCCGTCTTTCTTTTGCACACATATATGGTAGCCACTTCTTCATCTAGATATCACCTTGCTAAAACGTCAAAAAAGTGGGTTGGTAGATTTTATAAGGGATGCTTTGATGCATTTCATAATTGTCTCCCATGAGAGGCAATCTGTGAAAATAAAATGTCAGCGCATCAAGATGTTATTGTATTTTATGTGTGTGCTGGAAATGTCATCAGCTGTCTGATGGATGGGAGTCAGAGCAGTGCAAATGTGTGCAGCACATTAATTTGTCAGTCCCTGCATGTTGCTGTGCGCATGCACGAGTGTTTTAATGCATGTTTGCAGAGCTGTGCAGCTACGGTGTGTGTCGTGCATGCACCTACACACACTCAGAGCCACATCTTGGTGGTTAAGAGTTGATTAATACATATTAGGACTTCCGGCATGTTCTTTAAAAGCCCACTGAGCTGAGCTTTTAACACCTACTTGACCCAAAGGTCAACATGTTGCACTGCTAAACTCCCTTCTAGGAATATTCTAAAAACTGAATTAAAGCCCCTTTCAAATTTAATTTTCAGTTTGAGCCAAAATAAAATTGACCTCACTACTGCTGAACCAGAGGACCATGGTCCAGTTCGCTTCAACAAGACCAAAACCTGATTATATAGCGGTTCTTCCAGAAAAATGCAGAGTTGCAGGCAAAAATCATTGATTATGTGGACATTTTCTCGAAAAAATGCAATTTAGTATGTGGGATATTTATGCAATTTTAGATGATGAAATTGTGAGAATTTGCAAAAACTGCAGTTTGAGGAATAAGAAAAAAAAATGTAAATATTCATATTCAGACCTTAATAAACAAATGGCTCCAATTTACAAAACGTTGATGAATCAATCAAGTTACAAGCTTATTTTTTCCTGGCAAATGAGACGGATTTGTGGACTTTGTCACGTCTGCGGGGTTTGCAGCTTTCCGATGACATCGCTTCACAACGTTCCCAAGACAACAGGAGGAAAATCGCCCCTTTTGTGTGAAGTAAATGCAAGATTTTTCAACTTTCTGCAAAGAAACGTGACTTTTCGCAATGAAAATGCAGGGATTATGAAATCATGCAAGCCCCGCATATCTAGCGCATTTTGCGTGGATATTGGCGACCCATCAGCGATGGATAGCGGGATTTTTAGGCAGCCACCGTGCCTGCGTTGGTTCTGCAGCACAAACAGAGCCACAGAGATTCTGCTCAGAGCACCGAGTCAAAAAAATTGCGGAATTTATTCATAGCGTGTTGGTTTCCCGAACACTCGGTGGTAGTGTGTCTCCTTACAGCCGGCAGACTTCTGATTCACCTTTTTGTGTCACATACCAAAAAAAAGTTAACTTGCGACGTATTTTTCAAATGGCGGACTTTGATTTAACGACTATTTCAGAAAAATGGATAACAACCTGAGCTAAGACAGCTCGAAGTTTGTCTCTGTGTCCAGAAATACTTTTTTTTTCCATCGTAGTTTCACCCACCACAATGATACCCCCCCTTGACTCGTCACTGGCCGTATTCTCTATGAAACACCACAGTGGATCCTACAGAACCTGAACAGGACACCAGGCCAATCAGGAGCCACAGGAAGTGTATAGATGTAACACCCAACAGCATTATATAGGTGCCGAAGTCCCACTTGGACAAATTCAACTTTGTATGATTTCAGTTGGACGATCATGTTCACATGTATCTTAAAAGCCCAGTTTTAGTAGTATAAGCACAAAATATTGACTTTCCTTATGTCATGTTGATGAGTTAAGTGTGTTTCAGGCTTCTTTAGTGTGAACACTAATCGCCCTTTTTAGACAGAATGCGCCAAATTTGCAGCCCGGTGGAGGTGGGAATTTGTCATCTTGTCTGCACGAAATGGAGGCGTAATATTCCTCTTTCCAAAAAAGCCGACACTTGCGTGGGCGTAAACATGTGACGTGAAGTGCAGCACATAGTTGCATGTAAACGGTGACGTACAACATGTACATCAGGAGAATATTCAGCCCCGTGACAGTCTGGCCAACCTCGCAGTGGCCCAGTCCAACCTCCCTCTGCTGCTGCTGTTGTGGTCACAGACCTGGTGGTATGTTTTCCATAAGTTTTTCAACTTGCTGGTGACATTCCATCAACCAGCGATAGCCACGTCTACCAAGCTCCTCCACGACCTTTTCATACAACAAGCCGTCCTTCACGGTCCCGTGAGGTGGTGATCCACGGTCCTCTCGCTGGTGATGGTCAGCAGCTCCCTGATCTCAGCAGCTCCCCGGGTGCTCATCTTGCTGAAGAGACGATGCGTCGAAAGAATATTTCACCCCACTGATGGTTCGTAAGTTTCAAAACAGTAGTTGGCCACTGCCAGCAGCGTCGGTGTTGACATTCTCTGAGGTGTTTGATGCGGGAGGACCGGCGAGCATTATGTTTGAGAGTTTGCATCATCATCGACACCTCCGCCCACTTCACACCGAGCCGGCACATTAACGGCTTGGATTCACACAGCAGGCGGGAATAAGTGAACCCTTGGAGGAGGAAAATTTCTGGCCCCCAATTTACCGCACTGTGTCTGAAACCTCAGACCGAGCCGCAAAAAAGACTGGCGAATTAGCGGCTCGGTGGCCGGTGTGAAAGCGCCTAATGAGACCTAAACGAGCAGACTGTTAAAGCCCCTTCAATGCTGAACCCCTTGAGATATTCACAAACTTAATTTACACGTTGCAAATTCAGAAAGGCGTATTCCACAGAAAATATGAGAAATGTGAGTATCCACAACTCGGGAAGAACTCAAACAATACTACAGTTAATTTGTTACTCACAAGAAGGTACGCTAGGTTTTGCTTGCTTTTAAGCTGCTGGTGTGAAAGGTGTGTATGTCCTTGTATGTTTGACCAGCTGCTATTTAAAATAGCACTACAGCTGTATGACCTTGAGAGTCAGAGCAACCCATCCACTCATTCCCTCTTCCAGCAGTAGCGGGGTTGTATGCAGGGTTGTTTTGTGTATGTGTGCACAGCTCTTGACCTTTGGCAATGACTCCAACTCTCTGTGAGATCTTTATCAATTCATTTTCTCACCAACTGTACCATTTGATGTATAGGATGGGGGCAGTGAATCAGTATGAGCCTTTGTGTGTGTAGTGACCTGCACAGAAAAACCACCAGCAGGTAGAGAACAACAGAGAGGAAAGGGGTCGATTGTAATTTCCTCAGAGTGCATAAATCTTTACTGCCCCGACTGGAAAAAAGTCAAAACCTGATTACAGAACAGGGCTGTGACCTGTAACGCACCCAAAACTCCCACAGATGCACATCAACACACTCTTGCTCGCTCAGGACAGAGACAGAGACAGCGTGAGACTGACAAGACAATGGGATCAATTCATTGCAGCCCAAAGATGATTCCATCAATATAGCTTTGTCTCACTGATTGCCAGCACCACTGTGTTCTCATTCAAAATCAAGTGTGTTCCCTGCTGTTAAGAACCGTGTGTAAACAGACGGAAAAAGTCTCTCGGCTGTTGTGTCATGGCGCAGACTCGAACACATCCTTTTGTGCTTTTGACTGGTACTGAACCCGTGCACAGCGGGCGACCCTATCTTATGTTCAAAGTGATGGTTGTCAGCATTGCCTTCAATAAAGGAACCATTATTTGAGCTCTATGGGGACAAAAAGGTCAACACAATCACGTCCGATAGACGGAGAGGGAGTGAGCGACCTGAGAATAGATAGCGGGTCAGTTATGACTTGTGCTGTTAAAGGCGGGGTTGGTGGGTGAGTGGTTCACCCCTCACACTCAGAGCAAAACATAATGCTCTGCGCCTGGAGACGGAGGATAAAGATTTTCTGCAGTGGCTTTACAGGAGTTTTAAAATGTGAATCAATGGCATCAGTGGCCATTGAGAGAAAAGAGTCCAGAAGATAGAACACGAGGGAGGGAATCAACTCGTCAACACCGAATATGTGGAGGTTTGCCAAATGAGGAAGCATTTTATAAAAAGTAGGATTAATTAGGATTAAAAGTTTTTCTCAACCAAATGCTATTTAACCTAAAAAAAATCATATATATATATATATATATATATATATATATATATATATATATATATATATATATATATATATATATATGTGTGTGTGTGTGTGTGTGTGTGTGTGTAAACATGCAGTAGTCAGTATTTCAAAATGTTAGCAGCGTATCTCAACATTAGATGAGTGATGTGAGACAGCGGAATGAAAAAAGGGTCAAGGAGACCGGGGGATTCCATGAAGTAGTGGGAGGGGTAATGGAGTCGAACAGGAGAGACCTGAGCAGGTCCTGTAGACACACAGCTCGGAGCACCACGCGAGATGGAGAAGCAGCTTAGCTAACCACAACGCCACCAAGCCAACTGTGCTCCAGCCACGACGGAAGAGCGACTCCTAGTTCAGCTCAGAGGATGCTTGACATGGGAACCACTCAGTTAAATCTGCAACAGTTTAACGTCTCAGGGAGGGAAACCTTCCCTGCCTGTGACACCCTTTAACATTCTCTTTATTTTATTTACAGAAAAACTAAATGTCGCAACATGAAGTTGTCGCAGGAGACGATAGGTGTTGTCACTCATAGTCGGCACGACAGAAAATTCCAACAGCCGCAGGACCAGTTTTTTTGTTGTTGTTTTTTTCCGTCTGAGGCCGATATGATGTCACATATTTTGAGTGAATCCATTAGGATCGCAGCAGTTGTGTGTCCCAGCCTTCAGGCCTCCATAAGTATGACCTGCTTTACAAATATGGCTTCTCTTCTTCTTCACATTTAAAAACCAGGATTGAGATCCAACTGTGTAAACATCTGACACGAACTGAGGAGGGATCATTTCGGAAGTATGGTGGATCACCGCGCGCGTCTTAGAGCTCCCCGATGCGAGTAAATAATAGGACACTTCTTATTTCCCTACAGGTTGCCTGAACACACACTTTGAATATTTCAGTGGCGGCATGGCTCGGAGGTAGAGAGGCTGTTTAGCAACCAGAGAGTTGCAGGTTCAATCCTCTCTCCCCCCGGTGACCATGTCCATGTCCAAGCAGTAGAGAAAGTGGATGGATGGATGTATAATTGCACCACAAAAAATATGTTGAGGCAACAGTGAAGAAAGGACAGAGATGGTTTTTTTTCCTTCTTCTTTTTAACCAGACAAGAGACTCGGGGTGTTATTCTTGTCAACAGATACAATGTTTGCTGACAGGGCTGGGACCGTGGCGAGAAAAACAGTGAGAGAAGAGGAAGAAAAACAGAGGCTGACAAAGTGGAAGTAAAAAAAAACTGTTTAGAAAAGCCTTGTTTTTGTCTGGCGTAGTCACTCCACCCTCGTGAAGCTGTCAGTTTGTTTGTGTGTTGTTTCTCACAGGACTCGAAATGAAGCGATCCAAACACACCTTGATGTCGCACATTAGAGGACTTCCACGTCTTCGCTGATTTTTAAAAACTGGGAGACCACAGACACAACAAAAGACTTGAACTCATTTTTAAACATTTGATTGCAAGAACAAACATGAACAAGACGGCTGAATTAAAGACACGAGACAACACTCTCGGGGGCTAGCTTAGCCATCTGAAAGCACGCCGCAAGCTAGCGCCTGGCCAAGCACGAGTGTCATCACAAGTTTCAAGCCGACGCATGAACTTTTCACACCGAGCGCCTAGAACTAACAAATTCACTTGCACTCCACCTGCACCAACAGGTGCTGAAGTATGTTAATGAGGCTGGTCTGGCGCAACCACGGTGCACCACTAGTTTGGAACGCCAGAAAACATTTGCGCCATAGACCAGGAAGAGGCTGGTCTTTGGTCATTGGCCATACTGCTACTTAAAGGACGCATCAATCAGGCGAGCAGATGTGCGGCATTGCAATGCACTTCTAACCGATGCTCCAGGATGTGGAAACACTGAGCGCCACCCCCTCCCAGGCCTGCTCCACCTCTGATGGCTTCGGTGGATTCCTGCTTCTACTGTATAAAAGATCAGACACAGGTGCGCACTTTCACCTGGTGCACGCCGAGGTCCGTTGCTCCAGATGCGAAGTGCCCACCTCTCTACAGTTGAAAAGCATGTCACTGCATTGGCAACACCCCAAGTTCTGGTAAACCCTGGGCTTTGGGGGGGAATAACAGAGGCACTCTGATTGGTTTGTGTGATGTCACGCCCAAAACCCAACTAGTTTGAGCACTGATTGCGCGTCCTCTCAATACCAAAATGAAGTTGAACATGCCCCGAACACAAGGCGCACACAGAACGCCGTCCGCCAACACCCTTCAGTAAATTGCTGAAGTCGGGTCCTTGATGTTTACCCTAAACAATTCCAGAGACGATTCCCAAGACTGGTGGAATCTCGCGGGATCAAAAAAGAAAAACATGGAAGCGGACTGTCACAATATTCATTTCATCAAAGAACATTTGCATAACGCAAATCTGTCCATCCATCCATCCATCCATCCGTCCATTCTCTACCTCTTATCCTGTTAAGGGTGGTAGGGGGTGGAGCCTATCCCTGCAGCATTCAGGCCAGAGGCGGGGTTCACCCTGGACAGGTCACCAGTCCATGGCAGGGCCAACACATAGAGACAGACAACCATTGGCTCTCCCAGTCACGCCTACGGTCAATTTAGAGTCTGGATTAACCTGGTCCCTCTTGATGTCTTTGGACTGTGGGAGGAAGCTGGAGTACCAGAGAGAACCCAGCAGGAACAGGGAGAACATGCAGACTCACCCAGAAAGACCCCGTGCTCCAGCTGGGACTCGAACCCGGAACCTTCTTGCTGGGGGGCCACAGTGCTGACCACTGCTCCACCGTGCCGCCCCTCGTAACGCAAATATGCCACAAAAATTTAACTTTTATGACTGAGTAAGTTTACGTCAATATCATTACTATCATTCCCGTTTTTGTGCTTACTGCAAAGATGAAAATATTAAAACAATATTTGGCTACGGGAAATCAGGAAAATTCCAACTAGTGAGCACTTTTGACAAGCATGGAACCGAGGCTTCCTATCATTGTTTGTTTTTGTTGTTTGACATGTTTAACTGTTAATAAAACTTTGAACGTCTTTCGAGAAGTAAGAGGAAGTGTTCGCGATCTACGTGCTGGCATCCAGGACAAAAATTCAAGTCATGTAATTCAAGGCCGTAAACTCAAGAATAAAATATTCCAAATGTGCTGCATACAAGAACACGGAGCGTCCAAGTGTATGTGTGAGTGTGTGTGAGTGTGAAAAAACAGGTAACAACCTGTGTGTGCAGGCCCAATCGATACCCTTAATGGAGCTTCTACTGGAGGTCATTCTCCACTGAGTCCCCTGGCTCAACACAAGCAGGCGGTAACACTGAAGCGCATCACGGGGTAATTTATTCTTCAGTGACTGGTCACATGTGGGTGAGTCAAGGCTTCCGTGCTGTGAGCTCATTAGCGCCACCAAGGAGCTTTTCACTGTTGTCCGTGTTTGCAGTTTCCTGTTGGGTGCTGCTCTTTCAACATGAATCCGATCGGTGGATATTCCAGTGAGTCAGGTGATGCCTTCCAAATGTGTGTATGATGTTGGCCATAATGAAACACTGCTGATGAATGATGACACTGTTGTTTTGTGGGGGGGTGGTTGGGGGGTTGGGGGTGGGGGTTTAGCTGTGCCATAAAAAAAAAATAAAGAGCTCACCAGCTCACAAGTGCAGTAGCTGCGGTTTTCCGCTCGCTGTGACAGAAACCTCTCGCTGTGTGACTCAGCCCACAAAACTCTCCAGTGAAAGGAATCGCATCACTCTGACATCCACCCCCCCTCCAACCCCCTGCCAGGTTTAGACGGGTCTTTTTTTTTTTTTTTTTTTAACTGCGGCACGCGTTGGTTATTTAGTTGTGCTAAACTTCAAACAAAGTTTTCAGTAACAATGCCAGCTGCTACCAGAGCAACTCACCTGCCCACCCTCCCTTTCACCCTCCAAGTGGAATAATCCATTTTCTATAATTCCGTGAATTCCTCGAGCATATTCATCACGACAGAATTTTACAGTGGTGTGCGATTAATGCGTCGTTCTGGTCATGCATCTGTTTGAAGCCTTGATCCCTGCTGCTGATCCGTCAGGCTCTTCGGTCCATCAGCAGAACAAATGTAAGCCACACTCGTCGCCCCTCGGATCACGGCGGAAACTGAATTAGCTGGCGGCGCAGGCTGAGCGGGGCCTGTCAATCCTGCTCTATTTGTGATGTCATCATCAACCGTCCACCATGAATGCAGTGGATCTTCTTGAAGTTTTCCAATCTATGTTTTCTCTTCCACCTACTGCTGCCTTTTCTACTCTCCATCTTGATGCCACTTCTTGGTACATTGACTGGTTTCCCCCGGAACAGTCTTAAAATCTGATGGTACAGAGTGTGTGAAGAAAGCTAATGTTGTCATTCATTTATGTTAGCTTTGCCGGCTCAGTCGTCACTCAGACTTGATTAAATGACCTTTTAAGATGGTGACTGTGTCTCTCCTTCATCCTGGATATTAAGTGTAAATGACGCTGACCGTAATTCATGCACCAAACAATGGTCTCTTGTTTTTCCCAGAGCCAGTTTGTCCTCAGTGAGATTTCTCACTCTTACACCCTCTCGCGTGCGCACACACACACACACACACACATACACACACACACACACACACACACACACACCTTTAAAAAGAAGTCACCATGGAGATATTGTACATTTCTCGTTGTGCCCGCAAAAGCACTGAAACCTGCACACATCATATACATACATACAGCTATATGCTCACATACACACACCTGGCCGTAACCATGGCATTCCAGCTCTCCCTGAGGTTGGAGGTAGGAGGACTGACCACACAACACCCCCCCCACAACCACCACCACCCTCCTCTACCCCCCAAGGAGCTAGGTGACTCAGACATGAGCCAACCCTGCCAAACATGTTCATATATTCTGCCGGAATATGACATTATGTCTCTGTTACTAAGGACATTGAGTAAAAGAAAAAATGGGACTGGGAATAAATTAACAACAATATCTGAGTGAACATATAATATATATGTCTGTGTGTGTGTGTGTGTGTGTGTGTGTGTTCATCAGCATCATTTTATGACAAAACCAGGCATCAGATCCAGATCTAAACTGTGAGGGAACCTCGTCCGTCCTACTGGGGGCAACCGATGGTCAATGAGGACCCATCATCACAAACACCATTTCTCACTGCTTCATCAAAGGTCGAACATGTGACCTTTCCCGTTACAGATGCAACAAATTCTCTCATAAAAGGCCACCACACAAGCTGGGCTGACCTGCGATTTATGGTTCCTCTCCCTGACTGAGGAAAGTCCCTCCTTCAGGTTAACACACAGTGGCTGACCTTTGACCTTTGACCCCCGCCTCCTTCTATAGTCCGAGAACACACACATTCCCACCTGCTGCGTCTGCCTTCTCCTGTCACGTGACCACGCAGCAACAACAAGAACTCTTGACAAATACTGAAGTAAAGCTGTGTGTAGTACTCAACATGCTCCTGCTTATCGTGTATTTCCAGGAATGTAGTCAAGTACTTTCAATACTAGGCTGAAGTTTTGGTCAGCGGAAACTTCATCAGCTTCGTCCTGATAGGACAAAGTAAGCTAGCACCGATTGAGCTTTAAAAAAAAAGTTTTCAGCACTTCATCGTAACGTCTCCTGTACTGTGCAATACTTAGAAAAAATCACCGCGTTGGTCTCACAACAATTAAGCTAAGTTACTCGACGTAATTAGCGTGAATACAAACTGATGTCTACGCCCTCGGTACGAAGAGGCTTCGACACATTCCAGCTACACACACGCACACCTGAGTAAACTGAACGCACAGGTGACTGCCAGCTTCCCCCAAACCTGTCAGACTGAAACCAGGTTAAATTGTCCTACCTGCACGACACTGTGATTTCAACTTTGGTGGCAGGAATGGACGCGTTGAGTGGGTCGAAGTCCCCTATCGACGCCATGTTTAGGAAACTGTTGTTCATCCTGTCAAAAAAAAAAATGTGTGTGTTTCTTTTCCTTAGCCTGTGGTCCAGCCCCCTTTTATGAGCGACGACGGAGGATAACTGGAGCCTTCCCGGCGAGAAGTGGAGCAAAGGTGCCGGGGAGGGAGAGAGAGAGGCTGGGAGATGTGATGTCACTCTCCCTCTCTCTCTTTCGCTTTCTCTTCGGTGTGTGTGTGTGTGTGTGTGTGTGTGTGTGTGTGTGTGTGTTTTCCCCCTCGTCTGTGCCTCTCTCTGCCACCTCCTTCCCCTCTCTCTTTCTGCCTGTCTTCACTCCTCAATCCAGATGCCTTCACTTCTTTTCATTCCATTTTTTAACCAGCAGCTTTACTGGCAAGGTAGTAATGACAATGATGTAATCACCAATCATCCATGCCAACCAGAGACATGGAATTCAGCTGAATTCTACAAGAATGGGGTTATTGAGGGGCAGGGGAAGTGTGTGGATTCACACACACACACGCGCACACACATTACTGCATGCTGGGATTAACCTGTTAGGGAACCCAGGGGGAAAATGTACTGTTCCAGTGCATTCATGCAGCTAGCAAGTGGAAAAGTTCCCTGTTGGAACCTCACCTCCTCCAGTAGAGAGTGGTCACATGACTGCAAAAACAAAAACCAAAAAAGAAAAAAACATGGCCACCAGAAAATCTGCTCTCCTTCCCCTGATAGAATATAGATGACGTATAACCGGAGCCCACTATGGAGTTGTTGTCTTTTACCACAGAAGTTTATCCCGGTTCCTTTGAGGGTCGATTCTCTCGCTGGATCATTTCCTTTCAAAAATAAAAAAAAAACAAGTTTGCAAAATCAAGATAGCGCATGCAAGCATATTGAAAGAACTGCGCTGTGGGTTGTGGACCAATGCACCCTTTCACCCGCTGAGGTCGATGGCGGGACGAGAGACAGGTGAGGGAGCCACAGCAGGCTCAGCTGAAGGGCTCACGTGAGGTAAACTTGGACGGACTCCATGTTTTCAGCAGAGATGATCAAGTCCAGCAGGATTTTTGTTTCAGGAGCTACTTTCTGTTTTGCCTACACTGACGTTTGGGCTTAGTGCCTACAGGAAGTGCATTTGCTGCTGTGGTATCTGCCAGGAACCACAACTGAAGTGAAACTGTCGCCAGCGTCCAGCGGAAGGTGAGGGCCTGACGACTTGTCTGACCTGCAGGCGCATCAAATATCTCATGAGCAGCACCAAGGGAAAACCAGGCTCAGGCTCCCGCATGAGCTGGCTGTACTTGTGGGCGTGCCCAGGCCCTTTAGCCCCGCCCTCAGTGCGACTTGAAAACATATCTTCACAAACACACCGCGGGCAAATGCCAGATGTGGGCAGCTGGATTATTTCTGACCGCGGGAACGAATGGTAGTGTTTTCATGATGACACCACATGTTGTTGTTTTTTTTTTGTCGGTAAAGAACTTCTGTACTTTCAGGTTAAATCTATGTCATTGTTCAACTTTTCAGTTTGTGTGAGGAATGTGTCATTTCAACAGGTTTCCAGTCCACAATTAATCAGAGGCTCCGAGTGAAACGACGCGTGGGAGCCAGAGACGAAACAAATCCGAGCACGATCAAATGCCGGGCTCCAATCTGCGCTTCCATCCTCCCCCAAAGTGCAAAATCAATGAAATTGTGAAAAAAGGGGAGGGGATGGGGGACAAACAGTCTCCCCCATTTTGAATACTCTCCATGCTGCAGTTACAGAATCTCCATCATTCCTGAGCAGAGCAGCGGAGGGCTGTAATCAAGGTTTCTATCATCATGAGGTTTAATAAAGCCTTGGCGGTGAAGCAGCCCCACACCGCTGCCTGTAATGAGAAGCTACAGATGATGCCCCCCCCCTGCCCCCCCCCCTGCCCCCCCTCCCCCATAGCATCAAGGATCAGGAGCAACATTCATACTGTCTTCATTACAGAGGGAAGAACGTCTCACCCTGCAACTCCTCAGATTAAACCGCTGCTTCTGATCCGAAGTGAGAAAACAATGGTTTTGTTGGTATTTCTGAGCTGCAAAACAAGGAATGTTTAACTGGTTTTACTGGTAATTTCAGATTACGTGAGCTCCGCAGAGGAACACCTGTCTTTGTCTTGTAGCGCCTTCTAGTGTCAAACATGAGAAATGACGAAGGGATGGACATTTCTGCTCTGCTATGCATGAGGTTTACATTATTTATCAGCTCAATCTTCATTATTCACATCCTGACTTATCATTTTGTGTCTGATTGGGATGTAATTTATTGATGTGCGTTATGGGACTATGATGGGTTGTTTCAGGACATTTTCTCTGGCTTGCGATTACAATTTATTAACCCTATTTAAACAACAGTTACTCTTGAACAGAAGTTAAGAATGGATTAAAGTCTTTATTACAATCGTGCGAAAATTAAGGGAAGAAAGAACAACAGCTAGAAAAGCAAAAAAAAAACAAAACAACAACAACCAAGCAATTTACATGAGTGGAAAGTAGAGGACGCAAGTCTAAGCTTCAGCTCATCCTGGCCTTCATGCGGAAGCACACACACATTCCTAAACACAGGTAAAATTCTTTGATATTTTTTGTTTATGGAGAAAAAGCAACTGACCAGGAGTGTTGTGTCCTGTATTTTCACTTGAACATTTGATTTTTGAATCTAAAACACGCTCTACTTGAAACTGATGGGGTTTTTATTGTATTTGCAATTCTACAATTCTACAATTTCATTTAGCAGACGCTTTTGTCCAAAGCGACGTACAACACAAGCAAGAACTCAGACTTAAGGAAAAACCCATTGGAAGCGCAGAAGTGCTTCAGTTGTGACTTGGTCACAGGTACTGCCATCTAGTGGCAGAAGAAGTGTATTTAATGATCAGGATCAAGTGTCAGTCCTTTCAAAAACCATGTTTGCGCACTCTAACGAGTGTAATATCCTGTTTTTGTTCACTGCTCTCACATCACCAAGTAGATGAACGCAAACCACACCATCAAACTCGTCATGGTACCGTGAAATGTCTCCGTCCCCCGGCTCTCACTAGACGCCTGTGTGCTGCGGCAGGAGGACGTTCATCACTGCACTCAGAGAACAACAACAAAAATACCTCTTTCACTTATTTTTTTATGAAATTTACCACAGCAGAGGACAGTATAAGTACACATCTACCTACGCACACTTCATCGCACGGGAAAGGATTTTTTTTGGGGGGGGGGGGATATTCATATTTGTTAAAACAAAAACTTGATAAAAACAAATCCACATCGTGCTACATGAGTCATTTTATTCCACAAAAGGTTCTTTTTTTTTTTTAATCAACAAACAGAGCAGGAAGGACAAAACTGTGGAGCACAAACAGTCAACACAGACACAGGAACACAAATACACACAAAACAGGTTGAAACGAGAGAGTTCACGGATTGAACGACTTCATTTCAAGGCCTCGCCCCGGGCGTCTCTGATTCCACCTGAATAAAGACACCAAAGCGTCCTGAAGGAAGAGACGTGTCCGCCCACCACGAGCCAAGTACTAAACCCACAGGGAGACATCACCAAAACATAGACTCAGATATTTACAGTATGGCTTTGTCGTATTTTTGGTCTCTTTAACTCATGTTCACAGCTCATTTCTCCAAAGATGGAAAGACACGTATTTACATTTGTAGACGAGAAGCCTTTTGTTCGTAGAGACTTCTTCGCTCCCCTCTTGGCAGCCTGTGGATGAGCTGCTACTGCTAGCGGCTAGCTTAGCTCACACCTCTGTTCTCATCCGGGAGCGATCCTTTAGTGGCTTTGACTGTTACAGTGCATAAATCAAACTGCTGAAAGAAACCTGACAGTTTTTCAAAACATGGGATTGGGCAACTTTGATGTCAATACTTCACGACTCTTTGTTTGTGCAGTGAATTATGGGTATTATTTTCGCACAATGTTTTTGGCGATTTAGAAAATTCACAGTTTTGATAACAACAACAGAAACAGACAGAAAGGACTGGAATGACCGGCGGCTCGGAGGACCTCCGTCAAGGAGGTCATGTGATCGACGGGTTTGGTGCGTTAGCAGGAGAACTCACAACATTGTGGATGAAATGTGGTTTGATGGCAGAACTTAGGTTGAAGGACAATCAGATGTGATGATGTCATGCCACCTTGGTGATGAGGTCATTGGCGGCGGGACTAGCAGTCTCTCTGCAGCCTCCTCTGTGTCGGGCAGAGCTCCTCCATCGCCCCCTGGGTTTTGCACCCATCAGAGGTCCTATAGAACGTCAGGTTGGGCTCTCACCTGATCAGAACCGAGGAGTGGCTGACTCGGAAGCAGAGATCTGACTTTCCCAGAGGAGTGTGGCGTGACGGATTGGCCCAACAGTGGTCCTGCAGATGTTTCACACCAGTTTGGACCGAAGGTAAGTCTGAACATCCGGGTCAAATGAGGCCGGTGTGAAAGGGTCGACTATGAAAGCGTGGCAGGACGAATGATACAGCAACGCTGGGGGAGTCCTTCAGTACCAACAGCTTGTTGCGGCGTTAGTTCTTCCTCACCACATGAACCTCTGCGTGGCCGTGCTGTCCGGCCACTGGAAGGTCTTCGTGATGAAGATGTAAATTGTGGCGGCGTTAACTGCTGTGTACAGTAGGAACTCTTCGATGAGTCTGGGGAGGGATGGCAGAGGCATGTGCAGCCGGTATATCAAGTACGGAACGATAAAGTACCTGAACTCCAGGAGCTTCTGGGGGACGGTGGCGGCCAGGAGGCACACCAGGAAAGCCAAACTCCAGAAGAGCGAACGCGACTTGAAAGAGTCCAGAAAGTTCCACCCGGCGAACACGTAGGCAGGGACGAGGAGGAAGCGCACCAGCTCGTGTCTCTGGAAAATCCTTTTCCACACGTAGAAGGGGAAATGGCGGTTATCTGCCAGTAGGTACTTGTGGACGAAGGTGAACTTCCACACCAGAAGCAAGCAGATGAAGGTGACGACGAGGAAGAACAGAGGCTGTTTTTTCAGAGCCTGCAGGAAGCGGAGGATGCGATGGTAACAGAGCGAGACGGGGAGGGAGAAGAAGAGAGAGAAGGAGAAGAAATAAAAGAGCTGAGGGAAGTTGAGGCAGGCCTCGTGGCTCGTCCTGTCACCCACCACTATCCCGTCATTCAGTACCACGAACGCCAGGAAACCCGTGGCGACCACTGCGTACGGCCACGCCACCAGCAGCACCGCTTTCACCTGACTGGCTGAGGTGAGGAACCCCAGACTGAAGAGCAGCACTTTCTTAGCTCCACTGAAGGACAGCGGGACCTGGGACGTAGCAGACTTTTCATCCGTCTTTTTTGAGTGTTCCAATCTCCAAGCCTCATCCATTTTGGCGGCAACCAGAGTGCCGGCGCAGAACGCCACCCAGATGATGTTGGTCTGGCGGAAAAGAACAGAGCAGACGCCAAGGAAGGCTGCGGCCTTGTGGCAGCCATACAGCGTCATGAGGTAGGTGAAGAGGATGAAGAAAGTTGATCCAGCGTCGGTGTAGTAGAGGAAGTTGAAGAAGTAGAGCACGGGGAAGGTGGAGAGCGACAACGCCGAGAGGATGCGCCGTGATGTTGTTCGAGTCTGTGGAAACAAGAGCAAGGTGAAAGCGGTTAGATCTGCTGCCTGCTCCACCCCTCTGGACACAATCAGTCAGAGTCCCACCTTCTCCCTGACGTGCAGCTTACAGACGAGCAGATAGAGCAGGTAGAGGTTGCCGCAGTTGAAGAGCAGGTTGACGAAGCGTAACATGGCTGTGGAACACACCACCTCGCCCGTCAGGTCGGCGAGCCACACCACGGGCTTGATGACTCCCACAGAGATGAGGTAGAGACCCGGGAGCGTGGTGATCATCGGGTCCCACTGGAGTAGAAAAAAAATCAAAATACGAGACACTATCAAGGTGTGTTCTGGGAAATTAGGATCGAGCGGTTTTTGGCACTCAGTCAGGTTATTCCTGCATCTGCTGCTTCAGTTTTGATTGGATCTTTCAATGACAAGCCGGCAACTGAATTATGCGTAAAACTGAAACACTGTCAGGTGCTTCGGACGCAGGAACCCACTTGAGAATATTGTAGTGGGTTTGTTGTCCATACTTCTCATATTTCGAGGACATTTCCATAACACGTCCTGCATTTCTCAGAGCAGCTCGTCAGTTTGATGCTCGCTGAACCTTCGGCCTCAGCATCCAAGAGCAGCTGTGGGAGTTCACATCTGGAAACACTTATGGGAAACCTTCCTCTTAGCCCGACTATCACTTTTCTGATGTTTTATTTCTGTTATGCCACTGTCACAACTGCACGTGTATTTTCAAAAAGCTTTTAAAAACCACACTTGTATGGATTGGAATTTGTGTCACGTTTTATTGTAACTCATGGCTTTACAACCTTTTAAATGTATCTTGTATTGCATGCTGTTTTGTTTTTTTTTAACTTTTCCCTCATTCTAACGCTGTTTTTGTGAAGAACCTTGTACAGTTTATCATTATTGTTTTTAATGATATCCATGCATGCAACAGCCTTGGGCCAGAGGCGTTATGTTTTCAGGTTGTCATCCGTCTTATTCTCTTCAACGCCACACCTCAGGATATATCTTGAGGGAATTCCTTCAGATTTAGCATAAAACATCCACTGTGTTTACATCTACATTCTTGATTTCTATGTATTTTGAAAATACCAAATATTATATTCTGATATGCATTGGTCTCCATTTGTTACTGTAAATACTTGAAATGCCTAACAAGGAGACTGGCAGTCATCAGTGAAGCACTGAGCTGCACTGATTTAGTCTCAAGTCTTATTGTATAAGCAGAGACTGATGTGAAATAAAGTCAGTACAAAATAAATACGTGGATGAAGACAGTGAAGACTAAAGATCAGCTGCAACAGTGCACGTAGTCTGACCAACATCCACAATGAGACGAGATTAGATGAATGGAAAATAAAGCATTCTTGATCCTTTAAGCTCCGCTGTCCTACTGTCTAACTTGTTCAAGCCAGCCTGTATTAAAGGTACGACGTGTGGGCACATAAACCCGCAATCTATGCCTCCATGTCAAAGAGATGATATGGAGATTAAAGGCTCCACAGTGACCGGAGCTTCGCCGTTAGCTAATCCGCTCTACAACCAAACGACACTCGCTTTCATGGCGACTCTTTACCTCGCTGAATCTTCCGTGACAGTACTTTTGAGCTTGAGGCACATGGAAAATCTCGTCCATGTAGGGTTCCCTCTGTTCCCTGGTGACTCTGGAGAACAGCAAGCAGGATATTAAAAAGTTGGTGCTGCACAGAGCCGTGAAGATGTAGCCTTCAAATTTCTCCATGTTTGATGACGAAATATGATGTGAACGTGAACGCAACCCCGAAGCTAGCTGCTACAGCGGCTCCTCGCTAGAATAACCACTAGATACGCGAAGTAAAACCAGCTCAGAGTTCAAATTCAACGGGAGACCGATCGAACTCCGTCTACTATTGGGAAAGTTGTGATTTTTGACAGCTGGCGGTCCGCTTGGGAAGGACTTCCTGTACGGAAACACCTCCAGTATATGGTTCCTACGGCGTGGTAACTAGCTCACCAAGAGTTTTCTGTCGAACAGTATCCGACATAAATAATGCTTATTATTATATTGAGGTGAAGTTTAGTATTGTGTTTATATCTCTTATTCTCTTAGAGGAAATGTTTCTTCTAAGGAGCAATTTCCGCTGATGTCCTTTTAAAGAAAGGGAACCAGTGTCACCGTGTTATGGTTCCCCCTTGAACGCGAAGACGCGGTTGTGCCACATGTAATCCGTAATTTGCTTGTTTTTTTTTTAAAACATGCATTTAACACAAAAACTGGAGCTTTTTCCAGACCACATTGTGACTCAAATGCTGTTCAAAGCTGTCACAAATGCCGCCGAGTTGAGACAAAGTGCCGTGGAGGGTAAAATAAACGGTGCCTTGATCAACCCAACGATGGTGAGACTTCTCCTGTTCGTAGCAACATTCATTCACTGTCAATTGTATGGCTGAAAAGGAAGTAATACGTATTGAGTAACCTTTAATTCAAGTAAATAAGTAAAAACCAGTGAAATGTACTGAACATTTGACTTCATCATCTGTTACAGCTGGTGAGTCCTTTCCAGGTGTTGGTAGCTGCAAATAAAGCTGTTCACCTACAGAAAATAGGAAAAATGAAGACCAGAAGTCTAAATTCAGAAATAATCTTCAACCTGTCACCCACTAATAATGTAAGTAACAGAACGTGTACTTGGATGCTTCATTCTTTCATTGAAACTTCGAATAACATCCATTTCTTCATATGGAAAATGTCTTTTTTGGTTTGGTTTGGATGTTGGGACAGTTTACATTCGTCAGCGCTGTAGTTTCCACTTAGGTGTAATTTTACTAGTTAGATAAATAATCAGTTTTCCTCTACAGTCTCTGGATATTAAAAAGTGGCATTGTCATCCAAGCAAAACTTCCACAAGTGATACAGTACAAACTCACAATTCACAGCAATAAAAGACCACAGGATAACTGCAGCACAATAAAGTACAGTACAAGACAAACATAAAAATATACAGAATCTAAACCTACATACATTACAAAATACCAAAACCTTAAAACTGAGTCTATATTTGTATCATATTTGTTCCCTCATATCCTGCAGATCTCAGAAGCCTTCAGAAGGTTTGGGGTCTCAGACGGTGACAACTCCGTCCTGGTGGTCCTGGTTCACAGCAAAGACGACTTGCAGCTCCTGTCAGACGTCTCAGCCAAGGTGGACGGACGACAGGTTCCGGTGGAAGACGTTTCTTCGCTGTCAGACATCGCTAAAATCAAAAAGGTTCTCCACCTCCGCTCATGTTTAACGTGATTCGCAGGCACACCCTCCAACCGGTCGGTCGATCGCTTCACTGATAGAAACAATCAAAACAGTTGCAGATAATTTAGTTCCAGTTATTTTCTAAAAATGATCGCCAGCTTTCTGTGGTTGCAGCTTCTCAGGTAAATAAGGGGCTGCATTTGCCTCCAATGACAGTGTATGAAATATTGTTGGGGGAACGGAATTGATAACCACACGTTTCAAGGGGCTGTGGGCGCTTGCACTGGGAAATGTTACTTTATTGGTCAGACAATCAGGTTTCAAACAGGTATGAAAAAGTAATGCAATATAAAATTGGCAATTTGAGACCTTTTTGAAAAATTAATAAAGCCAGAAAAGTCGTGGAGATGTATTTTATAAATGTCTACATGTTAGGAGTATATGTGGATGCGTTACAGCAACTGTTGTAAACTACATCGCCTCTCATTCACTGCAGTTGTGCAGGGATAGGACATCTAGTTTTTAATGCATAAATTGATTTTTCAGAGAAAATATTCCTCAAAAGGATGAAAAATTCATAGGAATATAGGAAGTGAAAATGTGCCAAAAATGTTGAAGGAGTCACGAGGAAAGAACCAGCCCAAGATTTTCTGTTTTTAATGGTAGCCTGTTTTCTCTGTTCCAGCTGTACAAAGTCACTCTGCAGGAGGAGGCGTGCGGGACTCTGCTGGACGCAGTCGTTTGCAGGATGGCAACCAAAGATGTCATGTAGCAGAAAATAAACATTTTTATATGAAAAATTATTTGTCCTCATATGACACGTAGATTCATGCTGAGAAAAGTGGAAAAAAAAAAAAGTCAAATATCGTCTCTGCTGCGCGTAAACTCACATCAGTGTCAACTGTGGAAGTTCTCGTACTTCATAGGTTTCTGTGAATTAAATCTGGTTTTCAGGAGCCGGCGAACTGATGGGGCCTGTTGTTTCCTCTGGTTACATTTTGTTTTTCCAGCTCAGACAGCAACAGATGTTAAAACAGTTTGAGAGGCTGTCAGGGGAGCAGGAGCGCTACTCAGCGTCATCCCGAGTTCCCACAGCAACTTTTCCCATTTGTCTTTGAAGCTTTGGGTGACGGTTCGTTTTATGTCTGACGGTGGGCTGAAGGTTTGACAGGAGGGGACAAGGATGAAAAGCTGGGCTCGTGCCGGCGGCGCTGCGTAATGAATACCCGCTGGACTCGGGGGAACATATCAGCTGCATCTCTAGAGGGTTTGAAACAAGTCGAAAGTTCAGTCCAACTGTGTTTGGCTCAGAAGACAGGAAATGTAGTGGCAGCTTCTGACAAAAATGTATTCACGACAGCTTTGCTCTTTTTAGTAAACTTGAAGGACCTGTTATTTATTTAAATTTCATGTGGAGAGAAATTTAAACCAGGAACTTCGCTCTTAGATTGTTACTTTTTTCTTACTTCATTATGGTTCATCCTCATTCCCACAAATGCAGTTAAAATGAAGACGACGTGTCCTTTTTCAGTCTGGGAAATGAGCGAGCTCATCTTTGCCGATGTTTCCTCCACTGAGGATGCACACAACGCTCTTCCCCTTCAGCGCGGGTATCCTGTTGTTAACAATGGCGGCGAAGGCGGCGGTGCCTGACGGCTCCACCACCAGTCCGGACCGGTACAGGGCGGACACCGCCGCCTTGATCTCCTCGTCGCTCACCAGGACGATCTCCTCCACGTAACGCCGGCACAGCTCATAGGGTAGCGTTCCTGAGACGCAGCGGGAAGAAGAGAGAAACAAATTTTCTCTGAAACCAACATTTATAAGAAACAGAAATCCACGGTTGGAGCAGCAGATCATCCTCTCATTTTTCTGTTCACGGATCACCTTGGCGGCTAATGCCAAGAAAGTCTGATGAGTGGTGACCTCCATGTGGACTGGATTTCTAGCTTCAAATGCTGATGCACATGAACTTTAACACGTCACTCCATGGAAATAATAGCAAAAGTGTGTGAGGAAACAATGTAGCGTTTTGCAACTTTCACCTGTAAGATTAGCATGTGATGACTCCAAGTTCACTTTAGTATCTTTTTTCTTTTTAGAATGCTACACAGCGTTGGCCAAAACGATCGGAACACCTAACAGGTCGGAAAAGACGGAACTTTTCTGCCTCCAAAGTATAATTTAATTTCATAATGTTCATTAGAAAACATGTAGGTGCTTGACCTGAGCACAAACCATCACACGAAGTGACTTGGACATTTGGTTCGTCCACCTTTTTCAGCAGCACGTCTCTGGATGTACTTCCTGAGAACTGAACACTGATGTTATCTCATGCCTTCAGCAACTCAAGCCAAAGCCCTCCTTTGAATGCACAATCCAGTTACGTCCAGTTCATTTCTCAACTCGCCCCAAATCTGCTCGATGGGGTTGAGGTCCAGACTTTGAGGGGGCCGGTGCATCATTTTCAGCGTTCCAGCAGGCTCCTGCTGTCCCGGCTACTTCTGGCAATAGTGAAGGAATGTTTAGGGTCATTGTCTTCTTGGATAATAAATCCAGGCTGACTGCCAGATGGTACTCTGGGCCTCACCAGAATGTTGTGCTACACTTTCTTATCCCACGATGCCATGAGTTTTCACCATGTCACCTGTTCCTGAGACTGACATGGCACCCCACACCATCATAATGCCCCCTCCATGTTTAACTGCTGCCAAGAAACACTTAAAAAAAAATATATATATTTTGGCATAGACAACTTTATTCAACAGTGAACAGACAAGAAACAAGGGGGGGGGGGGGGTGTTGTGACATGCAGCAAAAGACCTATGGCCGGGTTTCCAACCAGTGTCAGCAGCGTATGTGACGTTTGCTCGACCACCTGAGTCAAAATACTCATTTTGATATCTCTCTCCGTCCCTCCGTCTCACACACACTCTTTGCCTGCTGCCAAACTGTTCAAACTTGGACTCATCAGCCCTCAACACTTGAAACCAATCTTCCTTTGTCCATTTCTTGTGTTCTTTTGCAAATTTCAGGGGTTTCACTCTTTTTCTTTCTCAGTCATGGTTTCTTCGCTGCTGCTCTGCCAACAAGTTCTCCTTCTCCCAGTTTCTGACCAACAGTTCTTTAAGACACTGTTGCACCATTCGTCATTGCGGTGTTGGTCTTGTCCTGAGGTCTTTCTTCGGTCCTTGAGACTGAGGGTTTTGCGGTCCTTCACTTGTTTGTCTGAAGCTTTCTCAATTCTGCCTCTACTTTTTCGGTTCTGGAGTGAATGGGTGGCATCATGGCGGTCTGAAGTGGACTTCACAGTGCTTGGACTGCATCTCAACTCCTTGGCTATGTGGCAGGAACTCCAGCCAGCATCTAGAGGGGCCTTTATTCAAACCCGTTGCTTGCTCGTCAGCTCCTTCTTCAACTTAGCCGGGTTCCAAGAGCAACATGTGCTTCCAGGCTACTGCTAGAAGCTTTGACTTTATACGAATTGGTGGTGTGGCGTCAGGTGACAAAACCCTGATGTTACCAGCCACTTAATGAGCAGGACAGGCCTTTCACATTCAAAGGAACCACACAGCTGTGTCCTGAGACTCTTGCATCACCATCAATTTAACCACGAACACACCTGACAATGACTGCATGAGTGATCTGGCTTCTTCTGTGCAGGAACATGATTGTGAAACGATGACAGCGACACAGGCCTAGCTTGTTTTTTGCTGGGGAAAATGCTGGTCTATGGGTTAGAGAGCATAACTGACGACTGTAGATATTTCATTCATTTCATGGGTACTAAAACCTCTTAAAACATGCCAAGTCTTCTTGTTGTTTTGGCCACCACTGTACATAAATACAGGTTTAACCACTTAGAACAGATAAAAGTCCATCTCAATCAGTTCCTTTGTTCGTCATTGGGGGATAAAGACGAGTTACAGGACTGTGTTTCAACAAAACATCAGGAAACAGTAAAATAGAGCCCCAGGCACCGATGCTAATAGCGTTAGCTCACTTAGCGCCTTAAAGTGATTTAGCAGAAAGTGGCTTAAAAAAAAAATCATAAAAACATCTAGTAGATACTTTAGGTAACACAATTTAATGAGACTGACACCGCAGCCACATGTAGTAGATGGATACGGTAAAAAATACGTAAAATTGAATGAGAGAACTCCATTTTGGGGACTCAAATGATGCTAATTCCAGTTGGAACATAATTAAAATCTGTGTCTTAGACTCACTACGTTCCATTGATGATGAGAATGTATACTCTGTGTAGACAGGTACCTGCGAATGGCGGCGCCAGCCCTGAAGCGACGCTGCGTGTGTCCATGCCCACTGGCTTCTTCTCCTGGAAGCTTCTGTACATGGTGCAGGCTGCAAACACACCAAGGTCACCATGGCTGCCTCACATGACCCTGCATCATCTACCAGAGAGGTTCTACCTCCTTCAGGCTCCACGCCGTAGATCCTGGTCTCATCGGAGCCCGACAGCTTGATGGCGGCAGCGACTCCGGCCAGCAGCCCGCCTCCACCACAGCACACCACCACCACATCAGGTGCGGGAACCACTTCCAGCACCTCCAGGCCAAGACTAGACTCACACACACACACGTCACACACACACACACGCACACGCGCGATTAAAGTGAGTGAGCGGGATCAGATGGATTCAGGTGTAACCTGAGCGTACCTGGCATGCCCTGCTATCAGATCAAGGTCATCGTAGGAGTGCAGGAAGGTCATGTTGTCCTCCTGAACGCAGCGGTTCACCACACTCATCAGGCGGGAGGTGGGAACTCTCTCCACATCAACCCCGAAACTCTGAGGGTGGGAACAGACAGCAGAACCACGCTTGACATCTGTGTGTACGTCAGATCAGTGCTTGTCTCGGCTGGTTGACCTCTGACCTGTATGAGGACAGATCTGGACACTGGTGCAGTTTCCGGCATCACCACTTTGCCCTTTGATCCATAGTGTTTGGAAGCATAGGCGAAGGACTTCCCGTAGTTCCCCGCAGACATGGTGACAAAGTGACCACCCTTTGGTCTCCTGGCGAACTGATTGGCCACCCCTCTGATTTTAAAAGACCCTGTCAATCAATCAGAACACTCAGATGGGTCTCAGCTCAGTTCAGTGTGTGTGTGTGTGTGTGAGTGTGTGTGAAGTCTCACCGGTTCTCTGCATGTTCTCTAGCTTAATGTGGACGCTGCAGGCTGTGGTGAGGGGCAGGGTGGTCTGGCACCACGAGATCATGGGGGTGTTGATGACACCCAGCGGGCTGCTCATCACCGTCTCCCTGGCTGCTAGCAGCAGATCCAGGGTGATGCTGTCCGCGCACACCTTGTCCATCTGCCCCTTACGTTATCATCAAGATATGCTGGTGGAAGAGGGAGCTCTTCATTACCACCCCATCAATGGAGAACAGAACAAGTTATTCATCCAGAACAACGTGCCCTCGTCATGTTCTGATTGGTCGGGAAGAACAAGCAGCACTTTTCTTCTTCAAAGCACTCCTGCCATCTGGAGGCCGTTTTCCATTAATACAACTTTATTTCTGTGCTCAAAATAAATTGAAAATTCATATTTTCCCAACGTTTATACCTTTTTTCATTCACATACTCGTACGATTGACCTCCTCTCCATTCAAGAAGAATAAAACACTACAAAAACCAAACAACAATAACTAAATAAAAAAAAGTCAGGGGACTATTGTCATGAGACTGAGAGGAGAGAGAGCCAGCTGCAGTCAGGTGACAGAGAGAGTGATGCGGGAGGGACAGAGCCGGGCTTCCGGTGAGAGAGAGGAGAGGAGAGGACGGGGGGTGTCTAAGATATCTCGTCCAGGGACCGACAAAACCTGTCAGCTGGCCGCCACAATGTATCACTATTTCACTGAAGGTCAAGAGAGAGAGGTTTTTTTCTCTCTCTCTCATGCTAACTGCTAAACATTGCTACACATCCGGGGAAGCTGAGCTGCTGGACACGTGAAAACTTCCCGGAAAATTCATTGAACGATAACTAGCATTGCTAGAGGAAAATTAACGGCGGAAAAAAAAAAGTCAAATAAACTCTGTTTATGTTCCACCAACCCTCTTGATTTTGACGGCCCTCCTACGATTTTCACAGGTGACGGCTCCGTGATGTTTACGGCGTTACGACATTTGCGGTCGATACAAAAGGTTCCAGTTGGATAAGGGTTGCAAGTCGGACGTTATTGCGAAATGGACCACTATCATGGCGGAGCTCTTTAGTGACAAATGAATACATTAATATTTCTAGCCTGTCTAAATCTTATTATCTAATATTTATACATAACATTATACGTAATATACACATATATGTATATTACGGGGTAATATACACATATATGTATATTACGAGGTAATCTCATTATTTAATAATTTAATTATAATTATACTCTGAAGTTAGGGATAAGTTAGCCAATTTTCTTTTGTTGCACAAAAACAAAAAAGCGATTTATTTAACTTGATTTTGTATTACACATTTGACGATTGTACACGCATCTTTTTACAAATAGACCAGGTGAACAGAAATCAGAAAAAAAAAGGTTTGGATATCAGATTCTATCCAGTTATGACGTTTTCCCCAGCCTAATAAACAATAAATATGCAATATTTTATACTAATTTCTTCTGTATAAAGTTGTTATGGTCCAGCAGTGGAAAGACTGATACTGATGTCAATGTTCATCTTAAATGCAAACAAATTATTTACTGACACTTTGGATTTTATGGAATTTTGCACCACCAAAAGTCAAACCCTGGGTTTGGGGCTAATTCAGAAAATTAACTCAAGCAAACAAAACTTTTTTTCTTTCCTTCCAGCCTTGAGGCATTAATCTTAAAATAACTTCCGGCTAGTACAATCGGAATAAATTTGAATAATGTCAGTTCAGAGCTCCTGATGTCCACCTGGAAGTCTGTAGTATTGACCAGGTACGACCTACGTTGCTGGCTCGCTCTGCATTTTGGACTCACGAAAAAGAAATGCAAAAGGGGAAAGAAACGCGTAGTCAAGACACCGATTTGAACGGAAAAATGGACGTCTGGAGCTGAACTCGGACTTTAAACTAGAGGTAAAGTGTGTGTCCAGAAGATGGCGCATATGCTGCCTTCCTCCTGCTTGTTTCTGCTGCTCCATTTAAAAAAAAAGGGAAGGGGGAAAAAAAGGAAAAAAACGGTCGGAATGGGACTTCCCCCTCGGCTTCCCCGCCAGTTTGATCCACGCTGCTCCATCGGACCCACTCATTTCCCCGTCACCGTGCCGACGTGCATGCGGCAGCAGCGGCGGAGGGACCGACGCGGATTTACTTGCGGGTTTTATGAGTTTGCAGCGGAGGATCGACGAGGGTGAAATAGACAATAGATTATAAAACCCGGCTGCTGCGCGGCGGCGGCGCGTCTGACGAGCTGCTGCCGTAGCAGGACCGCCACCGCCGAGTGGACTGGGACTCAGAAGCCTTTTACTCGGTTGTATTTCTTGTTTAAACTCGTTAAGAATATGGACTTACGCTGATTTTTTTTTTTTTTTACACGTGAATGTCTTTATTGGACCTTTTTATTATCAGCTCTCATTATTATTCATATAATGCAGTATTCATCTTTTTTTGGATTAGGACTACTACCACCATTAAAAAAAAAAACCCGCACGTGCTGTGCCTCTTCCCCCCGGGTCATGTGAGGAGAGTTACCGGTGCAGGTGATGTGGCGAAGGTGGTGGTTGGGTTTTAACCCCGGTGTCGATGCCATGGGTGGGGTTGCTTATTTAATCTGACCTCAATGCGGCCACGTTTTACGCGCACGCTCTTGTCGTGCGCATTTACGCACAGGAGACATTCAGTGGATGAGAAGTCAAGAACTCGTGGAAGGAGGAGAAAAAGGGGGGGAGCGACCCCCGAGAGACCAGACCGGCGCCGGTTGAGGTAGTAGTTTGTGCTGTTGGACGGGTTGGCGTATGAACCCTCGTGGAGATGACTGCGCAATCTACTGCCTTGCCGGCGCTGGTCTTCAGCCTCAGGAGCCCCGAGACCACCGACCGCGCTCCACACAGCAGCTGAGGTGCTGCTCAACTGTCGTATGTGTGCTTTTTATTTCTATTCATTCAAATAAAAATCATCTTAAATCTCATGTTGGATGTGAATTCTTGTTTGCCTGCACCTACACTCACCTTTGAGCCTGTGTGAAAATCAGTGGACACACGTTTGAGGACTGTGTTAAAAAAGGATCTTCGTGTGGAGAAAATGTGATTCATTCTGCTGAGTGGAGAGTTCACCTCTATACATTTTCCCAATTTTAATTTGGTCTTGTAGAAATGCCTAAATGTTTGTTTCATTGCTGCCATTACATTTATTTGTTGCTTTTTAAGTGGATAGAATTTGTTACAGGGAGCTTGCTGTCATGGTCAATGGTTTGAGAGTCTGAGTCCACTAATGAGTCTCTCAATGCAAACACTTGCACATTTCTTACATTGATCTTCAACATTTATTTTTTTTTTTCATTTTTGGAAAACAAAACACTGAAGGTAAACATTGCAATTTTTTTCCTCCCAAAGTTACACAAGGAAACAAATGTTTTTTTTTTCTTCATAAGTTAATCTGTCAGTCATACAAAATGTACATTTCACATTCACAAGCAGGGGTTGGAGGGGGGGTCAGAGGGGCACAATGGTCACTAAAAAAAAGGGTTCCCCAAGGGGGCTTCAAAATGCTACAGAAAGGTCTTCTCCTGTGAACCCAGGGAAGCAGGAGAAGAGGGAACAGCTGTGAATATTTCACTAAAGAGCAACTTCAGAGAGGAAAGCCTGAAGGTACAAGCTAAATGTTCCCTTACAGACTTCCACAATAATGTAGTGGAACTAATACACCACCTTGAGGGACTCCGTAACAGCTGGAACCTGAGTTGCAGATGTTGGGTGGCACAGTAGGATGAGAAAAACAAACATATTAACTTTTTAACATTCATCTAGGAGGGCAGAAGCATGAACATTCAACATATATCCTGATGTTTGGACATTTGATTTATCTGTTCACGGTTTGTAGCAGTGAACTGCTGACATCACGTGTGGAGCTTCGACTCAAAGTCATGTTCGTCTCCCACATATTGCACTAATCACCTACAACATAAATAATATCAAATTGCTAGCTTATATGATGGAAGAACAGCAAGACAAATATAACTAGTCATTTTCATGGAATGTACGAGGGGAAAATGTACCACACGATCTTCAAGTAGACGTTCCTTGAAGGTAGGTAGATAATTGTCAACTGCAAAAAGAAACAAAGTAAAGCAAACCAGATGACCGATAGTTCTCGTAACTAAATGGCACATGCATAAGAGGCGGTGGAACGATGGCTTCCTCATCCTGGCACTGCACAAGTTACAAATCTTTGGATTCTGTCAGTAGTCGCCTGCATTCCCCCTTTTATGAAGTCTCCCCGCTTGACAGTCAACTGCGCGAGCACATGACCTAAAAACAAGCCATAAAGCCTGTTGATTAACAGTTTCTGTAAAACAGCAGTTTATTTTTACTCCTTGATGTCATTTCTTATGAGTATTTTTTTTCTCCCATTTTTTTTTTTCTGGGAATCAAACGTCTTAAACTCTTAATGGGCTCTCTGATGCATCTCCTTCCCCTCGACTACCTCGTCTCCTGCATGCTAACTGAGAGCGACTGGCTGAGCAGGCCCTACGGAGACAGAATAACAATGTGGCTGACAACGCACACACAAACGTGTCCTCAGCCGAGGTCAAGAAACTTCTCACCCACTTTTCTCTCATACAAACTCTTGATTTCCTTCGTGATGAAACTTTAGCTCTTAGCGCTAGAAGTCATGGATGCTAATCACGCAAAAGGAAAAACTGTATGAGCGTAGTAATATGCATGTTCACAAATAACATTGCCACTGATAAGTCTGCAATACTACAAGTTACAGAAATACAAATTGAATCCATATAAAAACAAACGACAGTGTAAACCACTGCACCGTTGCTCAGGTTCCTGGAACCGCCAGAAGTTACTGCATGCACGGACACACCGTCAATCACTACATCAACGCACAGGACGTCCTCACTCCCAAACCGGATCAAGCAGCTTCAGCTTAGAAAACACGCGGGTCAATTTAAGCCAAAGACAGATTTCTTTTCTTTGCTCACCTCAACTTTGATTTTATTTTTTAAAAATATGTATTTTTCTTTGTTATTAATTTACCCATTCTCTATATCTTTCGTATGTTAAAACGCAAGGACACTGAAGTCGAGGTCATCTGTTCAGGGTTCATATAC
This sequence comes from Aulostomus chinensis, assembly GCF_037954235.1. Classification (NCBI taxonomy): domain Eukaryota; kingdom Metazoa; phylum Chordata; class Actinopteri; order Syngnathiformes; family Aulostomidae; genus Aulostomus; species Aulostomus chinensis. The sequence continues at coordinate 4,953,761 of NC_141323.1, read as the reverse complement.
ATATTTAATCAATAGATAGTTCCCACAACTTTAAGGAATAACTTCATGTCCTTATATTTTTTGAGATGTCTGCTTACACGTGAAAGTAAACAGAAAAATCCATGTCAGAATTTGCAAGTGAGCTAAAATTCGAGACGAGCGACATGGTTTGATGCAACATAACCGTGTATCAAAGTGATTAAAACTACGTCCATCTTCATAGAATCACACATAACTTTGAGATGCAAGTGTTTGTGAAGCAAATTTCCTGGCTTAAAATTCCATGAATTTTCCAAATTTTTCCCGAGTGTATGCATCCTGTGTGCGTGGCCAAGTCTAGGTTCAGGGGTATTTCTGGAGGCAATTAATTCCATTTAATTGGAGGAATGAATGGAAACTGTGCTTGCAATTACTTTTTTAACGTCATATCATATAAGGTCATAAACTGATCGCAGCGCTATCTAGCTTGTTGTAAGTTTGTTTTCTGGGGATATCAGGTTTATGTATCCATCGACTTGATTTATCACGAGAAACCTACTGTAGTTCTCTCCACTATTGTGAATGTAGCCTAGATCACTTGAGCTGATGAGATTGTGTCAGCTGATTTTTAACTTGAAAGTAAAGTGGAGTCCCGACCTGTCCTGCTGGATGAGGGGTTTTCGTGCAGCTACTGGAAACTAGCAGCACATGTGGTAAACCACCCCCGGGTTTCGGCACCTTTGAGTTGCCTCTGCAATAACAAAGTCCTGAACAGCAGTACAGACCGCTGCGAGTGCTTCTTGAGCGAGGGAATCCTTCAAAGCCACACTGTGGCACAAGAGAGAACGTAGCTGACCCGTCAGCTCCGTCCAGGGGTATGAGACAAAAACAGATTGGTTTTTTTTATATACAACTTGACTGTACAGTAGAAGGGGGACTAGCGTCTCGTTTCCACATACGTGCACCGTGAGTCCTTCATTGTGTATAACATATAGAGTGACAAACACTGCTGATCGGCACAGGGTGAGACGCTTCATTTGTCTGGTAGCCTGTAAGCTAACTCGTAGCCTGTTAGCTTGTTTTTGCTAGCACACTGCCCAACATCAGGTTATGTATTTTTAAACCGACTCAAGGTGAGTTTTCCTCTTCCTACTCCTTTCTGGTCATAAAATATTGATTTGACGTGTTCATTTTCTGGATTTCAGAACTGTTATGAGCAGGAAAAATAAGAAATTAAACAAAGGGCCAAAAATCAACAGAGAGGAGGAGCCTTGAGAACATGTCAGACATCACGGGGGTTTCCATAGGAAATAAATGGACTTCCAGTATATTATACAGATTTATGGACTCGAGAGGTTCGTATGTGGAAACGAGGTGTAGACGAAAGAGGGCGAGCCAAGTGTACAGCACAGCGAGAGAGGGAGGGAGAGACAGGGAAGCTTTCACATCTGTGCAGGAGTTCAGGACGGTCCTTACAAGCAACAAGCTGACCACTGACTCCCAACGATGCTGCTCAACAGTCATGACATCCGTTTTTCTTTCTGTTTAGTTTTGAAAAGACAAGCAACCTCGTTCATTGGAGAATCAATCCTGAACTCCGCCACAGATGTGAACCACAAGCATCTCTCAGTGTTCTTGGTCTGAGTAAGAAAAATGTGCAAACAGCTTTAGGGTAACTGAAAAGGGGGTCCAGGTTTCAGGATCTTGGTGGTTTCAGAGCCCACAAGCCCTTCAGGTCCTTGGGCCAACATCGTACCCTGCCGGGTGGCTCAGGGCTGCCGATTTCCATACATCAACGGTATGATGAAGACAGAGATGTCGTCCCCGGAGCCCAAACGCTCGTTGGTGATCCTCCAGCCTCTGTCCCTCAGCACGCCACGCGCTCGCATCACCAGGTCCTGAGCTGCCATTGTGTACCTGACCGGCAGAGGCAGACGGTGGTGAAGCCTTAAGTTCACACAGGAGGAAGAAAGTAAAGAATGCATCTTACCTGTGCAGGTCATCCGGGTCGCAGTTGGCTAGGAAGGTGGTGACGGCCTCGGCTACTTCCTGATTGGAGAGTACGTCCCAGAGGCCATCGGTGCCCATCACCAGGACATCGTCAGCCCCGTGCTCGTAGTGCATCAGGTTGTATACCTTCACCTGCACGCCAAAAAAGCATCAGCCTTTTACTTTTGACAAAACGATCCTTTCAAGTGAAATACTTGCATGTTTGTGTGTGTAATCTATGAAGGTGTGCATCTTTATAAAGCGTGTGTTTGGTTAGGAATTAAACCCTCAGTGCTGGGCACCCATGGGTGAGCTGAGAACGCCCTCTTACGGGCTGTGAAAGGATCTCAAGTCGCGGCTCACTTTTTTTGCAAGGGAAAACATTTCTTATTTAAAACATTAAGTAATGTGTAGAATAATATCCTAAAAATAGGAAGGAAAGTATGATTCAAACCATGTCAAGTTTCGAAAACAAATAACACATTCTATTTTCTATCAAAATTGACCTTTAAACATCATCAGTTTAAAACGGACAGTTTGGAATGCTAACGGCTAACGCTTCGTTAAAAAGAGCCAGCGGCTGATATCCCTGCCAACACTGGAGACATTAGAACTCAGACCCTAATCAAGAGAAAGATTTGAGAGCGCTCCCGGCATGATGATAACTCTCGCCCTCGCCCTCCCAGGACGTGGCATTTTATGCACTTTGATGTCACAGCGAGCATCTGAAGAAACCACTGGTCTGTCTTCATTGATCGCGAGAGGGAGAGAGAGAGACAGAGACGTAAATCGCTGAGGAGCGAAGTCTTCACGGTGAACCTGCTGTGAACTCGCGTGTTGATGAATTAAAGATCAAGCCAGGAGCTCCGGGAAGAAAGAAAAAAAAAAAAGAAAAAGCAAAACTCTACGAGACAAACTAGGAGATGAAAGTGCTTTGAGGGGAAGAGCCAGACGAAACAAACAGGTGAGTTCAGGTAAGACGCAGCTAAATGATCTTCCCAGACGTCGTCGTGTGGATTGACGCTGACAGAGGTTGGGGAAGTCGTGCGTCTTCTCAGGCTCACCTGGGGGGTTTTGAAAGTTAAGCAACCCCCTGTCCAGATGTGCACGAGATTCAAGGAGACGGATGCTTTGAAACTTCACTTTCACAAAATGAAGTTGAGGGGCGAGAGCAGCGGAGAAGGGTTGACAAGTTCATGAGGTTCGTCTCAGATTACAGCGGAGGGAATCGGATTGTTGTGCTCCCCCTGCTGGCGACATGCTAACACGCACTTAAAGGCATGATTAGTAAAAGAGATGCTTGAGGGCCAAACGCCGGCTTCATTTGGTTCTGCTGTGAAAGACGAACGAGCAAATTGAGGTTCTTTTGGAGGGTCCTTGTTCTGTGTAAAGAATCATCACATTCACTGGATTTGAATCATTCACGCAGATGGAAATGTGTAGAAATGTGGCGCCGTTACCTCGGGGCAGCAGGAGAGGAACGGCTTGATGTAGATGTTGGAGTCGTGAACTTTGAGGTCATGGTCGCCGAGCCCGCGAGTCACGCCGATGGTTGCCAAGACCCGAGCCTGCAAAACAGAAGGCGTTGGTTTAAATGATTTGATCCTTTTTGTACAGGTGGGCTGCAGAGACGCTGCTGCACTCACGTGTCTCAGATGTGGAACACAGACTCTGCCTATAGAAAGAGCCTTCAAAGAACACTGGACTGAATTCTTAATCCTATCCTTATCAAATATTTACGTTTATATGATGATTAAAAATGTAGGAAACTCTAACTGTAAAATGCATAAAACCTTTTTGAAACGAGAATCTTTGAAGGCTAACACAACGAAACTCCTACAACGCCACACTTGTTTCGCACTCTGTTCAAGCCAAACTCCATTCAGAAAACCAGCATTTTAAAAGCTGCTCCTCGTTTTGTAGAAAGCCGCCGAAAAGCAACATTTCTTAGTCAAGAACAATTAGCATCATGGTGTTGTAACATCGGCGCCATTTTTTTTAATACATTTATGACCATTAAGTCGCAGTAAATTTGCAGCTGGAAGCATTCATACATCGTTTCCACTGCTGCTCACAGCGAATCACTTTTCACATCACTTTCATCATTCTGACTGCCTCTGGTTACTGTTACGAACCCTCCGCTGCAACAGGGCAGCACAACGTGGTCCTAGCTACCGACAGACTGACACACAGGAATGTCCGCCGAGGCAAATCTACTCGGGAACTGACCGTTGATTTCCATCGACAGGTTGCGGCTGCCCAGGTTAAAGGTACGGTACGGGTCTGAAAGGGACTTCTACTGCAAATGTAGGTGGCTGGATGTAACACAACAAAGAGGTCTGCACAACAAATAAAACAGACAAGCACGATGCATCGCCTCCTTTCAGTCAGCAGCGATTCATCAAACGTTGATGACAACGCTTCGAGATGCTTGTTAAGTCTCCCGGCATCAAAGTGAAGCGACGCGACGGGAAAGATGGAAGCGTTTGTTCTATTTATCTGCTGCTTACAGCCTCGTCATCTCATCTCCCCCGCGCTGTCCCACAGGGGAATTAATGATGTCATCAGCCCCATGGTGTGTGTCAGTCTGAATCTTTGTGTGTGTGCCCACTGACATGTGTGGCTCAATTACTACCACATCAAAAATTCTCTGTGTATTTCAGACAGTTAACAGGCCATGAGTTGCAGTTCCACTGAATTCCAGAGTAGAAACGCACACACACACACACACACACACACACACACACACACACACACACACACACACACACTCACCTTTTTCCCTTCACCATATATGAGTGGAAACTTGAGATCTTCATCCTCTATTGTCTTGTAAGCCCTGTGTTTGAGGGAGGAAAAGCAAAACAAAGCCATAAATAAAATTAATTGTCTCTTATTCACACACACACACACACACACACACACACACACACACACACACACACACACACACACAGAAAATTACTACAGATGTGCTGACACCTCACATGATCAAAGGGTGACCCTTTATTATTTGAATTTCATAACACTTGAGGGTTTGCTAAAGGAAAATGGTCAAAACGTCAAACTCCCATGATGCAACAGTGTCTTTTTTTCAGATCCTTGTCAGTTTGTAAAAATAAGCACCACCTCATGACACAATGACCCATGCGCCAGAGAGAAGCCTGCTGAGGCTCCTCCCTCCTGATGACATCACAAGTTTCAGCTTGCTGCGAGCGCGTCTCGCCTCCTCTGTCGATGGAGGTTCTACTTTGAGGAAGTGGGGGGGGGGGGTGCATTTCAGACCCACCAAAACCACAGAAATGAGTTCAGATGTGCACAAATTGAGGCAGAAGTTCGCTGGAGCTTTGATGTCAGCCTGAAAGACCTGAGATGCTGCCAGGCTAAAACTAGCTACATTCGACTTGCCGCTCAAGTCAGCGGAGAACATCAAGCACTTCTAACGGCTGCACGCTGGCTCTCTAAAACTTAAAAGAATCACTGTCTTCAGTGCGGCCCCCTCTTGTCTCTTGGTCTTCAACAGTCCTCACGTTTCCATTCAGGTGTGTTTGAAAACTTTAACACATAAATATAAACCTATTCATGTCTCCATGTGCTGCTGTTACGGGATTATAAGCAGTTAGTTCATCAAGACAAGCAGCAGGTGGCGCACTGATTCTCTTGTTTACCTCTGCAGAGGAGGAGGCAGCACTTCTCTGGTTTTTAAAGGCACTGATTTAAACCCAGTGAGTGAGTCACCGAGCAGGGAGAACCCTGAAGCAGGCTACCCTGCTAACGCTCTCCACAGCGCTTCACTGTCTCAAACAAGTCAGGCGTTGGCGTAGAAAAACGGTGGCGTATTTGTTCTGTTTCTGATCTCTTGGTTTCCTCTGCACGTGCTGCACAGTAAACCGGGCAGAGAGGACGGCGTTACAGCCCAATGACAAGTGAGCAAAAGCTCCAGAAGCCACTGCAGATGAACGGACACCGTGGTTCTTGAGGGGCCTGTGGTTCTGCACCAGGCTGACTTAGGAGCACTCTGGTCGGGCGGCGGGGGGTGGATGAGCTGGTTGTGTGGGAGGGGGTGTGTGCAGCCCAACCAGGACGATTACTGTTGTATATTTTTATGATATACAATCAAGGCAACCATGAGAGTGAGAAGACGCCCAAGAAACTATGAAGACCCAATATCATATCAATGACATGTCCAACAATCACTTTTTTAAATGGAGTTTTTCTGAGCTTTCTGATGAAAGTGAGTCTCATTCAAGCAAACGGACACATGAACTCACAATCCCTCTTTTTTTCCCCCCATAAAACTCAGAGACTTTGATCTTTCTTTTGTTCAGTTGTTCAAACGTACCTCAAAATATTCCGAGGGTCTTGTGGTTGGACTCGCTGGTCATATGCTGCCCCCTATTGGTTTGATTCCTGAACTACTGAGTACTGCTTTCTTCAGGTCACCTCTGAAGCGCATTTTTAAAATCAGTTGGCGATGATCACATTTGTCAATACAGCAAAAACAATCACCAGTTGATCTGAGCTGCTGCTGTTCAAGCCAGGAGCTTACAGGGTTGCTGCAGAGATACAGACCCCCCCACCAACACACACACACACACACACAACAATGGAGTCCCAGGCGTGAAATGACGCCGATGCTGGACGGCGAACAGACACTCATGATGAAGCGGAGGGGCCGACGGGCGACGCTGATCGTGAGAGAGGAAGACTCACCATCCGTTCATGGTGAAGTCCCGGTAGAGCATCCTCTTCCCCACCTCCTTCCTCTGAACTCTCCGGGGAAATTCCAGGTGTGTGAACTCATTTCCTAACAGGTGAGGCTGCATGAAACCCTGGAGAACACACGCCACCTGAGTCAATAAGCTGCGTCGACATCTGATCACATGACATTACCCCCTCACCATCATCTCTTCGGCTCTCTCGGGACTTGATACTGATGCCGATATCGGAGAGTTAAAGGCTTTACAAGACCCATTACCTTTTTTTAAAATTATTTCTTTATGTTAACTCTTTGTGTTCGTCACAGGGTTCCCACAGATCCCAGCAGATCTGACGTAGGAATGTTGAACGCCACTTTTAATGACACGTTGGCAACTCGCCAACTCGTTACTCATTGGAGTAACTAAGACTGAGGGAGTGACGCTGGACCTTGAACACAACAGAACCTCCGACCTCTTGTTATTATACTCCATGATCGTCTCACGTGTCCTTTACTGCACTTCAAAAAGCCTTGATAGTCCTGGACAGGAGACCCTTTACACAGGAAGTTGATGTAAACACAAACATTGTGGGTGACACTCCTGGTTCAGGAGGCTGAACGCACACGGCGAGCAACATTTCTCCTGGTCCCACTTCTCAAGCTGCACACGGTTTGAACCGAGTGTGTGAGTACTTGCAGCTTGGCTGGCGTTTGTGTGTGTGTGTGTGTATGTGTGACCGACCTCGTTACACACATTTGAGTCGCTGTTGTTAACTTCCCCTCAGATCATTTCTGGCATTTCTCAAAAACCCATATCCAACGTTCTTACCAGGAACTGCAGCCGCTGACGTTCGGATTCTGGAGTGAACTCTGTTGAAATGGGGATGATTTCATTGTTTCTAATGATGATAGCCCTGTAGAGAACACACACACACACACACACACACACACACGTGAGCTAGATTTGTACATTCAGAGAACAAGCAGCTCGATTAGCTGCAGCTGCCTCAACAGGATGTTCTAACAGCATCTGTCGTCAGGTCCTGATGGTGGAATTATAACCATCCCCTTTCCCTCTCTCTCTCTCTCTCTCTCTCTCTCTCTCTCACACACACATACACAAACACACACACCTGCTGTCGCCTGCGTTCCCCACGTAGAGTTTTCCTAACAAGTAGACCACGGTGAGTGCCGTGCAGCCTCCAGTGATGTTGTAGCTGTGCTTCTCCCTCTCGATCTGGGCATCCTGCAGGAGACGGACGGGGAACGTTTTCACTTCTGTTCAAAAAAAGCCTACAAATCCATGATGAGGTCTACAATACCAACGAGGCCAAAGACTAGCGTGTGTGTGTGTGTGTGTGTGTGTGTGAGACTACTGTAGATGACACTGTTGTATGTTCAGGCTGAAGCAGCTTCTTGTTTCATTTCACAAGACACATTGAGCTTTTATCTTTAACTACGTCACGTCTCAAAGCCTCAACACATGAAAATGTTTCTCCTCTGAGGGGGGAGACATCAGTCAGCAGCTCCTGCAGGATTAAGCTGCAGTGAAACTGTGAATGTTGGAGAGCTTCTGTTCACTCAGGTCGGGCGGTGGCGGCGGGTTGATGTGAAACAGCTCTGACTGTCAGCCTCGATCTCCGTCGCCATCTAGTGGTGATTACGACTCAAAGCAAAATTTAGAAAGATGACACGGAATTAAGGAGGCCGTGAAAACTTCAAAAGGTTTATTCCCATGTTTCTGTTTCTTCAATGCAAAAGTTTAAAAAAAAAGCAGCATTAAATGTGGCTTTGAGAGAGTGGGAGTGGCCAGCAGAGCAGCGCCGCAGTGGCTCCATGTGTGTCGAATGGCAGCCCGCAGTTGGACTCCTGCGCCTCCAAGCTGTCCAAGTACTCTCAGATGGTATGAACCAAATAACAGCTGCCTGAAAACGGTCTTTCTTGGGACTTGATACCACTGCAGCTGCAATATCTCTCTAAACGTCAAACACGCGCATGTTACTACGTGTCTATTATGAGGATTTGGTGGGTTTTTGTGTTCATTTTAAATGTAGAGTTTGGGGTTTTTTGGTCACTTTGGGGCAGATTTTTCTTCACATTTAATGGAAAAAATGATTCATTGATTTACTGTGAAGGAAAAGTAAAGGGTGAGAACAACGGCGAGTTCCAGCCCTGACGAGGGTTTCGACCCTCAGTGACTGAAGCGCTGCCTCATGACAGCGAGCGGTGCGATGACGGTTCGCCTGGCTCATACGTGCTCGTGCCGCTCAGTTCACCTGCGATGATGTTTCCCAGCAGCCTAATTGATTTACAGGGGATATTTCAGTGGGCTGGGATTAGGATTAGAGCAGATTAAAGTGTGTGTGATAAAATGCTGATGATGGGATGATAGAGGCCTCCACCTGTAGAACTGCAACCTTTCCTCTAGATAACACAGCCCAGCCCCTCACCATCTCTTTGAAGGCGTTCTCTATGGCCCCCACCACCAGGCTCTCGTGCTGGATCTTCTTCTCCGTGAAGAAGCGAGGAGGAGGCGGGGTGCTGCACGGAGAGCCTGGAGCGCCCGCTGCACCTCGCAGTGACGCGGCCCGGGTCAGGGAGCGGTGAGGGCCTGGGGTGTTTCCCTGCAGGTAGGGGTTGTTGTCGGGTTCCTCCCCCAGTATGGTGGGGGGCGGGGTCGACAGGTTACGCAGGACTTCGATGACGGACTGGAGCTGGCAGGCGATGTGGTGCTGCAGCAGACGGGAGGCGACAACTGCTGCGCCCGAACCAGCGTGGCCGTCAAACAAGGCCCAGTAGTTGAAGATGAGCCCCTCCGCCTCCTGCAGAGCCACGACACAGCATCCATTAATACTTAAAACACACACACACACACCTAATAATGACCAAACATGCACTTCTTATCTAAGGTTCCTCATCCACACAGTCTTTATTCAACTGTTACCAGACAGGAGGTCAATGTGTGTGTGTGTGTGTGTGTGTGTGTGGGGGGGGGGGGGGGGGGGTGTAGGTAGGAGGGGGTGCAGGGTGTAGGGAAGGGGGTAGGAGTGGGTGGGGGTTGAGGGGGGCAGAAGGGTGTAGCTGCCGCCTCCAGAAAAGCGCTGCAGCTGCTCTGAGCGCCTTGAGTTGACAATCTCTGAACTCCAGAAAGGCCATCAACGCATCACCATGGCAACACACAATGTAGGGAAAGCTTGTTCTTGGCGTCCATATTTATCCTCAACTATTTATATCTGGACGTGTGGCTCGGTGACAAAGACACACAGAAACCAGGTAGGCGGACGCACGTTGACCTGGCAGACACGAGTCCCTTCGCCGGCGAACAAGTCAGCTTTACTGTTACTGTTTCCGCAGCATGATGCGATGTTTCACGAAGCTGGCTCCACCCACCTTCCACTCAGCTCAGATTTTACTGAGAATCAGTCTGGTAATGAGGGTCACGAGCCAAATTCTTTGCTGGACCAATCAGAGAGGAGCAGGAGTGGTGAAGCTTGATGGCGTGGAAGCGGAATCGCATGTTGACGACGGTTCATTCACGGCGGATGTGTTAAGAGTCGGACGAAGCGTCACGAGCAGTTGTTGAAACTTTATCAAATATCAAGATATTGAAGCAGGAACCAAAAGAATGGCTAAAACTACCAACTGAAGGTAAAGATGAGGTTGCTTTACTGCTAACAGGGTTGGGGAAAAGCTGCATTTACTCGCTTGTACTGCAATAAAGACAGAAACGGCAGTTAGCGGGGGCGGAGCAACGCAGAATATTAACCTTGAGTTTAGTGAATCAGTTCGCTGACGTCTGCAACGGACGAAACACACAGACACACAGATCTACCCGGCGCCTTTCCTCGCTTCATCCCACAATCGCTACCTGGGCCTTTAGGAGCCCCGTCACTGGGTCTGTGCTGCCTCCTGTCGTTTTGTAGGATCTGGGATTCTTGAGCCTGTTGAAGATGACTTGAAGGCAAAACACCACTGAATTCAAATGTTGCACCTTCCAGTGTTTTGGAAATTGCAGGACCAAGTAGTGCGATTCCTTGTGCGGCTCCACTACAGGGACATGAGGACACAGCAGCTCATCTGTGCCTGACCAGAATTTCACAAATAACCACTGGAAACAGGAAGTTGTTGAATTCGGAGGGAAGACGACAGTTCGGAGGATTTCTCATCTTCAAATTCAACATGCAAGGATCATTAAGGGTGGATGTATGTGTGTTCAGACGGAAAACCCAAAAACATGACGCCTCCGGCCCTCAGCTGCATCGTACGGAGGAATAAAAATACCACAACTCCACCTCAGTCTGAAGGAGAGACAACCAAACACGAGGAAAAGCTCCAGAGTCCACATGTATGCTAACTGATGTGACACTGCAGCTGTACTGAGAGGCTGGTTGGAGGTGTGTGCACGTGTGTGTGTGTGTGTGTGTGTGTGTGTGTGTGTGCCATTTGTGAGGATTCAATTATGTACTAGAAGTCCTCTCTCACCTCCCCCAGCTGGCCGTGCTCCATGCGCAGCCCCAGGCCCTCTCCGTTGGGCAGGGAGTTGCGTCTCTTGGCGGTGGGGGTCTTGCTGGGTGTCGGCGGGGGGCAATAGCTCATCGGCCTCCTCCTCGCCACGACCACCTCGCAGCAGGCCTGGTCCTCGTTCAGGGCGCTTTTCCCGGCATTAATCACCCTGCGGGAGAGCGGAGGGTGATGCGGGGTTAGATGAGCTGGCTGAGTGCGGCGCAGGTTCCTGATGGAGCTCAGGGCTCGACACACACAAGCAGCCCGGCTGTGTTTGCGCAGCTTTATTTACCCGGACGGACGGCGGACAGCGACACAACATGTAAAAAAAACAAAACAGCAACACTGGAATCAAAATGTCAGCATGTGTGATTTTAAGCCAGCGACATTTTGAAGAGCACAGTCTTTTATTCCAGTTAAGTCTTGTTTTTATTGTATTGTTCAGACCTGTTTCAGTTCGTGTATCTGAGTTGATCAAAAATGATCAGTTCTTTTTCTGCATCGTTCCAGACAACCGACAAGAAGAGTCATGATCGCAGGTATTCACTGGAAATCACCATAGCGGAGCGGCACTCGTGGTACGTACATTATTCTGGGACTGGGTGTTGGTCCGTTGGTGCCACCATTATCGTTCTCATGAAATTTTAATCATGATACGAAATGATCGATACCACTTTAGGAGGAGAGGGGAGAGACGTGTGTTCTCTGCGGGGGTGAAATGAAACCGTCACACACGAAGCAAACGCTGTTACGTGACCACTGATAAGTGCAAAGCTCATCATTTCCAAAAATGAAGACCGTTACCAGGTTGGTAGAATATAACAATATCGCAAAACAGCGAGAGCAGTCAAACTATGAACGCGCAACTTTTTTACTGGCCGTCTTCAGCGGGTAACAGCTGCAGCTGATGTAGCTGAGGCGCCGGGGGAAAAAAGATGAAGAAATCGTGGAACTGGCAAGTCTGACAGGCGTCTCTGGAGGGTGAATGTGTGTGTGTGTGTGTGTGTGTGTGTGTGAACTATTTATAGACACAGACTGTTGGTTGTTTTCTGCCGGGCAACATCGTTGGTTGTCTGTATCTGCATGGAATGATAGCTGGCACACGTTTGTGTTGATGAGCATAACCAGTACATATGGATTCTGTACATCAGTGTCGGATGGGAAGATTTGTTCACGTTTTCATGGTTAGGTTGCGCGTTTTACTTTGTTGTCATCTTGTTTTTTTGTTGTCATTTTAACAGCGGATACTAGAAGGAGAGAATTCCAGGTTCAAAAAGGACTTTTAGTCAAACTAGATGCAATAAAGGGTTTAAGCAACTGGTTTGAAAGCTCCATCATTCAAACCGAACTAAATAAAAAGAAGAATCCCCGGAGCGGCAGAGCGTGAAAGCGTGCTCTGCACATGTATCCCTATCTGGGAATGCACTCCGAGGCTAAAGACGCATAATGGAAGCATTGTAACAGCCTGCCGAAGCGTTAGTCATGTCACAATCAACGCAGTTAGATGCAAGGTTTGAAGTACCACATCATAAAAGTCTGATGGAAACTAAAAAAAATTCAAGAAAAAAAATCCCTCACATGTTTTTGAGTCGGTTTTAGCCTCTTTTTTTCCGAGTAACTGTTCAAAACAAGAGACTGAAATCAGCTCTGACATCGCGACTCTTTACTTGCGTGACCATCGAGTGTTCACGGTGATTCCAAAACTGTGCCTCCATCTCCAAACAGCTTGAAACACGGCCGATCCAAGCTGGAACGGCGGCAGGTGGCAGTCAACGGCCAGGACCGCCTCTTCATCTGCTCTGTAACAGACACGCGGAACCTTGCTGAAACTGCCAGCTAATAAATATGGCTAGCGTAGCGTATCTTAGCATAGCATAGGTGAGATGTATGTGATTGGACAGTCATGTTTGCCATATACATTTCTTTTACAAATGTGGGTCAAGGCGAGGGGATGAGACCCCCAGCAGCCGTTTAAAACTTTCCAAGCACACGCGACACTTGAAAAACCTGACTTTCAGAGCTGGAGCAAAATAAACGGTCGATGCCAGAAGGAAGCCCCCCAACAATGCTGGGATGATGTCATGATGGCATCAGCGAGGCGTTACATCAGGTTACTGATGATTTCTGGAGGCGCCCGACTGCACTTTGCTGCTCAGAAAAAAGTAAAGCGAAAGTGCTGACGCCGACTGGAAATGGCTGTCTCAGACGATCCGTAGGTCGTCCCGCAAGAGTTCTTCCACTGAAGGCGGCTTTCACAGGGGCAGCTGAGGCCACGGGGAGCTGGAACTGGAGCGTAACCAGGCAGCAGGCCAGAACTTATGCAGAGGTACATATTTATACCAATATGGAAGCTTTTGTCGCCTCCCTCCAACCTCCTTCAGCCATTATGTTCCCTCCTGTCACGGAGCCACAGGGACATGGAGAAGAGCAGCAGCAGCGGAAGCAGCAGGCTGGAGCTGGAGTCAGAAATCAAGTTTATAATGAAGACGGAGGCAGCAACGCCGCTCCCCACTGAGGTAATCATGTTAGTCAGATTACTGGCGCAGCTGCAGTCGGGCTGCACAACCACAACAGCACCACACTTGAAGAAGGTAATAACCAAACCACTCGCGCCATAGCGAACCAGACGTTTCTCAGCCTCTGTGAGTACAAACAGAAACTTAAATAAAAACTCAAACAGCTTAAACTCCAGGCGTCTCCATAAAGACGATTTGGCTTCGCCCTGCTCCTACTTGACCGTTTAATTTGGTCCACCGGACCTTCAGAAATATTCCTCAGGCACTGCGACATTTTAAGTTTTATTTTGCGTAAGTAATTGTTAAAGAATATTGATATTTCCCAGCTCCCAGTGACATTTTGGAACAGTCCAAACTCAGTCTTGTGGTTCGGTCCAGGGGTGCACTCATCTGAAGGCACGTTGAGATACTGGCGTCACAAAAACTTGTCATGTGTGGAAAACACCTTTAGTCTTGAGAGTGTCTGGAGTTCAGTAGATTCAAGCTCAGGTTACACCCTATTGGTGGAGTGTTAACAGTCCTGACCTGAGTCCTGACCCCCAAGTGTCTCAGGGTTTCCTTGTTCTCCACTGAAGGGACTACAGACCGGGAGACAGACCATCGGATTCGCACTGACTTTACTGCACTGTTGTGATGAAAGCAGCGCTGGACCGAGGCAAAGATCCTCATCTACGGGTCGATGTTCCTACTTTCACCTACGGCGAATATAAATGGTTTCCTCCGAAGTCGTCCACAAGGGACTAGGGGTAGAGCGTCAAGAGGAGCCGGCTGAGGTGGTTGGGCCATCTGGCCAAGATGCCATCGCCTCCCTAGGGAGGTGTTCCAGGTACATCCAGCTGCAAGGACAGACCCAGGACCAGGTGGAGGGGTTAAATCTCCATGCTGGCCTGCGTTTACCCACCTATCCACCTTCAGCCACTGGTCCTGCTGGAGCTTATCCCAGCTGTCATCGGAGGGAGGTGGGGCAAAACCTGGCCATGTCACAGGGCTCACATAGAGAGAGGCACCACTAGTCACACTTACAGGCCATCTAGAGTCTCCAGTTAACCTGTTGAACACGTTTTTGGGGTTTGGGGGAGCAAACAAAGGAAGGCCGCAGCCGGCGGATTTGCTGTGCGGCAACAGTGCTAGCCACTGCACCGCCATGGCGTCCACCCAGGAACGATCCCCCAGTAACAGCTGGTAATGCAGCCACAGCAAGAGGTCTGGGGTCCCGTGGTGGAAACGCGGCCTTCAGGACTCCACCCTGGATAACCAACCACAGCTTATCGGGCCTCGGCCACAAAAGTTTTATGAAAATACAAGAATTTGGAGTTTTCGTGAGCCGTCAACAAAATGGTTGACCTGCCGACTGGCAAGTTAACCACCACCGCCGTGATGGGTGGAGTCGTACGCCTTTTCCTCCGAGAGGGAAATTGCGATTACAACACAGGAGGCTTTAGTTACAGAGAGGAGGTGAATGGAGCTGAACTCATTAACCACACTAGTCCCAAAGAGATGTCTGCTCTCAGTGTGTGTGTGTGTGTGTGTGTGTGTGTGTGTGTGTGAGAGAGAGAGAGGGAGACTGTAAGACAGGCATGTAAACACCTCAAGCTTTCTGATTATTCAAATACAAATTCAGAGATACAGAGAAACACCTCCGACTCCTTGCGTTTGCCAAATATCTCCAACTATGTTGTCGTAACCCAGCAAGAAAGAAGAGAGACAAAGAGCGCATTTCTAAAAAATAAAAGCATTCTTTCTCCTCGCGAGAGCTTTGAGCTGTAAGGGGAACAAGGAGAACAAGTCTTTAAATTCAAAGAAGACGAGGAACTCGTTCTCAACAATGCATTTACACAGAGATCCAGTTCTTATCCTTCACTCCAAAACCTGAAAGCCACTGAAGACCTGTTAGCTCCATGGTAACCGGGCTCATCTGAGACCAGCATCAGGGTGGAGTCAAGATGCATCCGCGTTCGTAGAGGAACTGCTCGCCAACTTGAAGAGCGCCGCACGGAAGCAGGGACCACCGTGTAATAATTCTGAGAAACTAGTTAAGCCAGTACGCATTCTATCATCATCATTATTATTATTATCAAAATGTCTTGGATTCATTAGCTTTCTGCATTGTAATATTTCGTTCTGTTTTATTCACTTTGGTAAGTTTTCTCCTCTTTTTTCAGTCGCTTGATTGATGCACAAATGCTGTTAAACTTTTTTTTTTTTTTAGATTTCAAGATTTTACTGCTGATTTCAAATTGTATGTAAATGTAATTTCCCTCTCCAGCTTTTGTTGCTCTAAGTTGTGACCAATTATCCAGGGAGAGGAGGAGCAGAGGAAGAGCAGGCTCCTCCTCTCACCGAGCTTAACGGAAATGACGCCTACAGTTTTGGAAAACGTGATTTTGTTGATGTGGGTACTTAAGTTCTTGAATTTGAGAATCTGTAAATCTGTGCAATTAAAAACCAGGAGCCTCCTGATCAGCTGCTGGCACGCGCCTCTGGCACACTCTACGTCATCACTTCCCTAACTGAGATCATTGATGACATCATGTCTCTCTACACCGCGCTATCTCAGTGACGTCATCCCACCCCCCTACCCCTGCAACAGATGCTGCTTATAGAAGGTGAACCATGCCGTGGAAACCTGCTTGCGATCTTTGCGTGTCACTGCGCACCGCACAGAGAGCACGCAAAATGACGCTGCAGGTGCGTGTAGGTGACAACAGGTGCAGCTTATCTGTGCGTGAGACCCTCGGTGGGGGGGACGTCCCGGACCCGGGCCTCGGCTGGGTGTTTGTTCCAGCCTTGAATGCTGTTACTCACTCAGCGTATCCGGTGGCCCACGGTAATCTCCTGGTTTCCTTCAGGATGAGGATGGGCCGGGCTACGTGGTCCGCCGAGCACTCGATCTCATCCGGGGACAGTCCGAGGAACTCAGGTCTCATGTAAGGGAACTTCAGCGGCAGCTCCGAGCCGGGGTTGCCCCCTCCACCGGAACCGCCACCGGACATGATGCCACCCATGAACCCGGCCACGGCGGACTTGACCCGTGTCAGCATGTTGTTGGTGGCGCGGCGCGGCGGGTTGTCCGCCGGCCTGTGCGCGGCACCGCGGCTGCCTTTCGCCGGATTCCCCCCCAGCTCGTCCGCGCTGCTCGACGACAGATGAAGAAGAGGCGGAGGAGACCGTCAGACGGTCACCGGCTCATTCATCCAGGCGGCGGCCGCTGCTGCAGGAGAGGAGGCGGAGGAGGAGGAGGGCGGCTGGGACGCCTCGGTTAGAGCCCTGCACACCTCCACGGACGGACGACATCTCGGCTCTCGAGAACGCGGAAATACACGATTAACTGGTCACGTGACGCAGCCGTGGAAAGCACACTGCAAAAAAATGTTCTTCGAACCATCTTATATGTACGGAGGCTTGGGCTTGACAACAAATACAAAACAAGACGCTGTGAAGAGCATTTCTGACTGTAAAAAGAGTGATTAGAAGTGTTGGGGAATGTGCAATAATATTACAATAAAAACTGAGTTTAAAATACATTCACGGGGAAAGAAAAGCAAAGAACTGAGATGAACATGTTCAACATTGTAATTTTATCTGTTTTCGAACGCTTTGATCGTGTAAGATTTGTTACGGGAAAATTATCACGTTTTTTGTTGTTGTTTTTTTTACATTTTTTGACAGTAATGAGCTATGAAATCAATACAGGAACCCCCTAAAACTTTAATATCCTAGAAAAACAACAGCGTGTGGATGACAACGTTCTGAGTTCGTTAAATCTGATTGACACTCGTGCTCACTCAACATTTGGAGGCTTTTGTCCTCTGATAATGAGCTGTACCCTCTCGTCCTTGGAGCGGTTCCTAATGTTTTTTTTAAATCATATGATGGGGATGGAAAAACTATCTCCCAGTAAAACCAGTATAGCTGAACAGGACCACCAACTACTGCAGCCTCCAAAATGACCATTAAGAGAAATCAACTCTTCCCTCAAAGGGACTGAATAAATCTGAGCATTATAATCCCGCTGACGGGGGATTTATCGAAGGGTTGCTGGATTACACGCAACACGAAACCTTGTTGCTGGTTTTAATGGTTTGTCTGATCCGTGTATGACGTGTTTATGAATCCTGTTTAGCTTGAAATTTACTTGGAAATGATAGAGAGACGTTTTTACAACCAAACAACTGGTTCATTTGTTTTTAATGTCTAATAAACGGTTGCAAGTCAAGGAATTTAAGAGCGTTTCTTCTGTTGTCTTTTTTTGGAAAATGAAAATAACTTGGGAACCTGTTTCTATGTATGAACTCATAAAACTTTGCCTTGAGGCTCTGGGTTATTCTCTTTTTTTTTGCTTTGTTTTGTTTTTTTGTTTTGCAGTGCAGAATGAGCAGATTACAACATCTGACAAAAGGTTAAATCCTTCCTGGAGATACAGAGAGTCTCTACTGCCACTGCGCCGGGGTAAAATCTACCGTTAACAAAATGTTGTTGTTCTTTTTTAATTAATGAAATCTGTGTACAGCAATCAGCAATCTGTCTCTCTCCAGGTCCACCTGCATGTGCATGCACAGGGCCATCAGGAGCATCGGGGGTTCAGTCTCTTGCTCAAGGGTACTTGGACGTGGTCACCGGGGGAAGTGGGGTTTGAACCAGCGACCCTTCGGTTGCTAGACGGCCATTCTACCTCTTAAAATAAGCACTTTTGAACATTTCTTGATTCATTTTATTTATTTATTCAACTGAGTTATGCTTTCTTGTACCAACACATTATGACTGTTGTTATTATTATTATTGCTCGCTCTTCATTTAACAGTCAGACAGTTTGATCATTTTGTAAAAGTGTTGTGAAGCATCCACACCTGAAGTACTTGATTACACCTCCCTATCTTGTCAAAGTGCACACGAGTGTGTAGCCTCACCTGTGACAGGCGGCCCTCTGCTAATGGAAGCCATGACGGTTGCTGTTCCTGGAACAAGTGGCTGCTACCCTGCAATACACCCTGAATCCCAACAGATAGAGCCATAACACTGCAGTGTGCAACACACACACACACACACGCACGCACACACACACACGCACACACAAACACACAGAGGTTTGCTTCAGTAGAATATTCCACTTACTTCCATTCATATTGACAGCCTAACCCAAACCTTAATCCTAATCCTAACCCTAACTAAATGAAGTCTAATCCTAATCTTGCCCTAACCTCAATTCCCACCTCAACTGTAAGATTAACCAGGACCTCAGAAATGACATTTTAAAGACTTACTTCAAATGTATTACTTGCCATCAGCGGGGAAGCTGAAACGTTGGGGTGCCTTGAAAGACTCTTAATTCAGTTGAATATTCTAAAATGTTTGGGGCTCCTGTCAGACGTGGGCCAGCACACGAGCAACAACACCCCCCCCCCCCCCCCGGGGCCCATGGGACACCGCCCTCGTGTGATCTCATCTTCAGGTCTCACCTGAGTTAAGCTCTGTTCAAGTCCTCATTGAGGAAGCTCGGAGGAGCTGGCGGGAGGGTTGCATATCCAAAGTAGTCAGATACTCATTGTTTACGTTGCTGTTGTTTTTATTTTATCTGCTGAAGTTATGTGGTGGTGCACGTGTGTGTTTGCCACATTGTCCCGCGTGTGTGTGTGCCCTACAGGTTGGGGACGGCTTCACTAATCAGGCAGCCACCACCAGTCTGTTGTCAAGATAGTTGTTAGGTAACATGTCCGTCTTTTGTGTTTCTTCCTGAACTCGGACAGTTTTCTCTCCGTGTGCTGGAAAAAAAACAAAAAAACAAACCTCTCCGATTTGTTGTGAGACCGAGCGAAGCAGCAGTCAGGTCACCGTGTCCTTTCTTTTATGGTTTGCCGTGCTGATGTTATTGCACAACGATTCATTTCAAAGAAACGGCATGGCTGCCAGTAAACCCCGGCTCAGGCGGCTTCTCGCGCTGGAGGTTTTCAGTGCATTTGTCTCTGCATCTGTACACTGAGCTAAATGCTCTTTACCGCCAAGATGATGAAACTATCTGAGCTCTGAGTCACGAGCCTACTTCCCTGTGGGGCTCTCAACAGCAGCCAGATAGGAATTTCACACATTGCTTCCAGGAATTCCCTTTTAGGTTTTTTTTGATGTAACTCCCATCTGTTTCTGCCACATTCTAACCCTCACAGCTCAAACTGTCATGAAGTTGAGTCAGAAGGAAGTTTTTGCCTGGGGGACGAGCAGGACTGAAGTCTCGTTCCAGAGGGGAGAGAATAACGCAGGCGCAGGTGACGTGCGGCGATAGCTCAGGTGTACTGGCCCTAAAACTGATCAGTGGGCTTTAACACACTCATCGGAGCGATCGGGCTCACTGGCTCTCCTCGTCTGACACTCCAGAGTCGGTTCACAAGCATTAACACGAGCACATAATCGATAGCGAGAGCGCTGAATAAGCAATATTTAAGCATAACTTACCCTTTATTACAGAACTTTGTGATCTCTATTCTAAAGTGTCACCATGTAAGCAACACACCACCACGACCTCTACCAGTTTTTCCATCCTAGTTAACCTGAAAACCACTAGCAAATTATTCCGAGACACCGTCACTGTTAACTAAGAATTAACTTACCATTCCTGTGTCCTTATTATAAACCTTTGCCACTCAATGTTGGGTTTTGTTTTTCTGTATAACTGCAATAATGCAGCTATTTTCATGACCAGTTCAGTCAATTTCAAGGAAAAATATCCGATACTTGCTTCTTCCAGGCTCTTAAATGTCAGGATTCGACAGTCCATGAAGAACAACGAAGACGCAATTGTGTCGCTTGAGGGAATTTCAAATTTTACTGGCTTTTTTCCCAACTGAAATGATTGGATAAGCGGTAGAAAATGGACAGATGGATGGAATAATTTCTGTTCCCCGTGACCACAACACAGCAGGCAAGTATCGACAACTAACAGGTCTGCGATCGTGTAAAAACGTTCTCCAGACAACCAACGATCTGCACTTCAAGTATTCCTGTCCAACTTCCAATAACTCCTGAAATCCTTTTGGTCCAGGACAGCAGGGTAGCGGCGCGCCCGTGGGAGAGAACACCATGCAACCAAAGAAAGTATGATGTTGTCATGCTAACTGAATGATGAGGTCACATACGCCCATGTTGTTGTTGTTGTTGCGCTAAAGGCTGGAGCAGTTCGTACATTTGGGCTCGTAACATTCCTACCCTGCCCTGTGGCGTCACAAACACAATGGACCTGACACCTGCGTCAGGTTTAGCCTCCCGTCTCAGTCGTCCGCCTTCCTGACCAAATAAAACGGATTTGTTTGTGTTTTCATTCGTTTTTGTGTTCACAGGAAATGAGAAACTGGGGTTTGCTTTATTCGTGGAACTGTTTATTTATTTATGTATTTATCTATTTATTTTGGACTCTATGAAAGAATGGCAGCAAATGTGGAACCTTCTTCGAAGTACTGCGCACACGTAGTGTTGTGTATGTGTTTGTTGTGTGACTTACACGTCCTTTTTTTAAATGTGCCCATAAATTGTAATAAATAAATAAATAAATGCAGAATTACTGGAATAATTGTATTACTGATGTCTAGGAAAACCCCTTTATTTGTGTTGAACTGCCCCCCCCCCCCCACATACACACACAGTTAAACACATATATCCTCACCACCAAGGCCCCACCTCCACTGACAATATTTAAATGTGAACTTTTCAGCAGTCTGTATTTCACTCTGCTGGGTGCTCACTTCCACCCCATCACACGTCCTCTGGATATCACAGGACTCATACAAGGAGCCCTCTCAGCATCCGCCCCCCACCGCCCCTCCACCTGCCCCCCCCTCCGCCACCATACCTGGGACCCGGGACGCATCTGCTTTAGCCGCCGCAGAAGAAAAGAGCAGGGACAAAAATGATCTTGTTGGTATCTTTGCTGTTGTCTCCCGCCTGTTTGGGTCTCTGTGGAGCTGCAGCAGAACACGTGGAGCTGGAAAGGATAGAGACATGCAGCACCAAGTGTTCGCAGGTAAAACTGGAGCCTTCAAACTATTTTTTTGTGCTTCTAAATATAGCTCTGTTACTCTGTTTCCTCCTGCTGAAGTGCTGCTGCTTGCCTCACTCCAGCTTGGCCTCACATCAGACTGTGACGACCTTCTATCCAGTTTTGTGTAAATGGGCTTAAACTAGACTTCCTCAAAGAGTCCAGCTGAGAAAGAGCTCAACTGGGAATCTGTAAAAGACAATGACAACTAAAGAGTTCGTGTTGCAGGAGAATCGCGACCAGTCGTTAAAGGTGACTCACGCCAAACAAAAAGCTTAACATCTATTCAATCATTGACCCACATCTCAGGAAGAAACCCAAACCAGCTGTCTGGGTAAGACTCAACAGGTTGAGTGCATCTACTTCTGTCTCAGACGGCTCCGCTCATCAGCTCTACACAGGCAGACAGGAGAGTTTACCATCAGGAAACAACTGCAGCCTTCAGAGGAACTCCTGTCACACGCATGAGAAACTGTCACTCCTCTCAGGGGGAAGTCCTGCATCATGGCTGGTGGATGAGTGATGATGCATCTCACAAAAATTTGGACTCAGGCCTTAACAAATTTTTCTTAATGACTCAGTAATACAGCTTGTTGAATGACAACCTTTAGCACGGTGCGCAAACTGCTGGCTGGCGACGACGATGACGACGATGATGACGATGATGATTACATCATAGATTTACAGTACAGCTGTAGCGTGCACCACATAACTGGCGGCATTTGTTGATTTTGGAGAGGGCTAGCAACACCAAGACTGAACGTCACTAAACGCAGTGGTGGTGGTGGTGTTGGTGGGGTGGAACGGAGCACAACATTGTGAGAACCTACATTTTTTACATCGGGCTTGGCTTGTTTTGGCACCTGGGTGGAGGTATAGAGAGCATGAGGGACGAAGATGAAGAGTTTCAGCTGATTGCTTCTCTGTTTTTTTTCTCTCTCTCTTCTCTCAGGGCCTTCGATGCAAGACAAAGCCAGGTTGTGATCACGGCCGCGCACGTTTACAACATTACATGCGCACCCGTGCATGTGCACATTACACGACTCAGCACACACTGCACACTAACCTTATTCCTCGTGTGGAGCCCATATTGTCTTTATTTAGTATCGTATGCGCATGAAACGTTAATTTCGTGTTAGGTGTTGCATTCAGGGCGGGATCACGTGCCACCGAAAACCTCATAATTATGTTTAAAGCTCAGACAGCAGGGTGTTTAGCCTCTCATGAAGATATTCAAGGTTTGAGGGAAAAAAATAACCCGGAAATACATTTGCTCTTCTTAAAATTCAGCAGTAAAAGCTCAAGATCATCAAGTGAAACAACATCCACTGCTAAACCAGAATCACACACAGAGGGGGACGTCACTTCTAGTCCTCTCATTTCAAAGTAAAGGCAGCAGAAATCCTTTCATCGAGAGCCATTCAGAGCACACAACTGACTCCTGATTTGGCAGGGCAATGTTTTTCCACAGAATCACAGCCCGCTTTTTTTTTCATCTCACCCACGTCGCCACCGACACTCCAAACAGACGTTAACATTTTCTTTGGAACGCCATAATGGCTCTTTGAATGTTTGTTTCTAAACCCAATCTGCCTGTGTATCTTTTCATGTGTAGAATTCTTTCCTCCTCCATGTCAGAAGCCCACTGAAGATCTCAACGCCTCCTCCCTGTTCCAGAACATCAGTTTGTCAACAGTCATGAGCTGTGAGGGGAGGCAGAAGTGTTCACTCCACCTCAGAATCAAAGCCACATTACAACTAACAGGTTAGGCTGCGACAGCTTAAACGTGGGCTGCTCCTTTGAAGAACAAAGAGTTGGCATCTAACTGATCTTTCAAGAACCTCAGACCAATTTAGGTTCCCGACATCTCCATGCAGAACTGCGGTTAGCTTGTAAACATCAGAAGCTGCAAAAAGACTGGACTTGTTTTGAATTATTGACAGGTGTGTCTAAGTCACCTGCAGCGGCGAGTGTGAAAAGCAGCCAACTGGTATCTCTTCTCCATGTCAAGAAATGAAATTTGTATTTGACCTCAGCCTCGGCCGATCGTCAAGGAGTCGGTCAGTCCAACTAACGATGAAATACTCTGGAAGCACTGAAGGAAGTTACACTTATGTCAACAAAAGCTTTCCGTAATCAAACTTCTGCTCTTGCATTATGATTGTGTAAATTTACAATTTCTGTTCCTGATTTTGAAGTGATATGATAAGGTGAATGTCAACACCCACACACAAACACCCCCCCCCCCCCCCACACACACACACACGTGTCAGTCTTAGTCAGCAGCCCACTGTAAGAATGATGGATCATTTTAATCCGAGACCTGCAGCGGGGGAAATCCCTTTGATCCTGCTGAGTCTAAAGTCCGTCCTGCCAACACTTCCTGCACATGAGATGCAATTTGTGAATGGTTTTCTGACTTCCTCCATGATGCATTGTCTCCAGGGTCTGTCTGGGGCATGTCTGTTTGCACACAGACAGCAGGGATGCTTGAAAACTGCAGAAGCTTCAGCATCCAAACGGCAGCCAGAGGGAGAAAGTCTGGACTGCAGGTAGAGGCATTTGTAATTAGGTAGAATCCGATCAGCAGCATCTGGATGCTTCTGTTTCTTTGTCTGTCCAGATTTATATCTTAGGAGAATAAGCAAATCGTGATTATTTTTGCATAAGGCTAAAATAGACCGGTGCAAACATGCCCGGTGACTTCCATCACAACATGACTAAGCTGTGGCCGACATGTGGCAGCTTGTGAACCTTTGATTCCCCGTGTCCTTCAGGTGCAGGTGGAGAATGATTGCAGCAGCGTTTCTCCAAAACAACGAGTGCAAGTAACAATCAAATCATTTCCGAATTATTGTGGAGTAATGTGGAGTGGCACTTATGATGCCCCAGGTACGAATCTCCACGTCCAACACAAGACTCTGACTCAAGCGGGAAATTTTAAAGAATCTTACACAGTACTTTGTAATGTCAATGTGTAATCTACAGAGTACTTCCTTGTTAAAGATAAAAACAGATGGTTTAATGATTCACAGGGAGACAATATTTGTAAGTGATTCATGTGAAAAAGCTGGATGTGATGATCTTTTCCCTATTTTTACTACAAAGTTTGCAACTTTTAAACACAGGATGCAGTCATGAAGATTTGAGAAAGCACATCCCAGTGTGCATCAGTGAGTAAAACTTTGATCTTCGAGGAAACACACACACACACACACACACACACACACACACACACACACACACACACACACACACACACACACACATTTTCAGGAAACTGCAGAGCCACAGAAGAAGACAGACACCCTTCTCTCCCCGTGTATGTGGAACAGTGCTGAGACGCAGAGACCAAATGGCAGCTACTTGGCTTAGCGCAATGAGTGGTAGTGGGAGAGCTAGCATACCTCCGTCCTGAACCTGAACCAATCAAAGCCTCTCAGTCCTCCTTTGCATATTCTGGTTTATATGAACAAGGTTCAGCATCCTGGCAGGACTTAATGTCAGCCATTAGGTTTTGGCTGAGGTAATGAGGTGCTGCATCAAATCACTGCTTTTCTAAAATGACAATAACTTACAATATTAAATGTTTTTTGATAGCAAATGCTATGCACAACAATAGTAATGTTAATACAGAGATAATATTCAATTTAAGGGAAAGTGCATTCAAAGACTTTTGACTGATGCTATCACTTCCATCCATCCATCCATTTTCTCCCTCTTATCCTGTTAAGGGTGGTGGTGGTGGGGGGGGGGGGGTGGAGCCTATCCCAGCAGCCTTCACCCTGGAGGGGTCACCAGTCCATGGCAGGGCCAACACATAGAGACAGACAACCATTGGCTCTCCCAGCCAGGCCTACGGTCAATTTAGAGTCTGGATTAACCTGGTCCCTCTTGATGTCTTTGGACTGTGGAGGAAGCTGGAGTACCAGAGAGAACCCAGCAGGAACAGGGAGAACATGCAGACTCCACACATCTATCACTTCCCATCTATGACACTGTGCTAAGCTAACTAGCAGCTAGCTGGTGTCTGTGAGTCTCAGCTCCTTACAGAGGAGAGAGAGAGAGAGAGAGAGAGAGAGAGAGAGAGAGAGAGAGAGAGAGAGAGAGAGAGAGAGAATGATCTATATTCTTGTCTGGCTCTCAGCAGGAAGTTAAATAAGCACATTTACCAAACAGTTGGCACACTCTTAACAAACTAACAAACATTTCAGTGGTTCACGACCTTCTGTCTTTGACCTTTGACTTCTCCAGCGGGTAGGCTGTCGTATGACGTGGACCCAGAGAAGAAGGAGCTGAACGTGACTGTGACGGACATGCTGGAAGATTACGACTACCAGCTCCGCCTGTGCCACAACAACTTTGTTTGTTTTGGCACAGATGCTAATACTGTGGTAGGTCTGCCTAGCAGCTGAGACAGAGATCAGATTAAAAGCCACAAAGGAGGAGTAGGAGAGGGTGGAAAAACACATGACGTGTTTAATTGTAGATTGAGATTGTTGATTTGTTGATAGCAGCAACTGCTGGATACACTCTATCCTAATGTGTGTACTGCTGAGGGCACAAGTACTCCAGTGGGGATGTAGTATTTCACATCTCAGAGTTCAAATCCACTGACTTGTTTGAACCTTTGAGTCCTTCAATCAGAGCCTTTATTACGTGAAACCTTTCACTTTCTGATATGCAGACTTCAACACTTTGGAGTGTACAAAGGGTAAACCACGAGCAGCAAATGACAGACACAATACAAGCAAGCTGACTAAACACAGTAATGTTAGACATTTCTTTTTGTGGTCACATTTGTGTCTGTTCTTAGATCATCTGGTAAATTGTTGGAGAGAAGATAAAGGCAGCTGTTGCGCACATGCAGAGGAAAGAATCATAAATGTTACATAAACTTTTATTTAATCTTGCAGATTAAGAAGGAGGAATCCATAAAGAGCGCCACCCTCCTGTACTCCCGGCCCCTGCCCTGCCTCTGTATCGAGGTGAAAGCTTCTCACTGCTACAATGTGATCAGTCTAACAGATAGGAGAACCTGCACTCACTCACACACTCACTGACAAATCTCCCACAGGGCTGGTCCATCACAACGGACGCCACCAGAGTCCAGGTCTGCCCTTTCAAAGACAGTGAGTACCTTGATTACTCTGAGTCTGACTCCAAAGTGAACTTTACGGTACGATGACACCTGCCATGTCCCGGTAGATTTGGAGGAGCTGTGGCAAGGAATCACCTTTGACCCACAGGAGGAGGCGCTGTTGTGGGAACCTGCTTGTCCTGTTACTGCTGTTGTCACTTTGTGTCAGAGAGGAGAGGATGGCGTCTGCTTGGATCTGCCCCGGTCCATGCAGAATGTCAGCAGAGAAAAGGTAACAGCCTCTGACAAGGGAACAGTAACGTGGTTTCCCCTGCAGCTTTATGCTCAGAAATCAATCACGCGGGACTAAAGGCCCGAGGTCATGAGTCGCCACCCCTGAAAAACAATGTACCTTTGAGAAAGTTTTTTAATAAAAAGATGTGAGGAGAGCATGTCACTGTATCGTAGTCCATGTCATAGTCCTAAGTCCTAAGTCCGGCATTACTTCTGTATGACCCCAGAATGCAGAAAGAGCCAGCCACGTATATTTTAGCTCGAAGCTAATGATGGCTAACATCACCAACAGCGAAATAGCAACAAAAATTGACAGTTTCGCAGTTGTTAGCTGTCGGTAGCATCAAGTTAAGCATGCATGGCCGGCTCTTCCTGAATCCCTTAGTCACAAAGAAGTAATGCAGGAAGGAAAATAAGTCTTCATGAGCTCAAGATTCAAATTCATGAGTACTTGAACGGAAAAACACACATTTGGTTTTGATTTTTGATTTTAGGGAGGAGTTTCTTTGTGCTTGCATGAAATGTGTCGTGTGTGATTTATAGTGCAGGCAAACGTCTTACTCATGTAATTCCAGAGTTGTGTTGTTAAGTACACCGTTAGTTTATTGAAGGGGAGAGCCCACACAGTTGGGAAACCTCAGAGAAAAAGACACAGGCTGCTGAATCCATCTGACCAAAAAAGGACTTGGCAACAAACAGAGACAAAGCATGGTTAATGGAGCATTTAGCCCCTTTTAAACTCATCCACCTACTTTGTTATTACAACACTGAGTAAAGACAATGTTGGTTCATGATTAACAATTTCATCAAATGTTGCCTTGCAGATTACATTTAGTGAAGTGGATATGCATCCTCAACTCTGCATGAAGGTAAAAACTACTTCCTTTTTCTGTGTCGAGAGACTATTGAGCTCACAGGGAGCGCAGCACAGCCTCAGTGTATCAGCTCGTTGATGTCAGCTCTCATAGGAGAACGTCTTTTCAATGGAGCCATTCAGGTGTAACACAATGTGCAACACTGTGTGAAACCTAACTGGTCTTTCCTCTTTAGTTCACTGCACGAGGTCAGTCCTGGACCAGGTGTCCCTTTGTTGATGGCAGATTCCGAGGTACCGTCTTTTCTAACGTCAGAACTACAGGTCACACAAAGCGGCGGTGCCAAACCCAAACTAAACCAATAAACAGACCGGCCCCTCAGATTCAGTGGGTTCTTCCTGGGCCCGTTCTAGAGTTCTCAACAGACTGACTTCACTTGATGAATGATAATAAAATTATATAATAGAATTATCAATAAAATTATGCATGACCAAATGAAAAGCTGTCCTTAAAAAGTATTAAGTATCTGTCAGCAATTTTGTGTCTCTGAAGTTTTACTGGGAGTGAAAGTCTGGTATTTAGTTTATCTGTTAAGTTTACTGTACTCCCACATTTTTTCTTGATATTTCTTATTTAAGTTTGAAGATTGATGCTTGTTTTTTTGTTTTTTTTTGTTGCTTTTTTTGGATGACGTTTTTGGGCTGTAGTTGAAGGGTTACCTGCTGTCTGTGTCAGATAAAAGATAACCAGGCAGTAACATTGAGGCAAGAGCACGCAAACTACCCAACAATAAAATTCTGAATTCCATTGTGATGGAAAACAATTCTTAATTCTACTACTACATGACGAAGATTTGAACAAGGCTTTGAGAGTGAGAGCGTGCTTCAGTGTTTAGCTTGGAGTGGGGTGTGGAGCTGTGTGGTGGGCTAACTAAGCTCTGTCCTTGGGTAGATGCTGCACATGATGAGTTGCTCATGTGGTTGGGTACCACCTGAATTTCCAGGCTGTTGAGAAATCGATTCTACATCCCTCCACCAACTCTGGTGGAAATCAGCCAACTAGTTCTTGCACAATCTTACTGACAGAAAAACAAACCTCAGCTGCACTTCAACCTTCCTCAACCTTTGCATCCGGGCTGGTTCCTGGCACCGTCCTCCTTGGGCCCCAAGCAAAGCTGCAAGCAGCCATTAGCACAGTCTTCACAGTGACTCACCTCCAGCTTCTCGAGGAGCTTCTGACTAATTTTGAGATGAATCCAGTCGACACACTAGATGATTCATCCGATCGCTGGCTGGCCTACGCCAAAGAGGAACACCACTTATCTGTTAAGAGTTGCGCGCGTGGGGGGGGGGCTGGAACCTATCCCAGCTGACATTGGACGAGAGGCGGGGTTCACCCTGGACGGGTCGCCAGCTCACCGCAGTGGGAGAACATCAATAGTTAAAAAAAACCTTTTCTACTCCCAAATTGTATGGGTTCCTCCTGGGCCTCCACCACACCTGTCACCTGCCAGCTGTCACGTAATCCCGCGGACAGGCAAACACAAAAATGACACCAAAAAGAAAGATCCCTTAATGGGTAATTACATGATCACATTAGAGCACTCATGGCAGACATGATGTAACACTGTCTGGTTGAATGAGTAATTAAAATGACACCATCTCATTCATTTCCAGCATGGAAGGTGGCCTTGACAAAACAACAGGGTCGCCAGGAGGTGAAGATCACATCGCTGCTGAATGCTACTTTCTCTGTGGGCCTGTGCGTGAAGTCAGCGGCGTCCCCCATGGCGTGCCAGATGACTGAAACACACACGGTGAATGTGGTAAGTGTCGCACTCCTGGCAAGAGTGAGCGCAAGACATGGTGGAGAGTGCAGGCTTACACGTAGCTGCACCGGTGTGAGAATGTGCCAACCCAGCGTTTGTGTTCAGTAAATAAAAGCTTTTGCAACGCCCTTATCATTTTCTCCTTTAATCCCTCTTCCTTTGTTTTGGTTTTTGTTGCCATGAAGACAATCTCGAATGCTTTAAAGCAAAAAAAAAAAAACACATTTTGATCACCATAACAAATAATTGGTAATCTTGTCTTTTAATGCTCTACAAAGGGAAAGTGCCTGTCATTTAAAACTGCGCTTCTACCATCAATCACCACTCCACAGGTTTACCCTCAGGACTAGATTTTTGCATCTTTTCTCTCTGTTTCAGGAGGAAGACAAACCTTTTAGCTTAAACTTGGCAGGAAAATTATGTGATGTGAACTGCTGTCTCCAGGTGAGTTATAAATAGATCCTTCAAGTTTAACTAGCTTGTTACACATTCCAACGGACAATGGCTCTAAAAAAACATTTTGTTCTTGGCCAGGTGACAAGGCTCCATGTAAAGCACGCTGCCACCGTCATCCAGTGTTTTGAGCAATGCAGTAAGTGCTTTTCCACTCTTCCCTTAAGTGGTTTTGTGGGATGATAGTGGTATCATGTTTATTCTCTGTGTAAACACGGGGGGCAGTGGGAGTCGAAGGCCAAGCAGTCAGTCTTTTAATGCAAGAACCAGAACTTAAGAGATTTAGAAACTCTGGGAGATGAATGAACACTGGTTGTGTCACTGGTTTCTATTCCTATGACTTGTGAGCCAGGAGACTCTTGGCGTAGCAAACAGGCCTTCTAATAACAAAGATTGTCGAAACCTCAACATCTGATTTGTTTAATATCATATGAAAATCAGCTGGTTCTAACAAACTGGGTCCATCAGCACGTTCTTGATGAGTCATGCATGGTTGGAAAAGTTTGGTTTCAGTGCAGAGCAGTTGTAGGCAGTGGCGCAACGCTGCCAACAAAATAATCACACAAATGAGTGGCGTCAAGGTTTTTCACTCGGATTTCCTTCCAAACTGTGTCAGTTCAATGACCTCTTTGTACAAATAGGAAGTGGATCAGATGAGATTTATTGCGCCTGAAACTCAATAGTCAGTACAGCTGGTGCTTCACCTGAGTACACCTGGTCCGTCGCCAGTTCATGATGTCATCTTGCGATGTGGAAAGATAAATGCACCCTCTGCGAAAGGTAGATATTCGTCGCACAGTCTTGTGCTTGTCCATGGTCGTGCAATGAGGACAGCTTAAACTGGCATTCAGTACCAGGACAAATGACTCTAGCCGGTATTTACCAGCTCCGGTTCAACAGTCACCAGCGCTGCTTCGACTAGAGCAAGCAGAGACTGTGCGCAAACCCACGATTCAACGCTCCGGTGCCGTTCTGACAACACCAATCATTTCTTTCCATTGTGGTCATTGTATTTGTGGTGTCAAAGATGACCACACGATGTGAACAGGACCAACAGGCCTCTTTGGACTGTGTTTCACCAAATGTAACTTTTCCTTTCTCCTCTGCACAGATCAGTCACAGCCTCTCCAGCCTGTTGCCGCCACATTGATCTGGACCAGCTACATCTTGCCAGTTGGTGTTTGCCTTCTTGGCATCGTGATTATCACACTGGTGCTGCATGTGTTGTTAACTGGTAGGTGTAAAACCCCGCCGTCATGCTCTGGGCAGCGTTTATCTCTGACAGCAAGCTAAAATTGACTTATGCCCCGTTCCAGTGCCCACCCATCAAATTCCTTAGAACTCTAGACTTCCTGAGCTTAGTCTGCGGTACTGCTGATATGTGCTTCATAGAGGTCGGGCGTCTGACTTTGTGAATGGTGTGGTTTATGGTGGCTGAACATGTCAAGTCCTGCAGATGAACTGGTTCGTTCTAAATGCACACTCGCATGAGCCCCGGTCACAAAACGCGTCATCGTAATGACTCAATTCCTGAAGGGTTCTCTTTAAATTCTGTTTCAGTTCACCAGAAGAAAAACAAACAAACACACAGGGGATACCGTGCAGAAGCAAAACAAACTGGTAAGATAAGGGTGAGATTCCTTTTTGTTCTTCATATGTGCACTTACAGCTGAAGCATTTACTTGATGTGTTTTGGCAGTTTCTGCTCCTGACTGCATGGTCTCGACTTTACAACCTGCTTTCCAGGGAGGGGTCTTCCTCCCCAGTTGCCCGCAGTGCACAAACACTGAGAAAGCCAACTTACTGTATGACTGACCAAAGAAGAAGAATGGGCCTCATTCACAAGCTGTTCTAAACCAAAAGGTTTCTTAAACGCTTAGCCCTTACTGACAGGAAGCTAACCCTAATGGCTACTTGACTACTTCTGACATCTATTGTGTGCCTCTTGTAGCCGCCAGTCACACCTGTAAAGACTTTAATGTTGCAAGAGGTTAAAAAAAAAAAAAAGAAAAGAAGAAGAAGAAGAAGAAGAAGAACGTAAAGATGTTACACAAAGCAAATAACTTCCCTGCTGAGTGCAGAGTCCCAAACGATGACGGATATTTCTAATACGTGCATTTTACTGTACTGTGTTCTGTGTATGTGCTTGTTCATGGAGTTGTTGTCGTCATTGGTTGTTTATGTGGTGTGGTGGTGTCTGATGTTGTCATTTTTCAAATGAAAAGATTCATTCAGCTTGCAGCTAAACAGTTACTCAACCACTTACTTTAAAAGACTATTTAATATCAATAAAAATGTGAAAAAGTAGACAAAATTGTACTTTTGATCAATGCACAACAGTATATTTTCATGAATATTATGTCTGATCCTATTATTGTTCTGGAGAGACAGTAAAATGATCCTGTGCCACTTTAGGGAGTTTTCACAATGAACTAAACTTTTAGTAACGCCCATTTCAGTTATGCATAAAACATTTTAAGAGCAAGGGGGGGGGGGCATTCTTGAGTCGTGTTGAATCATCACTGCCAAGAGTTTCACCAAATTCATGCAACATCTTATTTTTGTTCACACCCGTCAGGATGTGATTATAGGCAAATGACAGGAGCGGTGAACGCGTCCAATAGCTGTACGTGTCATTAATGTGTCGCTTTTGATTGACCTCACTTGACACATGCAAGCACTTAGAAACATAATACTGCTAATAACAGCACCAGCTTTGATCTCATCAGAGGATATGAAAACTCAATTTCATAGACCATTTAAGTGTTTTTTTTTTTTGTTGCCCTGCAACCGTGACGGGCTCATTAGCGTTCCCGCCCCACCATGCCAGCTGTGTCGCGCAGGCTAATCAGCAGCAGGTATAATATTGGGACGTTTGCAGCAAGAGATGCAACACTCCACAACACAACCAGAGCCAAAGAGCAGCACACGCCGACATAAAAGCGCCAGGAGGAATTAGCGCATTAGCAGAAAGATTTAGATTCTTCCTCCATGCAGATAATATGTAATACAAAGAGGCATGTTAAGTATTGTTGTCAGGTGGTCTGGATCAACCCACGACTCGTTCAGCCTAATAATTTGTCACCAAGTACCAAACAGAAGGTTTAGGGACAGACTATCAGCTGGAGCGTGCGGGGGCAACATGGCGGCAGCGCCAGGCAGTATAGCTGTATAGCTGCTGTTTCAAGCTTCAGCAGGCCAAAAAAAAAAATTGTCTTTATAGATCAGACAACCATGACAACACATTCACACCCATAAAACTCATACAATAACACAAACAGTAGCACAAATGAGTAAAATATGATTTAAAAGCAGTGTCTGTCCAGCCGGAGCATTGCAGTAATTCACACAAGTAATAAAGTTCATCTCCATCCTGAGCTTTGCTGTGAGGTCATCATGAGGATTTATACTAGACTAGGATATCTTATTATGATCATGTATGTGCTACATATCTAGTCACAGTATCTAGGATTACATGAGCTCCAGATTCTGGTAGTTTAAATTCCGATCCCGTACAGGAGCTGATGATCAGAGAGTGTCAGCGTGGAATGTTAGCGTGGGATGGACTGTTCATCTAACCCTCTCACAAACAGTCTCTCGGTGGTTGGCTTTAAAGGTGGTTGTGCGGCATCAAGTCACAATTTGTCGACAAACAGGACAAGGTGGCTTTGCATGTTTGGGATGGTTACATTACCAGAATGTTTGGATATCATCCCTATTCTAAGAAACAAGGAAATGCTGACTTTCTTAGCATTAGCCAAGTAGCTTTGTGGTAAATGAAACAATGACACAAGCTGCTGACACGAGTTGGCTCTGATGGATGGCCGCTGCTACGTCACGCTGCTGCAGTGTCTCACTATTGGCAGGTGAAGCAAACTGGAAAGAGATGGAACCAATAAGGGGACACACAGACGTTTTTACTGTCACATATATCGCTACGCTGATTGGCTGGAGGAGCTTGTCTGTCAAGGCAAGGACCACCAACCCTCTCATAGAGTGCGGGGGTTATAGGGGATGCAAATATAGCTCAAACTTTGAGCTATTGAGGGACGAAAGGCCTCGCCAGGCCTGCAGCTCCTTCGTGCTAGAATGACTCGGGTGTTACAACACAAGATGCAACATGTGCTGAAGAAAGGCTGCAGGCGCGACAACGTCCCTGGTCGGGTTCTGAGGAACTATGGAGAGCATTTGTTATGACAGACATGAACAACATTTGTCTGAGACAGGCAGTTGGACCTGAGTGTCACAGGAGTGCCACCATTATCCCTGTTCCAAAGAAGTCCAACCCAACCACTCTGAACTTCCCTGTGGCCCTTACACCTGTGCAGCACTTAAAGCACCGTCTCCCTGCTAACTTGGAGCCTCTCCAGCTCACCACTCGACCGATGACTCATCTCCACCACGCTTCACCCCTTCCTGTCTCACCCAGAAAAGAGGGACACCTTTTGTCCTGTCACAGCTGGTGAAGGAGCTAAGGTCGCTGGATGAAGACTCAGGGACCTGCAACCGGGTCCTCAGTTTCTTGACGCAGCGTCAAGCAGTCAAGAGTAGGAAACAAAACATCAAGATCAATCACGGTGAACGCAGGGCCCCCCCCAAGGCTGTGTGCTCAGTCCCCTGCTGTTCTGCCTGCTTACATCTGACAGCACTGCCTCTCACACATCATTAAATGTGCGGACAACACAACTGTGATTGGTCTCATTACGGCGCCGAGGAGTCTGCATACGGGATGGAGGTGGACCAGCTAACATCTTCTCCTGCTCAGTGGGAGAAAAACAAAGGAGATGGGGGTGGACTGTAGGTCTGGGGAGCGCACATGCAGACCTTTGAACATCAACCGTGCAGCTGTAGAGAGGGCGAGCAACGTTAAATTCATCTGGCAGACAACCTGCCCTCGCCCATCAACACCACACTCATCGTTCAAAAGGCCCAGCAGCGACTCCACCCTCTACGCAGACTCAGGAAGGCTGGTCTCCCTGCGCAACATCTGACCACCTTCTGTAAGGACACGAATGCAAGCACCCTCACCTACAGTCTCATCTCCTGTTTCGGAAACTGCAAAGGGCATTAGAAAGATCAGCTGCACAGAATTGTGAGGACGGCCTCTCCCCCTACGCTGCTGGACATCTGTGAGGACCGCCGTATCAGCAGGGCGACAACCGTCATGAAAGATCCCACACTCTGTTTTCCTTTATGCCATCAGGAAAACGGCTCAGGAGCATCAGCAGCGGGACCAGCAGGACGCTGGACAGTTTTTCCCTGAGCAGTGAGATTCGGCAACTCACCGTCGCCCCCCCCCCCCCCACCACCACCCTCACGTACTGAACAACTGCACCCTGGCACATCTGCACCTTGGGAGGGTGCACACATGGAACTGTCAGCATCCCTACTGAACTAGTTTCCCTTTTATGTTTGCTCGGCAGAGCAACACATTAGCAGCACTAGAAACACACACTAAACAGTGTCCCAACACCCACGAGGCAGCTCGTTTTTTATCATTATTTGATGTTTTTATTGTGTTCTGCATCTTTTAGCTACACTATTTTTTTTGTTTTTTTTACTATTTGCACTGCACCCTTTTTTGTTTCTGGGAAGGCAGTTTCCTTTCCACGCACAGGTGCTTGAGACGTGACAATAAAAGCTCTTCTGTTCTATCCTGACTTGTTCACCATTTGCTCCTGAGGCTCTCGATGGGAAAATCATCTCTCACATCCTGCCTGGAACAAAAAGGCCTCTCTGTGCTGACACGCACACAGTAAAAAGCCCCCATGTGACCAGGCACACAAGGAACTTGTCGTTGTGAAATTATAAATGGAACAGTGTCTGTATGTGCATGATAAAACGTATTTCCTTGTGCT
Organism: Aulostomus chinensis; assembly: GCF_037954235.1. Classification (NCBI taxonomy): domain Eukaryota; kingdom Metazoa; phylum Chordata; class Actinopteri; order Syngnathiformes; family Aulostomidae; genus Aulostomus; species Aulostomus chinensis. The sequence goes on along the minus strand of NC_141323.1, from coordinate 4,917,747 downwards.
TCTGAATGTAAGAAAGCATGAAAGAAATGCGGTGCAAAAACAAACCAAGAAAATATCAGCTTTGAAATGACGTGAGGTGAAAAGAGAGCATTAGAGAGCACACGAGTTGATGGAACATATTAGAGGACAAAGCCATGTTGTTCATCTGGCCTTTTCCCAAAACCTTTGTTCTGTGCATACACCCACACACACACACACACACACACACACACACACACACACCTTCTTCATAAATGGAATGAATAGAGTCTTCTTGCGCCAACACGTCATGTTTTTTGGGAAAATATCAGTGAACCCTGTCTAAATTCATATCTGCTTATCACAGTGAATCATAAATCGTTAACATGGAGGTCACATTCTGTGCGGGGTCAGCTGATTATGCCTAATCACCATGACGAAACAAACAAATCCAGAGGTACCGACTGTTCCTCAACCCTGGGCTGCTCCTGGATCTGACACAGGCATGAGTAACACCCTGAAACTCCGTTCAAGCTGCCTGTGTTTGTGATGCAGTATATGGTGTTCTTTATGGCGCCCTGACGCACTGACACAGATATTTCAGGAATAACTCACTGCATTTCCGAGACAAGGTTTTTCCAGATTCAGTTGGACCTGCAAGAACCTGCAACCAAAAGTAAATTTATTTCGAGTTATTTTACAATCAGCATTTGATTTTCAAGAGGATTTCAACAAAGTTGAAGAAGTACTGTTGGAAGACAGTTTAAAAAAAAAAAGAAAAAAAGTCCAGTGTACCGGAGTACAGCACAAGAGGCATTTCTGCAAATTTCAGCTCTGCTCCCTCACTTACGTTGGAAGTGGTTCTCAGTTCCTTTACTTAGATATCATGACATGGCACTCCGGTGACATTAAAAGTCTCAATATGAGTGAACTCACTGTCAAATACTTATCGACAACAGTAAAAGCAGGTATTTGATATTGAATTTACTTAAGTATCAAGAGTAAAAGTACATATTTCAAATGATTTTGTGTGTTTCAGTTCTTGGGGGCATTCCATCCTCTCACCTTTGACCTCAAAAGGTCATTTTTAAGGTCATACATTAGCGGTTCTAGTACCTTCTGTCCTCTTGGTGGTGGTCTTCAAATCTGAAGTACACAGTCTTCATCTGGTTTTACCATATTTTCCACACAAAATCTATTTCTTCAAAGTAACTGAGGGCGTCGGATGAATGTAGAGGAGTTAAAAGTACACGTTTTGTTTGAAATGGAGTGAAATAAAAATATTAAGCTGAGTGAAAAGAAAGTACCGGCACACTGACATTTGTTTCTGTACCTGCCACCTTTTGTCCCTCGTTCAACTTGTCGTTCAAGCAGCGTAACTCTTATTCTTTAAAAAGGACCGTTGAGTAAAATTTTGTGCCATCTAGTGGTGAGGTTGCAGATTGCAAACATGACATCCATAACAGGATAAATGAAAGAGGAAAAACACATTCCAACTGTTGCAGGAAAATACATTAAAGGCCATAATTGCTCATTGTCAGCTACCACGAACTGGTCTGCTCTGTTGGTGCGGAACCTGACAGACTCCAGATAAATGCTCTGCAAAGAAGGTTCTAGATTTACAGGAAAGATGTGGAGTTTCCCACCGTTCTTCAAATGTCACTGAAGGTGGAGGTTTTTTTCCCCTGTTTGTATCATAAAGAGAACATCAGCTGGATGTCCTCCAACCCCAGCAGCACATGAGCTCACGGCTTCTTCAGTTTCTTCCTTTCTGAAAGACTCACACCGCAAAGCTTTAAAGCTTTTATTGCTCCATCTTTCCTCTCTTTATGTGACGGTTTAAAATCTGCGTTCCTCCGTCAGGACTGTTTTATTATGTTTTATGTCAAGTCTTCAGTGCTCTCATAGTCACATTAATTTTTTTTCTCTCCAATTATCCTGCTACTTGTTTTAAAAATGAAAAAAAATTTGGAGGAGCCAAACTTTCTACAAGTCACGATATATCAGAGTGCAGGAGCTACAGCTGTTAATAAACCAACTCAGAGACCAAACCCCTCGACCAGGTTTCCAGGATAATGCAGTTATTCTCATTTCAGTCTGCTGGGTTTCATCGGCGCTGACCACATCAGCGCCTCTTGGAGCGGACGAAGCGCTGTGGCGCAACAGAAATGCCCCCCAGTGTCGTGGTCCGGTCTGGACTGTGCGACTTCTTAGTTATCAACCTTCAATTTCTGTCTCCTTGAAATTTGAGAATTCCTTGTTGTCCTTACGGCCGTGACGTCAAACTTCCTGTTTTGTTTCGTGTGCGCTCTCTTGACTTCCTTGTCTGTGTCTCACAACTGACAACTGAGCATCTTATCCGACAGGTTATTCCGTTTCATTCTTGATTCTTCCCATCTGTGAGCTAACAGAACTCAGCAAGTTGGTGTTCACGTGCTCTTCCAGGAGGGGAAGCCCAATAAAGCCGGCGCCACCTGGAGACGTGGTGGCTCACCTGTGTCCTGTTAGTCAATCCGTCGTCCACGCTTGTTCATTGAGTTCCTCCAGCTGTGTCTTGTTGTGTCACCAGTTGAGTTTTTCCAGCCTTTTTTTTTTTTTGCCTCACTTTGTGTCTTTCGAGTATCCAATTTGCCGGTTTAACTTTTTTTTCTTTCTTGCATTCAGTAATTGAGCCCCTTCCTTCGCCCCAATGACCTCTAACCCCTAAACCCAGAAAACAGCAGATAATGCAGCAGGAGGAATGATCGTGAGATGAACACACACAGGGCAGCCTTGATGCAGCCGCATCTGCTGGATACAAAGATATTAAATGCTGTCGTTATTTTTTTCCTTGTCATGTGCTGCCTCTGAGTTGTGTGTTGTGCATTCGTCAGTCAGTGGCTGCACGTTGTTCCTCATTACGGCCGCTAGATGGAGGTGTTCACCAAGACCTGACGCCACTGGTACTGGTCATGGGGCCAAAACGGTGGAAAATACACCGATTTCAGCAGTGATTTTCCACTCTTCAAAACATATACTTCCAGAAAACTGTTTCTTTAATAACAAGGTCAAAATGTTTATGTGAATTAGGCCTCTCAACTCATTAATGAGGAGGGTCCTGGATCTGAGAGAGGTGCCAGTCAATGAGATGCCCCTTAAAAGAAGACAAGAACAAGCACACCTGCAGCAGTGTTCACATGGGGCTACCAGGGGGACCCCCAGTGCCACCAATGACGCTCCTCTGTCTCCGCCCCTGGTGGTGAAGGTTCTGGTGTAAGAGAACCTACACACTCAAACTCCACTACCTGCTGTTTTACAATGAATTAAAAAAAAAAAAAGTCATAAGTGTGTTCAGGCGAGTTCTAGTGTGATTAAGAAACAGGCAAAATCACACCACCCTCTTCCAATCTATTCATGTCTATTTTTAAATTTGTACTTTTAGAGTTCAACAAAGATACTCTCACATTTTTGGTTTTTTTCATTGTTGAAACAATCCCTAAAAAAAAAATCCCTTCTCTGTTGTAGTGGCGCCGGAAATATCTGAAGATGATGTCATGCTGTCCAAGCTGGGCCGGTTATCCACCGGGATAAAAATGCCAGGTACAGTGCCAGCGACTGTTTGTGCTGGATTTTTCTTTCAAAACAATAAGAAAGGTGGTAAGAATAAAACAAAGGGGTATTTTTCAGACTGGTATGAGCGCGCGGGACGATGACCTCGGGCCTTCAGGTACGACTACCATTCCTTTGTGTGGTTGTCTCAGTCTCTGTGTGTGTGTCTATCAGCCGGTCCATCGCTAAGCCCATGCAGCGAAAGAATGACAAACACAGAGTCCAGAGACAACAGACAGGGATGAGCTAATCCTTGTTGTGTAGAATTCCAGACATTCCTATGGGGTGTTGTACCCGGGCGGGTTAATCGGTGAGCCCCGACACACAGCTCGCGCCTCGGCTTTGCACTAAACAAACAAACACAGCCTTTTAAAACCACAGAGAGTGGAAATTTGATGTCAAACACACATCCACACGCACGCACGCACGCACACACACACACACACACACACACACACACACACACACACACACACACACACACACACACCCTCAGGTATGCATGGAAAAACGCATGTCTGAAAACACATATGAGAGTTGGATAAGTGGGACAAAGGTGAAAGGTTCATGGGTGAAAGAGGGAAAAATAATGAATCAGGGGGGTGGAGGGGGTGAGGGGGGTGGGAGGGATTTCAATCCGCTTTATGGAAGAAACAGACTGTATTTATGCGGGAAACTGCTGTTATCTTCAAAAGTGGACGGATGTGAGGCTTCAAAACACAAGATGTTTGGAAAATGACACTACTTTGAGAGTTGGCAGTTAATTCTAGATCACTGAGAGAGACTCCAACAAAGACGGGAGAATGAGGTGAAGAGGAGGAGGAGGAGGAGGAGGAGGAGGAAGAGGTCAAGGTGGTGACAGATGAAAAGGTAAAGAACCTCCTGTAGATGAAAGCATGAAAGACAAGGATTGTCAAGTTGAAAAGACAAACCCAAAGAAAAGATGACAAGATAATCAAGGGCGGAGGGACGGGAGGGCTTTCGAGGAAAAGTACAGTGCGCCTCGGTAGGTCCTGTTGACGAGAATAGGAAAAGCTCTCTCACACTCACAGAGGCCTCTTTGTTCCTTTGTGAGTCATTCTAGAAAGGGCACAGCTGTAAACAGTCGAAATCAGTCCATTAGGCCCCGAGGTGCCGGAGCTCTAGTGTTGACTGTGTATCCGGAAAAGAAACGGCAAACTTGAGTCATCAATAAACAGAACAGCCCGACGAGTGTGTGTGTGTGTGTGTATGTGTGGAAGGGATAATAGGAGGCAGAGACAGGAGGAGTGCAGGGTTTAGGGGGATAATGGCGCAGAGTAGCACGGGGCAATGATCTCATGCCTCTCCCAGCTGGCAAACAAGGCCTTTTCCATGGCCTCCTATCTCCGTCTCTCTGTCACCCCGCCGCCGTCGCTCCAAATCCCTCCCTTCACTCTCCCTCTCTTTCTCACACACTGCTTTCTCGTCCTCACTCGCACACACTCTTCCCTGCGTTTATACTGGAGAGAAATGTATATATGATTAGAGAAATGCTTTGTGGCTGTGGGTTCTCTAAATGCTGCCCCTCATTTCCAACACATAATCAACACTGACCTTTGAATTTACTTCCTGCCTTTTAATTAGCAGCCGCCGCTCGCCTTTTTTCGACAGGACTCGGATCAAATCTTCAGGGATCGCACCATAAATGCCAGGTCACTGGTTGCTCACCAATAAAAGGCTGCGAATGGCAAAAAGGAGCCCTGAGCTAGAGACCTCAGCCGAGTCACTGGCCTTTGTCAGCTTTGTTGACCTTTGACCTGTGGTGACCCCGGCACACGCCAGGCTTGCTCCCAACTCCCACCCTTCCCTCTGCGATGTGTTTGTTGTCACGTTAAAGCCACGGCAACAATCAGCTCAACCCTTACAAACACCTCCCTCCTCTAGCGCACGTTTGCGCGCGCGCACACACACACACACACACACACACACACACACACACACACTCACACAGAAAGTCATCTGTTGGAAGGCAACCTGTGACCCTTGACATTTCAATAGCTGAGGTCAGGGCACGTGCCGATTGGCCAGCTGCGGCAGTCCCACACTCCAGCGTATGTGTGTGTGTGTGTGTGTGTGTGTGTGTGTGTGTGTGTGTGTGTGTGTGTGTGTGTGTGTGTGAGACATCGGCAGGTGGGCAAGAGTGCCAGTATGTTATAAAGACAACAACACAATGGCAAAGGCAGCAGCAGGACACAATGAGTCCACTCAGCACAAGCATTGTTGCAGACGGAGGGCAAAGTGCAGCGCCACAACGAACCTGATGTAAAAATCCAAGAGGTCGTTCCTCCTCTGTCCCGTTCAGCTTTTATGTTGAGAACATCGATGCTGGCGGAGAGCGGCCATTTATTCGAATGGTTCCATCCTCTTCTGCAGAAATGACAAAGTAAATGCTTCATGGATTAAGGTTACTGTTACGTTCAAAGGTTACATAAACCTTTTACATCAAGATCACATCAGTAAATATCAACTATCAGCCGGATCAGAGGTAAATATCGCCACATTGGATATCTGCCCCCCCCCCCATCAAATATCGCTCCTAATACATAACAAAAAATAACAATTATATGAGTGGGAATCTGTAGGTTTAGCTTATAGCTTAGCACAAAGATTGGAAACGTGGAAACAGATCAGCTGATCAAAGGTCAAAAAGACCTCATGACATCACCCAGGAAGTAGTTCATCCCTGTAATGTCGCTAGTCTTTTTTTTCTGGGTGTGTTTACTGTTGCGGATGTTACACCTTTGTGAAGCTTTTTTTTCGGTCGGGCAGTATTACACCCGCCGTTCGTTACGCCTCTGCTGTTGAACGCCAGCTTGTAAAATCCCAGGCTGAAGGTTTTATGTTGGATTGATGGACGGGTGAACGATCGGCTGTCAAGAGTTTTTCATCCATTTGATGAAATAGAGTGGAATTTTATTGACATGCTATGTTTTTTATTGGTATCATGAGTAATGGGGACAGTTTTAGGGAAAACAGGTCAGGTCGGCATCGGTTGACTTAGTTAGCCTGATCCATTTATGGTCGCAAAAGAAACACATTTTTATTAGCAGTGGCCTCAGTGGAGGAATGTACGCTTGCAGAGCCGATCCTCCACTGCTTTAAACACAAGAAACTGAATCCTTTGCACTGTCCCAGAGATAGAAACCTCACACACACACACACACACACACACACACACACACACACACACACACACACACACACCCACAAATTATCCCATCAGCTTTTGATTATGAAATCAAAAAAAGGGATTCAACACGAATGAAGCATGTTGCACATTCTGTGTGTGTGTGTGTGTGTGTGTGTGTGTGTGTGTGTGTGTGTGTGTGTGTGTGTGTGTGTGTGTGTGTGTGTGTGTGTGAGCCCACAGCCCAAAAGGCTGATCCTCTGGAGATGTCTTTGTTAGAGGGAAACCTCCTGTCTTCACTGTGATTGGCTGAACTAAGGACAGTAACAAAAACAATACAGAAGCTGTTTTTTTTATGTGTGTGTGTGTGTGTGTGTGTGTGTGTGTGTGTGTGTGTGTGTGCGTGTGTGCGCGCGCGCGTGCGACTGGACCGACCCCCCACTGTGTGATAAGCAGAGAGAGGGGGTGGGGGTAAGAGGCCCATGGGTGGATCAGTGCCAGGCCCTTCCTGCAGTTCCATAAGCTCCCCACTTGTCGGGCCTTGCTTGATAATCACTGTGTATGAGTGAGTGTGTGTGTGTGTGTGTGTGTCTGGCACAGGAACTGGCATGGCTTCAGACGAATTTGCCCCCCCCCCATTCCCCTCCACCTTCCATCCCTATGCACAATGGCATTTGTTGGTACAGGCCCAGCGCACCAGAACTCAGTCATATTCTATACAAGATAACAGGATCCCATCAAAGGAGGATGAAAGAGAAGTTTTGTGTGCACGTGCGTGTGTGTGTGTGTGTGTGTGTGTGTGTGTGTGTGCACGTGTGTGTGTGTGTGTGTGGATTGAAAACACAGTGTGACTAAGACAGAAAAACTGATTAAAGAGTAAATCACAGTGGTGGAAGAAGTATTCAAACCATTTCGTAAAAGTTCTAAACTTGCACCTCAAGTAAAAAAAACGTAGTTACAGTATGAAAGTGGTCCTTCAGGCTGATTTATTATCATATATGACATCATTAGGTGACTAACACCGCAGCATGACTGTTTAAGCTAAGTTTTATATCAATCTGAGGGGGTTTTCAGATGATTAATGGGTGAAGAAAGAAGAAAAAAGAAGAGACACATCTGGTTCTAGTTGACTTTTTCCTCTCACTTTTGTCTGAAGAATGAAACCAGAACTTGGAGGGGGAAAAAATTCACAATGTGGTGGAGGTGTTAACAGCCTATAGACAGCTGAAATGTGACCCCGAGTACTTTTAGTAAGATGTTAGTAAGATGCCTGAGAGGTTGCAAACCGCTGTCCCCATCCACGTGTGATAGTTAGAGTAGCTTGTTATATTACCCAGTGAGTAAGATCTTCATTTTGAACGACCTGAAGTTGTCAAATAAATGCGGCCGAGAAGAAAGAGAGCAGGAATCATCAGGGAGGCAACTCTCCATTTAAGTAAAAGTACAGGACAAATACACTTAAATACAGTAAATGCACTCCAAACTGCTAATAACAGGAGAGCATTTTTTAAAAATACGTATTTATGTTTCTATGTATGAATGCTACGATTTTAGGAGCACAGTTTACCATAAATATGTCACTCGTTTTATACACCACAGTCCATAAATATATGTATAGGACTTGTGTGGAGAGGATATCAGCTGTATAGAAGAAATAAGAAATTTTGTGGACGTGGTCTCAGTTTCTACTTTGAAGAACACAAATGTTATTATTTTAATGTTAAACGTGCTGCTTAGCACGTATCTTGATTTATGCTGAATCCCCCATAAATAAAAGTCAGGCTAAGTCTCAAAAGATATTCATTCATTTTTTTAAGCATTTTTTTTTAAAGCTGTTTCATTATTTTCTCAAAATTTCAAATGTTTGAATCAATTTTGGAGACCAAACTGCTAAAGCTGTGCAGAGGCTGTCCTGGTTGGAGGTTTAGATCACCTTCAACGGGAAGGACGAGCAAAACTCCTCCTGAGCGTCTCCATTCAAAGGAGGTGAACCTGAAGGTTGAGGGAACATTTGTTTTCCTGCTCACTATCTCTTGTGGGAGCTTGCAACTCAGCTTGAGCTGCATCCAACATTCCAGGCCTTCCAATATAGGGGGATATACAATACTGCGCTGGCAGCGAGCCTGGACCGCCGCCACACATGCTGCAGCTGTGCTGCTGGAACGGCCGTGAACCCGTTGGCCTTCATGCAGTAAATGACTAAAGAAGAAGGAGAGAAGTATTATGTAGCTGGAGGGGTGCATGTAGTTCTTGTGCCTCCACAGAGACGTCTTCTATCATCACGCCACGTCCGTAAGCTTGGCCTATATTCCAGCCTCTCGCTGATAGGGTGCCTGTGGGAATTCAATTCCACTATAATCATGCCGGTTGGACCCTCCCAGCCCCCCCACGACCACCACCATTGTCACACTCCCCCCTCCAAGCCTTGATTATTGTTGTCACCTTTGGGGCCACGTTTGCCCCCGCTGGCCCTTTCCGAGGCGACCTTCCCCAGGGAGTACACAGCTACGCCTCGCGTTCTTCGTTGTGATGCGTACATCCGTGACTCCTGAGATGTCTCCGCGTGCCTTCGAAGCTCTTGCTCGCACTGGCCTGCATGCCAGAGCAAGGCTGGAGGCTCGAGCTACCATCATTGATGGTGATGTGCTGGTTCTCTACATGCATTTGTGATGCCCCTTCTGGGAGAAGCTCTTGGACATCTGAGGGAGAATATCCTGTAATTATACTACAATACCCAGGAGGGCATGGGGCAAGCCCATTAATGCCAGAGCACTGATGGACTGCTGGTAATTGCCATTTTGAAGAGGTTTGGGAGGAAGGGTGACTGAGGTCACGGTCCTGGGATGCTGAGCTTGCATGTTTATGTTAGACATGAATCATGCGCCTTGGATTATTCTTTTCTCTCTTGTTTTTCATTTTCCAATAATCCCACCTCCTCAGTTTTTGCCTTTATTCTGAAAATTACAATGAACCCATGAGTAAATTCCACGAATATTCCAATATTGGCGCATAACCGCACAAAATCCCGTTTGTGGGAAAGAAAACAGGCGAAACTGCAGTTGGTGAAAAAAATCATGTAAAAACTCAGACGCGTAGTCTGAATGCACTTGTAGGAGCCGCATCTCACCTTTGATATTTTCATCATTTCACTCATACTGTTGTTTTCACCCGATTTTTTGAGTGTGTGCGCCCTCCACAGGTGGTGATGGCGCCTTTGGCACCTGACGAGGGGAGAAGGCAGACGAGCGATACTGTGGTTGACCTCAGTCGGACTCAGTCAACTGTCCGCCTGCCGCTGCTGAGAGACGCCTGCTGCTACTGGGGCTGCGGCCGATCCTGCACGGCAAACTGGTCTTGCCTTTTGTTGACGCTATTTTAAGGCGTTGCGAACAACTTCATTTTTATTTTTGTGTTTCTTCTGCGTGGATATCTTTTGCACTCAACTGTGGTTTCTCCACCTGTGGTAAAAGTACTAGGAGACTGGGAATGAGGAGTTAAAGGAGCAACTACAGTTCTGTATACGTCAAAACTACGCTCTCTTAATAACAGACACATCCCTCGTGTGATTGCTGCCCAAAGTGATGAAGCAAAGTTCCTTGGTGCTCATTCAAAGATGGCGTTATAAAAAAAAGTATTTGTGTTCACAATCGGTAAAGGGAGAATAAACGACAAGAAAAACAAAATGAACTGTGTTTCCATGTTATTTATTCATCCTCGAACGAGCCCGCGATTCCTGCCCGATTCCTGAACAGCAGGAACATCCACTTACAGCTAATAAAGGGGAAAATGAGCTGAATTCATCTTTGGAAAATTTAGATTAGTAGTATAACGTCTTCTCCTTTTTGGCTGAAAATTAAATTTTTTGTGATCAAAATAAATCAATACTTATCCTCAGCAGAGAGGTGCAACCAAACCAACTGTTCTCTTCTCTTCTCTTCTGTTCCACGGTCAGAATGCAGTATTTTCCAACAGGCCACAGTGACAACTAGATGTCAATAATAGATGAATAGCTGCTCTCTAAAGGAACATACATGTGCATAGACACACACACACACACACACACACACACACACACACACGCACACGCACACAGCCGGGGCAACCTATTTTAAAGCTGATCCACAATTCATAGAGGTGTCAATCACAGGCCAAGACAGGCTGCTGTCAGAAGAATACATCAAGACACAAAGAACCAGAGAACCAGACACTTGTTACCCCTCTCTCTCCCTCTCTCCCTCTCGCTCTCCCCTTGGGAGAATCTTCGTCTTATTTCCTTGTGTCCTCCTCATCCTCACCCTTTTTTCTCTGTCTTTCTTTGTTTTCTTTCATTTCTCCACCTTTCCTTCCGGTTCTGTGTGTATTGTGTTGGGAGTGATTTTTCAATCCTTCTATTCCCTGTCTCAAATCTGCAAGTGTGCTCACATGACACACACACACACACACACACACACACACACACACACACACACACACACTTACACACACGTGCAGGGCTTAAATGTGACTTTTATGGTTTTTTTTTAATACTTTGTGCAGTTTTCTAATTATACAGAAGCATCAAAGCATGGTGTGAGAATGTAAGTTGGGGGTGTGAGAATGTACGAATAGAAGGATTTTTTTCCTCTGTGGATGGCGGGAGAGGTAGAGAAGCATGGTGGGTGGAGTTCATGTGGTTGGGAGGGGTTGAGGGGGTCAGGAGTCAGAGCAGATGGCAGACAGCATCGCCCCCCCCCCTTCACCCCCTCCCCCCCATGGCGGCTCAGCGGGTTATGGAGTAGGGGCAATTAACGGCAGAGCAGGGAGGACGTCCCCCCACCACCCCCCACCCCTGCCAAGCCACTCACCTCCATCGTGAGTGTGCCTGTCACAGGACCACTCCATCCAGCTGCAGCTAACACACAGTCACGCATGTGCGCGCACGCACACACACACACACACAGACACACACTCTACCTCCTGTGCTCAAAGCTCCATCAGAAATGCCAGGCAGGTGAGAAGTGTCTCGACACCTTTCAATCAAAAAAAATCCCTCTAAATTCGAGCGAACATATCGCAAATTTGCACCCATGCACATGCCAGCAGAACATCAGTTGTGTTCATGCATATAGACACACACACACACACACACACACACACACACACACACACACAGTAGGCCTATATTCCAACCAGTGACTTTAACAGCAATTCAACATGCTATCAACCTATTCAGTGCTTTCCTGGAACGAGTGCATATTTCCAAGCTTCAGAACCACCAATAATAACCCTTTGCAATCAATCTGAAAAGCAGTCTTTTCCACCTTGCTGTCTGTCCCTCCCACTCGTTTTTCCTTTTCATCTCTTCCCTGCTTTGCTTTCCCCTCCTCCTCCTCCTCCACCCCCTCCTCCACTCCAGTCCTGCCTCCTCCCATCCCAGTGGCATGGCCTGTCATGTACAGCCTATGATTATAATAATAAGACTAATTAAATCCATATCGGAGAGGCTCTCAAGCACAGCATGTGTCTGTGTGTGTGTGTGTGTGTGTGTGTGTGTGTGTGTGTGTGTGTGTGTGTGTGTGCACCGCCTGCTGCTGTTACCCACCATTCGAACCAGGCTCCGCACATGACAGTAGGTTACTGTGGAAAGCCCTTTCAGACATAAACAAACCATTATAAATGCTCAGCTGTTGAACAGTGTTCTTTGGGCCTCACAAACAGGCAGCATGTATAGACTTTCCATTTAAGGCTGTGTCCGAGAGCAAGAGGCTCTTAAAAGAGCCAAGAGAGGGAACAGTAACACTGTGTATAAATAGAGAGAAGGGGGGCGGGGGATGGGGGGGGTGCTGTAAAACTTGTGAGAAAGAATTGTAATATTGTGTCTCAAAAGAAATGGAGAGGGAACAAAAGCACTGTGTATAAATAGACACAGGGAAGAGGCGTATTTGGTGTGAGGGCGTGTGTTACTACCATAACTACCTATAGGAAATAAGAAATTTGACAATGGAATATATGTGTGTGTGTGTGTGTGTGTGTGTGTGTGGGGGGGGGGGGTTCTCACATGAGCAGTACACCTGGATTCACCCCACAACAGTAAAAACGCAGATTCTCTCACTCTTTTGTTTTATCTTTTGCGTTTGGGGCTGCAACACCACAACTTTCAGAGAAACGCAACCTGACCTCATGATGCAGCAGCCAATCGAGTACGCTGGTGATCGCGCTGGGAAAAAAAACCTCTTTATTCCGGTCTAACGCGTAGTGTTGTTCTGCTCCTCAAGAGGAGAACATAGAAGCGAGACTGACGGTACATGCTGCAAAACAGCAACGTTTTGAGGAGAAGTCATGGCGGTACGGGTCCATGAGGTCCATAGAGACACTCCCCCCTCATTTGTTGTTTAATGGCGGTTGGCTGAACGCTTTTAGGTCTGTATTTCTGACGCCTTCTGGGGTTTAAACAGGGTCCCGTAGTAACACACCCACATTAGCGCACAACTGCTGCCTTATTTGGTCTGAATCCAGCCTCAAGCTTGACTTTTACTTGATGCCAGGCATTACCTGGACTTCTAGAACACACTTGGGTTTAATGTTTGATGTGGAATTTCATATCACCATGAAGATAAATTCAGTTTCTCAAAAACCGGACCCTGTTTCCCCACCTAGTCTAAATGCTCTGTTGTTACCGGAAGACAACCAGGCGCCAAGCTCACATTGTAGGGGATTTGCACTGCCAGACTTTGGCATAAAATAGTGCAGATATGTCAGCAAATGCAGGGAAAGGTCTTTAGGCAAAGGGGCCAGCATGGCTCAGAGGTGGAGTGGACATCGACTGTAGCAACCGAAGGGTCGCTGGTGACCATGTCCAAGTGTCCTTGAGCAAGATACTGAACCCCTAATTGCTCCTGATGGCCCTGCGATGGACCTGACCTGTCCAGGGTGAACCCCGCCTCTCACCCAATGTCAGCTGGGATAGGCTCCAGAGCCCCCCCCCCCCCCGACCCTTAGTGGATAAGCAGTATAGAAAATGGATGGATGGATGGATGGTCTCTAGGCAACAGAAATGGCTACATAAAAGGCTAACTTTAGCATGACAGTTATTCTTAAACTCCATCTCATTGCTAACATTTAACCACAGATTGCTTTTCTCGTGGAGATCAAGCTCAGTTTTCCAGGTGATGTTCAGGAGAAGAGGGAGGAGTTCGTCCTTGTTTCTGCTCTCTGACAGACCCTCCACATCCTGCATGTGACACATCTGAGTGCGTAAGAGTTTTAGAATGCACTTTTAAAGGTTGACAGCAACTGAGGTTGTTGAAGTTAAATGAATTTTGAGAGCAGCAACTGGTAGAAAACCCCAGCAATGCCGAGGGTGGTGCTTCCACCCAGTTGGACCCCTTTCCCCATGAGAGATAAATGGCACAGCCGCTGTTGAGCGTAGTCACTGCTGATCATGTTTGGGCTCTTTCAGCAAGCATGCAATGGAGGAAAAGCATTGCTGAGAACTATCTAACAGACTTGAAACATAGTTTATGTTTCTCTATTCTGGCTGCAAGGAGACACCAGACAAGACGAGGATCCCCTTCCCTTCTCTGTGGGTGAGTTTGGGAGCTGAGACCCACAGAGACCAGCTGGCTGCTACTTAGCTTAGCACACTGAACAGTAGAGGATGGGAATTGATGCTTGCATCTGTCAAAAGTGATCAAATACACGTTTCTCCAAATTGGTCTTTGCCTACTTGCCGGCTTGTGCATATCATTTGCTATGAAGTAGCAATTTAAAATTCTGAGACACTGTAACTGGCCCAGTCATTACGCTAGCCAGCAGTCATGGGAGAAGGGCATCCATCGTCTAGTCCGACTGAGGAGGAAGGACAATAGGCAGTCTTCACAAAAAAGATTTTCTGAAGGACATCAATGACGTCTGAGGTACTTTTTCCTCTGAAAGAGCTAAACGTGTCCAGCCTACCCTCATTATCTCCACTGATCCTACATAGTGATGTGACTCATGATGTGTTTTCATACAAGTCAGGCAGCCAGTTGACATAAGATTGTGGTGCATTCGGCTTGAAATGAGTCAAGCTACAAATTAAAAGTGCTGCTTACAAACCTGGTGATACCCCACCTTTCGTATAACGGGTAAGGAGACGTTCTGCCTGCATCAGTAGCGCTTTCATTGCTTTATATTAGATTAATAATGGCTCTGTTCTTGTGAATACATCTTTCAGCTCCAACTTGAAGGCAGACAGACAGACAGACAGGCAGACGGACCAGAACTCTGAGCTCCAGGTTACAGAGGACTCTTTCTGCTCCAAGAGAAAAGCTCGCCTTTCCCTCTTTCTGTCCCTTGTTCCCTGTTCAGGAGCGTTTACATTTTCTATTAAACATGTGGTAGTGACGGGGGCAACTCAAGGGATCCCCTACCTGATATAAGACACGTGCACATGCTCATACACACTCACACACACACACACACACACACACACACACACACACACACACACAGTGGTGTTCTGTCAGTGTTGCAGACTGTCTGTCTCCTTGTCGATCCAGTGGTGACTGTAACTAGGTGTAATGGCCAGCCTGTGGTTAGTGACTCTATGGGCCTATTCACAAGCCCCCCCACCCCCTGCTACACACACACAGACACCACAGGCACTCACTTGCACACACACTGTGTTTACAGTGGTGTATTTGGACTGAGCTGCTAATTGAAACATATTTCTTTTTCCATCCAAAAGAGTAAAGGGCATCCCTATTTTCCCAGTTTGAATCGAGTGTGTGTGCCTGTGTGTGTATGTGTGAGCGTGTGTGTGTGTATGTGTGAGTGTGTGTGCAATAACTCAACTGCAGGGTCTAACTTGGCTAGAGGCCAAAAGCATTACCATACAAATCCAAGTGGCGCTGCCCCTGCATTCTCAGCCATGTTATTCAGGGTATATGGCACCCCGACACACACACACACACACACACACACACACACACACACACACACACACACACAGAGTCCAGCGAATACAAATACAAGACGCTATTCTATAAATGGTAAGAAACTTTAAAAGTATCAAGGATTTTTTTCCTCAGAAAATAAACATGTATGTGCTGGAGCACAGTTATTCCCAGAGCTGCATATGTAACAAGCTCCGAGCTGTTAAGCTCACTGTATACACAGTATTTGATGCAGGCTTAAGAGACATGACACGACTTACATGAGAAAATATAGCATATATTCATGGTCCTTTTCTTTACAAACGTCTGAGTCTTCCTCAGGGTGTGTATGTATTTGAAGATTTTCCCTCGGACAAAGCTAGATTTAGAACCTGCGTTTAAACTGGAATAGCAAACAAAGAAAAAATGTTTATGCTTTCTGTTCAGCAAACTGTCTCTGCTCTATATGTTGCACCAACATGAGTAAAAACGCACATAAAAAAATCTCTATCTCAAATGTCAGCAAAGCTTTTTCTACGGTCCATCCAGGGCCGATCATTTTGGAAAAGCATTTCCATCAAGTAATTTGGATCTAATCTGTAATCTGCACAAGGCTTGGTTTCATCAGAGGATGGCAGTACAGGCAACGTTCAGCATGGCTCCAGCTAACAGTTTAGAGGAAGAAAAGTAGTCCCGGCTGTTTACAAGCGACGAATGCAAAGAGGTCGCGATGGCTTGATGCTTGTCCGTTGGTGCCAGCAAGTATCCAGCGGGAAAATTTGGGAATATCAACGAAGACACTGGAAACAGCAGGTCAGTCACATGAATTCCAGATTCACTACGTTCTAAAAAGGTCTTTCTGTCTCCCACTTGTGTCAAATTGAGTAAAGTTTTTTTTTTCCTCCTCCCTTGTTTCCATTAACCTTTTCGAATGTGATACATCAAATGTGGATCAAAATGTCTCGATGGAAACACGAATGCTTTGACTGTTCGGGGTTTCCTTCGGGGTTGGGGGGGGGGGTTGTTTACTAGAGAAGTCAAAACTTCGCAGAGCTGAGCATTTAGACCCCTGTGACATGGAGGACCTGCTACAAACAATTTAGAATTGAAGTCGTGGATGAACATTTAGCTGAAAGCGATGGGTGACGCATCGGAATGGGATGACCATCCATGTTTATTTGAGCCAAAACACAAAGACAGAAGAAACTAAGGCCAAAGTTGATTATCCTTTAATACAGGAGGGGCAGTAATCCAGCACAGAAGCAACATGTTCAGCTGAATTAATGCTGATTGCTTGGAAAATACTGCACATACCTACAGACAAAAAACAAAACACGGGATGTTGTAGCAGAAGAAGTACGAGAAAATAAAGTAAGACATATTTTCCACCATAACAACCTGTCAGCATCGGTAACCAAAATGAATTGAAGCTGCTCACATTGCTCGTGCTAAAATGTACTCATAACAACCCCCATTTGTGCCTTCAAGGCCCTCGATTCCACAAAATGGTTTGTTTTAACACCTCTTGGTTGCGTTGATACAATATATCATGGCAGTTTTCTACTTTTCATTGGTGGCAATGAACTGAATGTGGCAGCGTTAACCATAGCTGAATACTGGTTATATCACAGCAACAGCAATACACTCACCCAGGCACACCCAGGTAAACCTGTTTGTATACACTCTTTAGTAGCTGTGTGCTACATGGAGGACGGTGACAGTGTTTCTGCTGCATATCCACCAACTGCAGCTAGCTTTAGTTGACCCAAGTCATCCTCGTGCATGTTAGCGGCAAACTAAATGTTCCCGGACAGCTATGCGCTTGTTTGTAGGTGGTGCCTTGAAGGTGCATTTAGCTTCGTGCTACATATACATGGCTGGCTATTTCTGCATTCTGGAATCATAGAGTGAGGCAGCAGTGGAAATAAAAAAAACTGATTTTGAGCCGTTTATGTGTTCTTGAAAGGCTACAAAGGCACTGTTTGATCAAAGTATTAACTAATCTGTTCCCACTGCGGACAAATGCCAGATGTTAGCGGCTGTTAGCAGATGTTCGCGTGTGTTAGCGCGTGTTAGCGGGTGGTAGCTGTTTTTTTTTTTTTTGACCTGCTGAAAAAGGGGCTTAAGTAAAAGTATTAAGGTAAGTAGGCATCAAAACATGTTAAACGTTTTTATAAGTAATAAAAAAGGATTCAATTTGATACCAAGCAAAAGCCTGTAGTTGAAGAGGTTTGCCGTGATGCTGCGGCAGCAGCGTGAGTCCGGGCTCACACTCGACAAGATAAATAGAGCGACTATAATTACAGCAGATTAGCAGTGGAATCTCATGGAGAAAAAAAAAATTGAATTAGCAAAAAAAAACAAAAAAATTCAATTAAGAGAAGAAAACCCTCTATTCTGTGTTTTTGTGGGAAATGAAAGGCACATTTAATGTAATCAGAATATAATGAGAGCTTGATCTGGCTGTGATCAATACAACCTTTTTAGGAGCACTACTCACTTTTATAAAACCGCTGTTATGTTCCAGAGTTTGCTTCAAAGGAGGAATACTGGATACACACAGAGAGATACTCTCACGCTCGTCCAAAATCACTACCAACGTCCATATCTGCGCATGTGAGTGAGCTGCACAACCGTCTTTCGTCATCCTTTTAATCCCTCCATTTTGCTCCGCACGCCGGCTCGTTACTGCTCGGGTCACACAAGGACACATGCAAATGAGTCCCTCCTCTATGCTACCAGCCTCCCCTCCTCCTCTTCTCTGACGACCCCAATCACACTCCTCTGACTCTGAGAGCCGCTGTCTACCGATTCACGCCGAGAGACCCAGTCATTTACAACCAACCTTGAGTTTCAGTCTAAGTGGATTTAAATGGATAAAAGGGAAAGTCAAGCAATGAAAAGCTATTAAAAGGTTTCTCTAGGTCACACTGACTACATCTGTTTTCCAGCTCACCTTGCATCATGTCAACTGGATTTGAGGAGATTTGATCGAGGGGCTGTGTGTGTCTGCGGATGTGGTTAGTCCTCAGTGCCGGGGGGGGGGGGGGGGGGGATAAGAATAATATGGACAGTGATTTTAACGTAAGAGGTTGAAATTAAACCGTTTTCTGCCTCCTGCGAGGCTAAAGGGAGCCTGGATTTGTATGAAAATGAGCTGCAGGCATCTGTCCTCAGATGGAAGGTCAGCTTACACGGATGTCTTAAATTGTACTGCACAGATTTAGGTTCAGAGTAGGAGAAGCAGACCTCAGATGCAATGTGGGGACACTTCCAAATACAGCAGCACTTATTGATGCAAGCCTTGTTTTGTTCTCTCATGATTTCTCAAGCTGCTGTTTAATGAAGTCAGGCTGGTGCTGTCAGCTGATGAGCACGCTCGCGTGAGTTCAAACCAACCTTGGCGAAGGAAGGCTTGATTCAATACGCTGAAGGAGAACTTTGTCCCCCGCAGGAGAAGGGCTGAGAGTCGATGACATCACAAAGACTGCAAGCAGAGCAAGCTTCAATATACGTCTGTGTCAACATATTCTCTTAAACAATCGTATGAAATTTCTTAGGTGATTCTGCACAAACCCCTGCACTGATGACCTCCAGCAAAATGCCAGTGGTTCATTTTATTCTTGGCCATTGAAAAAGTCGTTCTTACATACAACTTACAGAACATTAGGAATCATGAGGGTTTAGGAAATGCTGTTTGCTTCCTATTTCCTGCCCATAGGAAACATCGCATCAGTTTAACCCTCCACTGCCCAAACAGTCCGAGCATGAGACGGGACGAGGATCAGCACGTCTAAATCTGAGGCCAGGGTACGGAACAAGTCCTTACCCCAAATGAAGGAGGAAAAGTATCTTGGGGTTCTGCTCCCCAGTGAGGGGACGATGGAGTGCGGGTTGGGCCGGAGGACTGACAAATTGCCAGAAGGCAAAGCTTTCAACCTACCAGTTAGTCTTTGTTCCTGCTCTCACCCTTGTTTGGGAAGTATGGGTCGTGTCCAACATAACAAGGTCGCAGAGACAAACGGCTAATATGGGTTCCCACTGTATCCTTAGGGATGGGGGGGGGGGGGGCCCTATTCAGTGAGAGGCTCAGTTTTGTGAGGGTCTTGTTGTAGACCCTCTTTGAAAGGAGCCATTTGAGGTTGTTTGGACATCTGGTGCCACCTGGGCCCCCTCCTCACCTCCTAGCCGTGAGGTCGACCCAGGACCAGGTGGAGGGATTATATTTCCACGCTGGCTGGAGAACACTGAAGTAACAGCTGGTCGAGCTGAGACAGCCACCGCCACAACCCATCCATCCATCCATTTTCTTCTGCTTGTCCTGTTAAGGGTCACGGGGGTGGAGCCTATCCCAGCGGCTTTCAGGCAAGAGGCGGGGTTCACCCTGGACAGGTCACCAGTCCATGGCAGGGCCAACACATAGAGACAGACAACCATTGGCTCACACAGCCACGCCTACTTAGAGTATCAATCAGCCGAGTCCCCAATTGCATGGCTTTGGACTGTGGGAGGAAGCCGGAGTACCAGAGAGAACCCAGGCAGGAACAGGGAGAACATGGAGACTCACACAGAAAGACCCCGTGCTCCAGCCGGGGCTCAAACCCAGAACCTTCTTGCTGTGAGGCGACAGTGCTGACCACTGCACCACCGTGCCGCCCCGCCACAACCCAATGTCAGAAAAGCCATTGAGGGTGATGGACGGACAGATGGATGATCGACCACATCATGATGTTCGGTAGATGACATCACATAGATCCGTCCAGCACCGTTATCAGCACAACTTTTGGACACAGTTGAAACTGAAGCGAAACTGAAACTGAACCTGTAACAAAAGGCTACAACGGCCGACCCAGAGGGTCACCATGGTTACCCTCAGCCAAAAGCACTCTTTCATCAGATTTGCATTATTGCTAAAAAACAAAACAACACAAAACAACCTCAGTGACAAACGAACGTGGATGAGACTTAAGGCCATTTGTGCAACATGATCTTCCGACTGTGAATGAAAAAGCTGGTTCTAACCACAGACCTTTTTTCAGACAATTTACCAAAAAGTCTGAAACGAGGGAATCTGAAGTTCAATCATGCGAACTCCTTTCCACGTACTCTCAATATTTCTATATTGCTCAGTTTTGAAGCAAATTCCACAGAAAATCTTGGCGGAACGGAACGTTATTATCTCAGAGTAACATCTGACGATCACATCATGTTTTGTTTTTGGAGAACAACACAAAAAAGTGGATCGGAGGTAACAGAAGCTCATATTACACAGATATTCTACCGGAGAAGTGGCCCAACTGTCATCATACGTTGAGTTTTTGGGATCTTGGCATTCTGGTACGACGTGTGCACTCACCTGCGTTGGTGTTGGTACGCCGTTCAGTGCTGTTGCTGCCGCCGCTACCAGCTCAGAGGCGTGACAATGTGCCCTCCCCTCCCCCCTGTTCCTTCTGTGTACTTTTACACTGAAGTCAAAGTGGGACAGCAATGTAACTGACAGCCTGTATAAAAGTGGCTCAAACTGCATGAGAAACCAGGTAGCACCACAAGATTGCCATCATTCAGATTTCCCACCAGGGTCCCAAAACTGACCTGGGAGTTCGCATCATGACGTGATGAAAACATTACATTTTAATGTGTTTTAATCTTTCTTTCGTTGCCGTTTCTGTTCTGACGCAACAGTACGTGACAAAAAACTGCCTTCTTGACTCCCTTGAAGAAGATATCCAAGAAGGGCCTTGGAGGGGACAAAATAAGGGTTAAATAACTTTTCTTTTTTTAAAATAGAGGTGCGATCCCTTCAATCTGCTGTATAAACAGACACAATGAAAGTGGCCACCACAAACCAAGTGAAATGACGACAATGAAGTCAGAGCTTCATCTGGCGTCGGCTCATCATCGCGTCTGCCTTCACGATGATGAGCTCTCAGAAAAGAGGAGATAAAAACAGCGTTCAGCTCTTCTCCTGCTACCTTTCACCAACGCAACAAAAGGGGCCATCTGTAGCCTTTGTCTTAGTTGGGGGATAAGCCGAAGCCAATCCGGCCCTCTCAGGATTGATCTGCGGTTGGGCCGCCATCCTCATAATCCTATTAGGAGTGGGTGATTTCTTCAGATTGGACCCGGAGTACGGAAGGAAGATAAACTCAAGGTTCGGGACAAAGAGCCACTTGAGAGTTTCACTCTGTTAGGAGATGTGAAAATCGGACAGATGAACCAAGAAAGCAAGAGGTCAAATGTGACGGTGACCTTTGAAGAGCCTGTCAGAAATACAGGAAATATTTTACAAATGTTACATTCAATTCATGCGCATCTAGCAATTATTTAAAAAAAAACAACCCACATATTGGGTCTTAATACCTCCTTGTTATTCGATTGTTTGACATATTTGCTTTTTGTCTGAGCTGAGCTGCATTTATTATTCCGTGTTCGCAGTAAAAGTGAAACGTTGGATCAATCTTCTCGCCCTGTGCTTTCCCCTGTTCTCTTGTTATCTGCTCATCGGTTGGTTTGCTTGCAGATTTCTTTAAACCAGAATTCCCTGAAATGTCAGAGGATAAAAACACGCCGGAGGAAGCCGGTGGTCAGTGTTGAGCTCAGTTATAAAGGACTTAGAAAGAAGCAGCACAACTCTGAATTTCACGCGCTGAATAACAGATCTCCGGTGGGCTTTTAAAATATAAAATCTTCAGTCTACATGATAGTTTGCGAAAGCTGTCGAGAGCTTCACAAGCTGTTAAAATAAGCGCGGCAGGTTATATTGCTGAATAATTCTGGAACAAGACTTTAAGATGTTTTCTCACATGATCGGGGTGAGAAAGGTTGTTCTCACAGAGAACAAAACCGCCGAGCCCTGCAGGAGTCCGACTTTTGACAGCTGTGTGTGAAGGTGTGTGTTTGTGAGGGAAAAAGGACAGACACTTGTATGTGTGTGTGCGCGCCCGTATGTGCGCACACGTGCGAACCGGCCTGTTATGGTTTTGGTCTGACCTCGCTGTCACCTGATTCTTTTTGTGTGTTCATGGAGTTTCTGTCACATGCTGCTCCAAATACACACCTTTCTGGCTGTATTGTGCATGTGCGCGCGCACACACACTCACACTCACACACACACCCTGGGGCTTCAGCTTCTGACTGTATGCAGGGAGGCAAATGGAAGATGAGAAGATCATAATAGTGGAATTAATAACAAATAGTTTAAACTGAGAGCAGGGTGGCTCTTCTGGGAAACAGGCTGGTATGATCCTTCTGAAGAAATATTTACCACACGATCGGAGCGGAGCCAATTCTCTCTCTCACACACACACACACACACACACACACACTGCAGCCTTGCATGATCATCACAGCATATTTTCACTTGTAAGTGGAAAATAAGGTGCGGGGGGCCGGTGAGTGTGTTCTTTTTTCTCCTTTTGTCCTGTTGTGATCTTGTTCTGCTCAGTTCTTTCACTCAGTACACCTGCAACAACCTGACATTTGCAGCTCTGTTTAAATGTGAAACAAGAAGACATCATGTATTTCCAGACTCATAACTTTCTTTTTTTTTTTGTGGTCATATAAAAAAATGGCGTTCTTCAATGAATTGCTGTGGCACAACCTGAGCGTGGAGATGCAGCCCTGCTCTCATGCCCGTGGTTTATGCTGGTGGTTGTGCTTCTTAGAACTCTGTCACATGTTGAAGGGTTTCCCATTTTTCCAGTTGCATCACACTCTTTCCATAATGTGCCACTGCGAGAAAAGCTGAATGTCATCAGTGGTTGTTCAGGCTCATTTAGTGTCCTCGGCGGGAGTATGCCAAAATAAATCAAATGTGAAATCGAGGAAAAGGGAGTAGAACCGCTGCTCCTTCGTGGAGAGAGGAGTCAGCTGAGGTGGTTCGAGCATCTGAGCGCCTTCCATTGGAGGTATTCTGGAGATGTACTGAGGGGCCGTTCCCGCCGGTGGGCTGCAGGTAAGTCTTAAGTTGAGAAAAGCTCTTTTCTGCTCCAGCCTCTGTCACTGGGAAGGTGGCGGTGCAGACAGAGCAGCGTTTACAACTATCCGTACCTCGGGTGATCGAGGAAGCCCAGAGTGAAACATTTTTCTGCCTGAGGGTGCTCGCCTCTACCGTCGATGCCAGAAACCACCGCTGTCATTGATTAATGAACAGCAAACTCTTTTTCTATGTGCGGTCAAGCAGATTTCCTGTGAAATCCCTGTTGTTTGTCTAAAACCAAGAAAGATGCCAAGCAAAGCAAATACAGCAGCACGTCAGGGCCTTAAGTACAGCAGCCATGTTGAAAGGGGAAGGTATTCATCTTTAAAACGAAGGTGAATTGTTCAATCTCCATATCAGTTTCTACATGCCTTTCAAATTGCAGACTGAGCTGCTCTCAGAGACTCTGTGGATCTCGCTCAGCACACAAAGTGCCAAGTGCAATTTAGGAAAATGCTTGTTAAATAACCGAAACTGGACGAGAGAGAGCTACCGAAGCCGTGTGACGTTGGTGTGGCTGAGTGTGGAACTTGGCGCTATTATTGACTTTGTCCTGGCACAGCGGGATGCCAGGCAGTGGGAGGGGCGTCACACATGTAAACACGCGCACGTGGCTCTGCCCACAACCGTGCATCCATACCGATACTCACAGCTATGCGCACACATGCATTTAACAACACGCTGAAACATGAGCACATAAACTGTGACAATGTGCGTCAATGACAAATTGACCTGGTTTCATGTACGTACAGGACGTGATCATGCACACGAATGGTTCATGCATCAATAAATATGCAAATTTCTGAACATACAAAGCCACATCAAGTAGTCCTCTCTCCACTTATCTGTGTCAAATAGGACAGTGTTTCATGTTTTCCGATGTTCTCCGCTCTACGTTGACTGATGGGGGGGTCTCACACACATCTGCTTTCACACTGGTTCGCTTGTTGTGATCTCGTGTACATTTCTGCATTTCTTTGCTCATCAAAGTGCAGGTGTTTACCACTGGGACATGATGTCAGCATCTGTTTTACATGTGGAGGGAAAATGAAGGGCGAGAAAATGGAACCACATGTGCTCGACTGAACTTCCTGCATCAGTCAAATCACGCGAATTAAGGCAAAGCCCGCCATATTAGTGGGGGTTTACGTTTTGGAAACGTCCTAAAATTTGGATATTAAACACCCAAATTAATGGAACATAAACCAAGAATTCGGTCCAGGATTCTAACCTATAGAAACGTACAGCATTCACCTGATTAAAAAACAAAAATCTGAGTTACTTTTTCATGAGTGAAAAAACATTTTTGCCCTTTTTTTTTTTTAGAATTAGGGAAAAATCTTTATCGCATTCACTGAGAAGAACAAGGCAAACTTTTTTCCGTGAACCCCGCCTCTCGCCCGAAGGCAGCTGGGATAGGCTCCACCCCCCACCACCCTTTATAGGATAAGTGGAAGAAGATGGAAAATGTTATGAATTGACATCACGAGACAACTGCGCAGCAAAGATGACACCCTGTTAACTACATGGAGGAGAGTCTCCGGCGTCAAAGAGGTTTTAGCGTCTGAAAAGTTAGAAACAAAAGTTAGAATCATTTGTCTCTCAAACTTGCCGCCATTTAAAACAGGAACACATGGAGGTGCAGGCGCAGTGGCGGGAGGTGATGCTGTGATTCATCAGATTAATCTTAAACCCAAACACACCCATGATTAGTTTAGATGACAACACATTTGGTTGCAGCAGATTATTCATCGTTCAAGTCATCTGAATGGGTTGGACCACACATGCGCTTCAGGCGGCTTTGATAGCGTCTGTTGTGTGTGGTTTGATGACATTGGTTTGGGGCCTGCAGAAGCAACGCCACCGCCATTTCACTCAAATCTCACTGAGATGTAACTGATGTATGGAAGGACGCCTCTTCTTACTCGGCAAACTCCAGGACGCCGCAGAGGAAACCAAAAATCCAGAAATAACCAAATGCAACTTGAGCAGCTTGTTGCATTCCTGTGGTCGCCATTGTTTGCTAATTAGTTCAGGCCCTTTTAAAACATAAAAAGCATTTAATCTCCCATTAAAATGGTGCATTTAGTGCGTCATGCTGGGGGGATAATGAGACATTCATCTGCACATTCAGTTTTTGCATCCATCATTCAGACTGGCGTTCTCTCACCAATGAAAGTGAAGCCAGTAATGTCGCGGGTTTCACGTGTGAAAGGGAGCATTGTTTGCACGCATGGAACACAAACATCTTCATCTACTCACTTTGTCAATGTGTGAACGAATGAGTCTGATGTATGGATGCGTGGACAGATGGGTGAGCTGAAAGTGCAGCTGATTGACAGAAACACACTCTACCACACACACAGTCCCCCGGAGAGTCCTTGATTGACGGATGGACGTCCAGAGGGGGTCTTTACATTCGCCGCCCCCCCACTGCAGCTGCCACGTCTAAGCTACTTAGAGGAACACACATGAATACATCAAATAAATACATTCATAGATAAACACACCTGTACATGTACGCTCGGGGACTCGTGCATGCTCACGTGTTTGTCCACACACACACACACACACACACACACACACGTGCAACTATTCACTCATGCATAAAACAGTAGCACGTCTGTGTTTACAGTTGCCATGTTGTCGAATCAATACATTTATGAAACGCGCGCGCGCACACACACCTTCAGATGATTGACTAGATGCATGATCGTCAAGTGTAGTCACTATGTGTATGTGGCCATTTCCCTGCCAAACACACACACACACACACACACACACACACACACACACACAGTGTTTCCATCACTTGCATTCATTTCCTGGAGACTTACCCCAACCCCACCCATATTGTCCTCATAAGGAAGGTGAGTTCCAAAATGTGTGTGCAAACAGATTTATGCTCCCACAACATTAGTAATACACACAAACACTCCCCGCCCCACACACACACACACACCACCACCACCAAACAGAGATGCACAGAGTGACCTCTGACCTGGGTATAATAAGGTCATCTTAGCCGAGCAGAAATGGGCCGTAAATGCTGCCGACATCCTCATCGTCCGTGAGGTTACCGAGAGGCCAGAGAGAGGGAGAGATGGAGAGTGATGGATGAATGGATGGCCTGACAAACGGACGGAGGGTTGGTTCAGGTGACCTTTAGCCTGGCAGAAGATTGACTGATATAGACTCACAGTTTCCTCTTATAAAATCACAGCACCATCAAGCCAGTCGTACTTAAACTGCCCGGATACGCTCCTGAGAGATGAATATTCATGTTCACGGGCAAGAGGGTTTTTCACTTTTGTGAGACTTGAAGTTCTCACGAGATGAAAAACACACTGACAGTACTTGATGCCAAATATATGGAAAAAATACATAAAAAGACGCAACATGTGAGGACTCATCTTGCACCCAGGGGTGTGTACTGCATCCATCATGGGATGCGTGAGACTTTTCCACGTAGGCTAACTTTGCGAAACGGTGGATAAGAGGCTCTGATCGCTGCGCAACCGCTGAGAACCGCTTGGAAAGGCTGAAGGGGCTCAGTGGAGGGCGAACCGCTAGCTGCTAGCTTGTCCTGCTGGATTTTGTTTGTTGCCCCCGGTTACGACTGAAAACACTCACACAACCCACAAAAGAGAGATGACTTGTTTCACACAATTTCACCATTTAGTCCGCAAAACATGAGAAAATCTCATGATTAAACTATTTATTTACATTTTTTGGCAGAGAGCAAGCCAGCGCTCCCAGCAACAAGTCCCTGCCTGCCTGTGTTTCTACAGGAAACACATGAACACACACAACCAAAAGGCACTCTGGCTTCTGATTTATGGAGCTTTTCATGTATTTTGAAGCCACTTACGCAGTCGTGTGACATGTGACTGAAAAGTGAACACAGCTGCTGATGTTACATGACATGAAGTCAATCAAATGTTTGTTCTATGAACCCATTTTTACGAGGCTATTTTAAGGCTCATTTGGAGTAAATATGAAGAATAATGTGTGTGTGTGCGCGCGCCTCGGCCCAGTAACCATGGTAACCTCCCAACATAAAAATTGACCCCTGATTGTGTTGGCAGTTGATGTCATTTCATGGTTACTGACTGTGTGTGTACATGAGTGGTCCCGTGTGTGTGTGTGTGTGTGTGTGTGTGTGTGTGTGTGTGTGTGTTAGGGGGTCACCAGTGGGCAATCAAGCTGTCAGGCAGAGTTAAAATCATCGACGGGGTCAAAAACATCCCATAAGGAGCAAAAACTCCCCGGGTAAGAATATATAAGAGTGTAACGCAGAGCTGATTTCAAACCCCAACTGTACGGTGGATGACAATACCAGGTTGTGTAGCAGAAGTTTGACTGCTTGAACAATGAACGAACTGTTTTTCGTCTGGATTGAAGGGTGTTTGTTGCATCCTGGACTATCATAAATCCCCTGAAGATCAATCAATACAATAAATGACAACGTCTGTTCGGTAAAATAAATGAATAACATTAATAATGTACACAAGATTCAGAGCAAATGAGGTTTTAATTCAAAGGCAGACACCGATGCTAATTTTAATGTACAACGTTTAATGCCTCAAGATTTCAAGAGTGTCTAAATCAGGCGTAAATATTTTTACGCCTTCATATTCTTAAGATGTAGCTGGAATAGTGGAAAAAGAGTCTTAATAAATACGAAAGGGGCTGAAGTGTTGGAATATGAAGGGAACGTCTCGTTGGAAAAAAAATAAGACTGGAAAAATGCAACTATATGACAAACGAGAAACACTGCAGTTGTAGGCGTCTCTGTGGCCGTGAGCTCTGACCTGAGTTTCAAATATTCACCCGACCTTCTGTCGGTGAGAAGATAGTGACCAAATTTTCATGTTGAGGTGAACTCTCTCTTTAAGGGCAGCGCCATGTGCTGGAGACCGCCGTTAGAGAGTGAATACGTGTGCAGTCTTTGCTGAATATCATCGAACACATCAGCCTGCGGTGAGGCTCTGCTTCTGAGCATTGATCACCCATGACGCCGTCGGGTTTTTGCATCTTTTTTGCCACCGGTTCTGGTCTGTGAATCAGTGAATCGCTGAAGCGCCCCGCGTGAACGCGCGCCTCATTCACACTCACGCTGACGGCGGAGGCTGCGTGCCAACCAGCTCGTCAGAAGCAATGGTAGATTCAGCGTGTTGCTCAGGGACATGCACTCTGGGCACCACAAAGCTTCCGGGGGCCACCCCACCTCCTGAGCCAGGCTGCAGCTAAGACCGACCCCATCTTCTGTGTGATCCGCCGGTGTGAGTGAGGAAGCATTTCCAAACACCCTTGATTGGATTACTGATCTAACTCCTCATACAAAGAATTACAATGGTCAAGTCTCGGCGTTAGAGACGCATGCATCAACCCTCCTAAATCTTGGGATCTGAGCTAAAACTCTCCACTGAAAGAAGCTGGACCAAGAAGGACTGAAGGGATCTGCTCGTCAAACATGAAAACACTGTCAAAATATTCACCAAGTCTGTTGTCAGACGAGCGAACGGTCAAAGTTCTAGCGTGTCCACATGCAGCTCGATGACCTCAGTCTTCCTTTCATTTAGATTTAGGAAGTTAAATCTCTCTTTACATCTCTTAAAACTTTCTAATTCCGCTTTCCCACCTGAATGAACCTGGTGCTAGTTCTGGGCTGGTGCTGGTTCGTGACTGGTTCAACTTGCAAACCCACTGAGAACTGGTTTGCTTTTCCACGAGCTGAGAGCCTCCTTAGCCTGGACACAAACAAGCGGACTAAATCCAGGTCCACTTGAGAATGTGGGGTTGAGAGTTCAGTTCCTTGGGTCAAGTGTGAACGCTACTTCACCAAAACACAGACGACCATTTCCTCTCAGGTTCAGGTCCCAGTAGTTACATCAACAAATGGATGGTAGGACAGGGTGGGATGTCCAATTCCCAGCCTGAATTATTGTTCCAGTCCACCCCTGGGCTGAGGAATTTGTTGAGTTTCTCTCCTTCATTTCCCTCCTTGATCTCCCCCTCTTTTGTCCGTCTGTAATAAGGGCATACAATGCCCTCAAAATGCTGAGGGTTTCTTTCCCATAACGTGAAACTATTACTTTAAAGTTACTTGATCCAAACGGTTCGTGTAATTCTAGCATGTTCGAGACCACACACTGCTCATTTACTCTCAGTCTACGCCGTTTTCTTTGGCAGATCCCGGAGTTTTGACTCATCTTTTCACCGTTCCTTTCTTTTCACACAAACGTAACTGGAACCGACAATGTTCATCACATTCGCGGTGTCAATCTCCGCGTGTAACGCTGTCTCCTTCGTGTCACACCAGTTGTTGGAGATCATCCGCCGCCGCTGTGACAGACTGTGGCTGGTCCTCCTGCCGAGATGGACACTCATATCTCACTGCCTGCCAGCCGCACCGCAGGAGTTGTCTGCCGTAATAGGCTTGAGCCGCACACATGTTGGAAACAAGTGTGTCCACGTGCACTCGGTCTTGCACGGAAGTGTGCACGCAACCATGCATTTACACACAATGTAAATGCAAGCGCACAGATGTGTTAAATACATGCAAGGAGGTTGTCTGAAACACAGACACACACACACTCACACACACACGTGCTTACATGAAAATTTACACACCGCAGGGGTTGTCTCGTGTAATACGACTCAGTCACGCTACGCCGTGGCTACTGCTATGTTCAGATTAGCACCGGCTCATACAGATGGATCATAGTCTTAACTGAAATGACTTAGATTTAGTCATGGAAATTTAAGATGGCCATATATGGACATCAAATGCAGCTAATGCCACTGAGCTAATGGACCCGACCAGAGCTGAAGCCACCGCAGGTCTGTTGAGTCATTTGATAGTTACACATGCAGACGTCCTGTCAGTCTTCGAGGCTCCTCTTCATGTTGACGATTACTTCTCTTTTTTTCCCCACTGGTTCTTCTCCGTCGTCTCATGATCTAGATACGCATTTACCAGGGACCTTTTTATTCCATCTTCATCATTATTATTATGTCCATCAAGTTACTGTCAAAGTTCAAGATCCCCTCGAGGGAGTGTCTTCAAATTTGGCACAGACGTTCCACTGGGACTCAAAGATGAACTGTAAAAATAAAAGTTGTCAAAGTTCAAGGTCAGCGTCACCTCACATGTGCGTGATGTCCGAGTCATTCTTGATCACGGAATACCTCAGGGATATCACGAGGGAACTTCTTTAAATTTGGAAAAAGGAAATCCCACCGGGACTTGAGAATGAACTGTTAATATTTTAGTGGTCAAAGGTGGTTTGTTATTTTCATCTCACGCGATCACGATTATTTGTCTCAGTCTCATTCAGGAACGCCTGAGGGAACTGTTGCAAGTTTGCAGAACTCTCACCGAGGTTGCAGAACAGAACGTTCCGCTAAAGGTCCACTGGAACTCAAGGATGAGCTGAAAAGATTTGTGTTTTTTGTTTTGTTTTTTTCCTGTGGTTGTAGGTCACTGTCATCTTACATAATTAATTGCAGTATCTGTCTCATTCGTGGTAATGCAATATCTCCAAAATGTTTGCCAAAAACAACTTCAAATTTGGCTCAAACTGGGACGAGGATGAACTGAGTAGTTTTCTGTGGTCAGAAGTCAAAAGTTATTGTCACATCCATCCATTCATTTTCTCCCACTTATCCTGTTAAGGGTGGTGGGGGTGGAGCCCATCCCAGCAGCCTTCCCCCTGGACAGGTCACCAGTCCATGGCAGGGCCAACACATAGAGACAGACAACCATTGGCTCTCCCAGCCACGCCTACGGTCAGTTTAGAGTCTGGATTAACCTGGTCCCTCTTGATGTCTTTGGACTGTGGAGGAAGCTGGAGTACCAGAGAGAACCCAGCAGGAACAGGGAGAACATGGAGACTCACCCAGAAAGACCCCGTGCTCCAGCCGGGGCTCCACCCTTAACCTTCTTGCTGGGGGGCCACAGTGAGGACCACTGCACCACCGTGCCGCCCTTCATTGTCACCTTGTGTATGTGAAATCTATCTCATGTCTTTCATGGGATAACTCAGGAACGACTTGAGGGAATCTCTGCAAGTTTGCTAAAAACATCCACGGGTATGAACTGAAAAGATTACTGTCATCAAAGGTCAGTCACAATCACATGACATGATCATGATATTTCAGGAACGTCTTGAAACATTTTCCTCTAATTTGCTACAAACGTTCCCTGGGATTTGAAGGTAAAATACAACGATTTTTGGTTTTCAAAGTTCAAGTAGTTTCATTATTTCTAGTTGTCCATCAGAATTGCTCAAAATAAAAGATGGTTTCTGAGAGTGCTTTAATTAGTATGTACTTCGTCTAAAGTTCTCTGTGTTACTGCACCCAGCCTTCCTGGTTCAGGGTTGTGTGTTTGTAATTTTTGAAAATCTGACCATGGCATAGAAATCTTATTAAATGACATAAAAAACAAACGCTGCATAAAATACTGTACGGATAATTAGGGTTTATTTGACTCAAATTAGGTAAGGGTGCTGCCATTCAGCTATGGCACAGCGAGTGCTCCAATAATTCCTGAGTCTCAGATTGACACATGCACATAATTGCTCATGTAAAATGAGGAGGACTGCCACGCTTTTCTTTCCACAATTGGGGGGGGGGGGGGGGGTGTTATTAATTTTTAATGCAATCTTAGCCTGACAACTCATTCCAGGCCCATTCAAGATCAAATTCTTATTAGAAATGACAGCTTGGGATGGAACACAAGTAGGCATGGAATAAAGGATTTGGCTGAGTGGGGGGTGAAAAAGAGACAGAGGGATGGATGGGAAAATGCAGGAGGAGTGGAATTGTAACCACAACACCAGTGTAATGACACTGAGGGGGTAATGTTGAGGCAACATAACCATTTTTTGCAGCGCAGAGTCATTTTTAAAAAAAAATTACAGATGATTTTAAACTTGTAACCCAACATCTGATTGTGCCATGCAGGAAAATAATACTTTACTGTAGTACTGGTACTGTGTTGACTAGAGGGGGGCGACCTTGTCACTGAGGTCCTGGTCCTCTCACCTCTGAAATGCCCTGGAGGATCACACTGTCGAACCATCATTTATTGGCTTTGTGTGGTTGGTCCATGAGGGGAGATCCACCCTGACCGTCAGTTATGGGATCTTTTGTGTCACAATCGGGACATGGAGAGCGCAGATGCAGGTGGCTGAACGGGGTTTCCCTTGCGGAGAGCAGAGAGGAGTCAGCTGAGGTGATCCGGGCACCTCATCAGGATGCCTCTTGGATGCCTTCCTGTGCTGGTATTCGAGGCACGTCAAGCTAGGTGGAGACCCAGATTATATATCCCTGGCTTCAGCATCCCTCAGGCAGAAAAAGCTGGAGAATGTTCTTCGAGCAAAGGATGTATGAGCTACTTTTCTTAGCCTGATACGACTTGGACCCAAAGGCAGGAAGCCCCCGAAAAATGGATGGATGTTTTAGTATAATAGAGCAGCGCTGCCAGGCCTTTTATTAATGTTAGAATACACATTACATGAACTGCAATGAAAGGAAACTCTCTTCACTGCTGTTGACCTCACCCCAAATGCTTCTGGTGCTCCAGTGCTGCACGCACACACACACACACACAGTATTTGACAGTATATATACTATATAAAAGCCTTGATGCGTCTAATTTTAGGCTTGTTTGTTAGTTTTCTTCATCGGCACTCATCTCACTCTGAGTACTGCTGGGTCTGATCTGTCAGCACAGCTGCTGTCTGAAAAGAACTACAACCACGATGATTGACAGTCAAAAGGCTTCTACGTGGTGAAGTGGCCAACAATCAATCTGACATGAGATGGAAGCTGTGGAGCAAAATAACAACACCACAGAGTTCAGCATGCAAATTAGGGGACTGGTTCAGGGAGGTAAGGCCACTTGATCCTGGGAAAACTGAGATTTCTCCCGTTTTGTCCTTGACGATTTTGTTACTGCAGTCTTTTACCCGATTCAGCTGATACAGTCACAAAAGCATGTTCGTGTCTAACATGGCATCAGCACAAAGGTTGCAGCGGCGCAACTTTAAGAGAAGTTTTTTGAAAAAGGTACTGAGGAATGCAACTGAACAGAGATTTTTCCTCTCCATTTGAACCCCGACCTCCTCAACATTTTAGCCATTGTCCCATCAGAAGCTAGAAGTTCCTGAGTGGTTGTGTGACTCTTGGATGGTTGCCCGTCACAGTGACGTTTGACCACCCAAATTGTCCGAGAGGATGTTTAAGGTGATTCTGAAGAAATTCCCTCAAGTCACTCTAGAGATGTTTTGCATGTGTTGGACTTACAGTCTGAACAGAAATCCTTCAGTCCAGGCTGTTGCATGGAGGCATGAAAATAAAAGGTATGCTGTCATACCTCCGCTGTGACATGATGCTGTGACAGAATCAGAGCCACATCAGTTTCAAAATCCAATACTTTTCTCCTCCGCCCAAATCATATCATCCTAATAAATTTCATTAAAAGCCATCCTCAACTTTTGCAGTTATCCTGCTAACAAACAGACAAACGAACGCCAGAGGCAATAACAACGATGTAATTCCCTCTGAGACCGAAATCTCCAAATCTCATATCATCACGACCCGAGCAGTCACATCGACTCCAGACAACCCAGAGTGAACTGTGCCGTTTTCAGCAAAAATAAAATGATTTTAATAGGATTAACCATGCAGCACTAATAGCTGCCTGAACTGTGACTGAACGTGACCTCTGAACCATGACACGTGTGAGTCTCTGCCTGCCACGCTGTATGTGTCTAGCTTTGTGCTTGGCAATGCTATAGCGCTCTCTCTGCATGCTACATCTATTTTTGTGTGTCTGTGCGTGTGTGTGTGTGTGAGAGAGAGATGCGTCGGGGACAAAGAGTTCACACTGCAGCAGAGCTGTCTATCTCCTCTCCCACATCTCTCCCTCTCTCTCTCTTCCTTGCACTCATTCTGCCTTTTTTCATGCAAATCTGTCCCCTTCTCCTCAAATGATCTCTCTGTATTTCTGTCTGAATTCACAGCGTCTCTCTCTCTCTCTCTCTCTCACACACACACACACACACACACACACACACACAGGTCAAGGCTTATTTTATGTCTGTACATTCTGTGCCGCATGTTCCCTCCAGCTTGTAAGATGTCGTGTGCTCCACGTGGTCGTTATAGGGAAACGATCATGGCTGCAATCAGACAGCAAAAGTCATTTGTGGCATTTGAACTGTTTTCCTCCCAGGTTTGCAAACAGAGTCATTTTTAGCCGTTATTCTTTCAATTTCACCGGCACGTGTGAGTGAAGTGTTTGTGGAGCCTGCATGCTGGTTGGCATTTCACCATCCCTGTTTGTATGTGTGTGTATGTATTTGTGTGGGTGTGTGTGCGTGTCCTTTATTACAGCCGTTCTAACTTCCTCTCCTCATTTGACCCCTCTGCGTCTCTTCCACTCACTCGACCCCCCCTCGTCTGTCTGCCTCTTTCCCTCGCTATAACTTGGCAGTATATGTCAGATCCTCCCACACGATGTGTAATTTACCCTCTGTGTGTGTGTGTGTGTGTATGTGTGCCTGTGTGTGTGCGTCTGTGTGTGTGTGCTTCTGTGTGTGTGTGTGTGTGTGTGTGAGAGAGACAGACCGTTTGATGCTTCCCTTTTTGAAGCTGCATCGGCTCTGCCTTGATGTGCATGAAGCTGTTTGTTACTGATGTCTCTGTGTGATGTACAGTGTAGGACTGTGAGTGTGTGTGTGTGTGTGTGGGTGAGTGAGTATCCACTCATACGGATATAGAAATCATTCAGTGTTATTTTGGATGTGTGGGTATCGATGTATGCTCTCCTGTATACACTTAGTTTCTAACAGGTGTGTGTAGTGTGCGGGTACCAGTCTACTGTGTGCGGACATGCTTGTGTATATTGTGGTGGAGCATGTGTGTAGTGCCAGCCTGTGTGTGTGTGAGTGTGTGTGTGTGGGTGTGTGTGTGTCCTGGAAGGAAGCAGACAGTGCAAACGTGACTAGAGTGTCGGGAACACAGAGTTCAGACTACTGCGCCATCCCTCCCTCTTTCCGCCTGTCTCTTTTCTCCCTCCTCTCTCGCATCCTCCATTCATTCCTCCTATCCTTTCTCCCTCTTTTCCTTTTCTGCTCTCCTTCTCTTTCCCTTCCTCTTTTGTCTCCCTCTCTCCATCTGAGGCAACCCACTCAGAAGCCGATGAATTATTCAGTCTGTGTTGCACTGCAGGTTTTCCCCCTCTCTGCCTCCCTCCCTCCCTCCTTGCGTTTGCTCCTCTGCATTATCCCTTCTTCCTCCCAATCGCTCCTCTAGATCAGGCAGAATTCTCAAAAAGGATCCCCCCTCTGCTGTATTCATCCCTCACTTCTGTTGACTCAGTGTCTGACTCTGATTTCGGATAATTGATGGAACACATTTGTTCAAAAATGGGGGAGATCCCCTGGTGTTCTGCTTTTTCTGGGTGTGTGATGTCTCTCTCCCTCCCTCTCTCTCCCACACACACACACACACACACACACACCAGAAGGGCTCTCCAACCACCCCTCCCAACATCGCCACACCTCCATCAGCATC
Source organism: Aulostomus chinensis (assembly GCF_037954235.1). Lineage (NCBI taxonomy): Eukaryota > Metazoa > Chordata > Actinopteri > Syngnathiformes > Aulostomidae > Aulostomus > Aulostomus chinensis. The sequence continues at coordinate 4,881,590 of NC_141323.1, read as the reverse complement.
ATCACTCCCCATCGTCATTACCCCTCTTCTTCTTCTCTGGCTACCTCCTTCCCATCATTTGTCATGAAAGGAGGCTCGATCGGAGGTGAGTGGTCTGACGTGGGGGGGGGGGGGGGGGGCAGGTGTCGGAAGGAGTGAGTCACAGACTGAACGTAGAGCAACGTGATGACCGCTCGGCAACCAGGAAACAGATGTACTGAGGCTGAGCTTTCCAAGAATCTGCCTGTGACATTTCACTGATCATCAACAAGATCACCTGCTCAACCCGATAAATGACACTGCCAGCAAGTGTGTGTGTGTGTGTGTGTGTGCGCGCGCGTGTGTGTATCTGATGGGTATCTGGAAGCGATTCCAGAAAGATATCTCGGCATTTACAGTCACCGCAGCTCTCAGGAGATTAAGCCTATCAATATTGTAATGCAGTTACAAGCACAGTTGCTCATGAAATATTCACTCACCCAGCGATGATTTATGTGATGAGACAGCGCCTGATCCTGGCGTGGGACGTCCTCCTCATCTTCACCTAATGTGGATTTAAGAGGTGGGAATAATAAATGGCCTTCATTTTAACATGGAATCACCAGATCTGTCAGTAATATATCATAGGAGTGGGTGGTCTTAATGTTTTAAACATATAGTGTGTATGTTTGATGAATTATAGTTCCTAGTCGTGTGTGTGTGAGTGTGTGTGCGCGTGCGTGTCTCGATGGGCAGTCAGAAACAGACGTTCAGGTGGAAGGATGTAAATTAGGTAACAGAAAAAGCCTGGAGAGAAGAGGAGAAAAATGGACTCAGGTTTTAAGGGGAACTGTGACTGAAGGAAAGTGTTGAAAGAAAAGAAACAAAAGAAAAGAAAGGAAAAGGAAAATATTCCAGAGATTGAAACAGAAGGGAGAGAAGAAAAGGGGATATTTACAGGAGGCTGCCCTCCTGACGGTGCGTTGTTATGGCGACGGTGCCCAGGCGTCTGAGCACTCCTGTTTTGGAGGCAGGAGGAGGAGTTTGCTAGTGGGGGGGTGTGCCCTGTGAGCCAATCAGAGCGCCCCGTGGCTCTGACTCAGTTCCACTCCTGTAATCTTTTGTCTTTCACCTGACAGAACCGTTGTGGTTCTGCAGACACGATCCACACCGGCGGATTTGAGGGTTCAGCTGGGTGGTTTTCAGCTACAAGTGTGAAGTCTTCCTCTCCTCCTCTTGTGTGTGTGTGTGTGTGTGTGTGCATGCATCCTGTTTGTTTCAGATAAGGGTTGCATCCTATCAAAGACACAGACAGCTGAGCAGAAAATTAGAGCCAGGCAGTATGGAACAGATCCGGAAGGCCTGCAGCACATACCAGCAAACTCCTGCTCCGTTGCTGGTCAGATGTGTCTGCTGATGCTCAGGGAGGCCAAAACTGGATCCTGCTGCAGGAATGGGCTTGTTTTTATTATGTTGGCCGGTTGGTACTTCAGATCCAGGAACCTACCTTTAAGTCCAGGCTTAAGACCTTCCTCTATGACAGAGCCTTCAGTTAGGACTGGTTCAGGTAGCTCTGAACCATTGATAGCTATGCTGCTACAGGCTTAGACTGCTGGGGGACACATCAGGTTACATGGAGCCCTTCCCTCCTCTCCTCTCCTCTCCTCTCCCCCTCTCTCCTCCTCTCCTCCCTGCACATTTTTGGAACTGTCATTACCATTACTTGTTGCACTTTGTAGTTTGGCCTTGGTGTCTCGCAGTCTCTCTGTGTTTCCACAGATCCACCAGAGCCCCAACCGCCGCCTGCATCGCCCCCCCCCCCTTATTCCCTACTGTTACACCGGCCTGCGCTCCCCTCCCATGAACAAGTCTGCCATCCAGTCCCCCATCAAGCTGGCTTGCTCTCCCTGCCTCCCCTACCAGAAGCTTCCTTCTTCAACTGTTATTAACATTTCCGTGTTTCCCACATTTTGTATTGTAAACTGTTTTCTTGTCTGTAACAACATCTACTGCACGTCTGTCCGTCCTGGGTGAGGGATCCTCCTCTGTTGCTCACCCTGAGGTTTCTCAGATTTTTCCCTGTTAAAAGGGTTTTCTATGGAGTTTTTCCTCAGTCGATGTGAGGGTCTAAGGGCAGAGGATGTTGTTATGATGCCATGTGAAGCCCTTTGAGACAAACTGTTTGTGAAAACGGGCTCTACAAATAAAATTGCCTTGCCTTGCCTTGCCTACCTGCTGTTCCCAGCTGTACCAGGACCGACGTGCACCTCTGTAGAACAGCACAGACTCCAACAGCTTCACTTGCACATCATCTCCTCCTCTGGAACCAGCCTTTTCTCAGGAAGGCAAAGTCCCAACTGAAGGCACAAGTGAACAAATGAGACCTTGAACAGGTGGTTAAACAGGGCAGAGAGGGAGCTGATTGGCTAAGAGACAACAGAAGTAGGGCTGGACTGGTTAAACACAGGTGAAGACAATTAATGGGCAAGAAGTGACACACTGAAGATGCAGATTTCAAAATAAAATAAGCACTAACCTGGACTTGAGCCACAATGAGCCAGCTACTGACCTCAGGCTAAATAAGAAATCACATAGGTTTAGATGTTTCTAGTAGAATCTTCATTTACATGCGACAGAGTGATGTCTGACTGACGGCTGGAGACGCCCACATGACGTTCCAGGTCGAAGATCCCTTTCAGAGTTTGACCTGAAACCGTTTCTGTCACGTTACAACTGAAGTCTTTGAGGGTTTTCCTGCTGATAATGCAAAACAACTGTGGTCAGAAGCGAGTTTGTAGCTGTCGCCGCCAGCTGGAGTACCGCAAAAACTCCCTTAGAACTGTAGCGCGTTCAAAGTGTGTGAACGTCTACAACGCACTTGAATACTGCAAGTAAGATCGAAAGGAGTCAGGATGTCTTCACCGGATTACTGCTTTCTTTTTTAACCAACTTTTACCGTATCCAGGTTAAAATCCTTGGAAAGTGCTGACATGGTGGCATCTTGTAGTCATCATCATGTTCATATGAGAAAACTACTGTCCATGTCCATGTGAACGGAGAATTAGAGGCAGTGTGTTAGTCATGATCCTTTGATTGTACACATTTTGAAAGTCCAATAGTGTTTCTGAAACAACACGTATCACTAACCTTTATGGAAACTAACAAATCAAATCCCAGGTGACATTCTGAGCAAGAAGGTGCGTCATCTTGGTAGCTAACAAGAGCTTTGCAAATATTCCTATGACATTCACTGATATGTAAATCATCCAAAATTTCACGCTTGCAGCCGCAAGTGCAAGCAAAGGCTCAGGAGACATGTTACTGCACACACGGACTGACATTCAAATGATGTGTAAATACGTGTATGTTTGAGTACCAGCCTGTGGAACGCGTACCTGCTCGCCCGCACCTGTCGCAAACAAAAGGGGAACGATGACTGGAATGTAAACTCTCTAGCTGGTGGCATCCTTGTGAGGTTAACAGAGGGCACGGAGCAGGACACATGTGAGGGGGAGGGGTCATCCGGAGACATTTACTGGGGGTGGTAGAGGCTGTGAATTTAGCGCAAATGTAAAAAAAAAGAAAGAAAGAAGAAGAAACCCAAAAGAATAAATGAATAAATTTCTTGTATCCTGGATTGTGCATCAGGCAAACTCCGACCGAATATTTCTCAGATGCACAGGGGACCCTTGACCTCATACAAAGTGCTGCTTCAGGATAAATGAAACCATGGGGGCAGGGTTGTCTGAATCTGTAATGATCCAATAAAACCCAAAATAAGTGGAAGAGAGTCAGCTCTTGTCTATGAAAGTGTCTTTTATCTGCCACAGTGGCCAAGGTTAGCGTAGAGAGGGAATAACGCTTTCACCCTCCGCAGCTGAAGTCAAGGGCACCTTCACCGAGGCGTTGGCCCCCGGCTGAGGCCGGTGATCACAACTAAATCTGGTTTCTGATGTGTGGATGCAGGCCAGTGATGAGCTGGATAGAAGGCGCTTAGTTATTATCAGCAAATAGAGGACGCACTGATATGAAAATAACAGTTTTTCTTCATAAATGTTTTATTATTACTGTATTTGACTGTCTGGATGCCTCTTCTGCTTTCTTCATTCCACTGTTTTGCTTGTACGCCTGATCAGGAGACAGCGTTCCACGCAGTTCTCCCATGATTTGACCTGACACACGAGGCGATAAACACACCTGAAGACCAGCCCGCGGGGAGTCTCCGGCTACGCGGCGGGGCGACTGCTGGACCAGCCACTGCTGCAGCCAGATGGGTGAAATATTCCATCTGAAATTCCAGACAGCGTTGGGTTAATTCAACCTTATGAACAGCCTATTATATCCATTTTTCACACAGACCAAAAAAATTCATAAAAATACCTAACTTAAGCCAACTACATCTGTCGAGTGCAAAGTTGAATTACTGGCTTACAAAATGCATCGAGCAGCTGTTGATGGCGGTCCCACAGGGAGTTTGTCCCTCTAACTCAGCTCTGCGCCGCAGCCTCACACACCTGCTCTGGCTGTGCACTCCTTACAATCTAAAGATTTCAGATTAGCGTTCGTGCAAATGCATTAACTGTCCGATTGAGTTTGAGAAAGAAACACATAAACGAAGCTACCTGTTGCCGACAGGTGGCGCTACGACTAATCCATCCCCAGCTGTAATGGGTTCTTCTTCGGCCGATTCTACGCCGCCTCCACCAAGTTTACTGGAAGTCAGCCTCATCGTTTTTGCACCACCCTGCTGACAAGCTGGTGAAGTCTCTGCATTCACACACGTGTTTTCACCCTGATATGTGATTAATTACATAATTAGCAAAACACTGAAAAAATAAGAGAAAAGCATCACTTGAGAGGAAATAGACGCTACAGTTTGTAGCTTTTTGAGCCTCAGCTTGGACTTTTGCATTTGGAGGTTTTTTTTTTCTGGCTTTGTTTCCTGCTCTGTTTTCTGCAGCTCCTTGCTCACACCTGCCTTGCGTCAGCCTCGTTAGACCCGCCCTGCTCCCCGTGTCTGCACCAGCCAATCAGCTCTCTCCTCTCTCTCAGCCATTCAGCTCTCTCCCTGCTCACATTGCCCCCCCCCCCCCCCCCCAAGATTAGCTCGATGCTAGCTCAGTAGCCTTTACAGATGTAAAGGACGACCTGACCCTGCAGTTACTGGTCAACTTCTACACAAGATGTTTGACGGCGACATCCATCTGATGGCCTGAGCCTCGTACAAATCGCATCATTTCCTGTGGTGATGTGACGAACGTGAAAGCAGCACAACTCCCAAACACGCCTGAAAGGTGGGACTTCAAAGATGGCTTTCTCCGCGTAAAGAGTGTGATTAGGAAGCTTTGTGTCATCGGCTGACAGCCTCAGCGCGGCTGAGTTGTGGCACGACGGCAAACTGTGAGACTGAAATAAACGTTTCAGCTGTCATTTAAAAGACTCTTTGCTTCTTTTCATTATTTTTTTTAATGTCTATTCCCCGAAAAGACGGCGTCTATGATCTCGCGGCTATTTATAGATTATAAGCTTCTCTCACTCTTAAAATGTCTGAGATGTGGCTTTTTTCAGAGAATACGCACACACACACATTTACTTTAGGGGACATTTCCTGGAAAACATCGCTGAACCACAACCACTACTTGCCTAACTCTCACTCTAACCTTAACCTAACCCTAGGATTATCTAAACCTTAAGTCAAACTCTTACCCTACAATTTCATGTTTTCATTTGATTGATGTAACGAAATGAACGAAAGGAAGACAAGTGCCCACAGATTGTCTCTTGTGTTTGCCTTCCTATAGTTCTGAGGACCCTCATTGTCATAAACCGTGGTTCATTCGACCAACACCGCTGAATGCTTCACTCCAACCCTTCCCCCAGGCTGATTCTAACCTTAACTCTCCCTGGCAACTGCACTGACCACAACACACATGACCCATCTCTATTTTTTTTCGCGGCGTATCTATTTTTCTTTCTCAATGGCACACCAACGTGGTCCCCCAGGCACCTAAAATGATAGAATCTCCATAGAAACATCTCCGTTTGCATCTGCCGGGCGGACCGCACAAACACAAGGGGTGTAGCACCTTAAAAAAAAGAAGAAGAAGAAAAAAATCCTCCACCATAAGGCGTCATGCAAGTCTCCAGCGTATTGCAGGCATCTGCAGAATAAAGAAGACTGTTGGGTTATTTTGGGGATGAGTTGTAAAGATTAACATGAGCGTACCACCGAGTTTCCAGAGCAGAATGTGGTTTACCTCCATGTTAATTTTCAAGGGCTTAGCGCCACCCGGGACAATAGAGACTCGCTAACAGAAACACAAACATTCAAGTGGGTTTTTCTACTATAAAAGTATGATAAGGGGTTGAAGCAAAGGCCTCTCGTGCACCGCCACAATCCAGTGGAGGGACGCCACTCCCTCAGTCTTGGGGCCGATGTGGCCATCGTCAGGGAAGACGATGAAACCAAACTGTAGGTAAGTGGTGTCTCTACATGTCAGGCCAGGGACGAATGGGCAGCCTGGCCAAGATGTGTCTCTCTTCTCAGCCAGTGATCACTGGGAAAGGCTCCGTCTCCCAGTGATCACTGGGAAAGGCTCCGTCTCCCAGTGATCAGGAGCAATGGATGGAAC